>NC_088182.1:14785293-15085293 GCF_028769735.1 Zonotrichia leucophrys gambelii
AGAGTAGGCTTAGGTTGGATATTAGGAGGAAATGCTTCCCTGTGAGGATGATGACACAGGTTGCCCAAACAAGCTGTGGCTTCTCCATCCCTGGAAGTGTCCAAGGAGAGGGCTTGGAGCAGCTTGGTCTGGTGAGAGATGTCCTTGCCTTTGGCAGAGGGTGGAACAGGATGGTCCTTAAAGTTATTTCCAACTCAAGCCATCCTGTCATTGTGTGATGTTCCTGAAAAGCTTCATCCCTGGGATCCTGTGCAATCCAGAGATGGCCATAGTGATGAAATAGTTCATGGCTGGGGTCTTTCATCAGTGCTGTGATTAGCAGAGGTCACAGATGGGCTCTGCTTGGTCCTGCACAGTGAGTGACAGTGCCCTGTGACACTGACCACAAGGGCTTTAGTTTATTAGTGAGTGATGTGGTGCTGTCAGGGTGTCATTAGATATGAGCTGCCTGAAATCTTTGGATTGGAAGCCCATGCAAGGGGATAAGCATAGAGATGTGGTTTTAATCTGGAAATTGTCTATTCCACATCACTTTGATAGTCAGGTACACTTAAAAAGGAAACTAATGCAGCTGCTAAATAATAGCAGAAACTGGAATTTAAGTAATTGTCTCATTTTCCACACAGCCCGTAAGTGGCACAGAAATGGCATCAAGAAGCCCAAAACCCATAGATATGAATCTCTCAAAGGGGTGAGTATTTCTGCTGATATTCCCAGGCTGTTGAGTCGCTGAGGCTTAACGGTGAAAAAAACCCCAGAATTTGTATTTTTTGACTGACACTTTTTTTGGAGACATGCTTGTGTTGCAGGGGGTCAGAACCACTGTGGGGTTCACTTCTTTCACTTGACTGACATGCAGCTGGGATATTTCTGACCCACATGAAATCTGCCCTTGTATGTCTATAAAACTGAATTTTAGTCAGTTTTGTCCCTGTCCGTTCTGGTGGCTGTCATTGAGTGCTGTTTCCAGTAAAACAAACACTTTCCAGTTAAATGGTTCCTTTGCCTTTTGAGTCCTGCTGGGTCTTCTCCTCCTCTCCTCCTCTTGTCTCTCCTTCAATATTGTTTTACTGTTTATACTAATCCAGATAATTTCACTTACAAAATAAGAGGAATTGTCATTTCTGGGCAAAACACATGGAAGTGACAGTATATTGCTTTTTGAGATAATTCAAATGGTACAACAGGATCTTTTTTCACACTTGAAAGTGAAAACAGTAAATTTGTCAGGGGAGGGTTATGATTTTATTTGTTTTGTAGATGTCACAGTCTACAAAGCTTTTTAGAAGTGATGTAAAAATTTGTCTTCTGCGGAGCTCAGTGAGGGTTCAGTCCTGCCTCTCCTGCAGCTTTGCCCATCCTGTTTTTTCTTTATGTTTATTGATGGGGTTTGGGATTTTTTGTTTGTTTATGGTGATTAGGGAAAATGGATATTAAAGCCTGTTTGCAGATGACTAAAATAATCTTGTTGAAAAATCAGAAAAGAAGTGTGAACTAGTCACAGCCTGCATTTGGGAATAATTGGAACAGTATGGAGCCACTAATGTTTTTAGATATGTCTCCTCTGCAACATGGCTTATTTTTCCTTTATTTTTATAGGTTGATCCCAAGTTTCTGAGGAACATGAGATTTGCAAAGAAGCACAACAAGAAGGGGCTGAAGAAGATGCAGGCCAACAATGCCAAGCAGGCAGCTCAGCAGGCTGCTCAGCAGAAAAAGGACTGATGTGCTTTAACCAGAAGACCCAGTTTTCTTACTGGCATGTGTGTTACAGCATTTTTTAAAATAAAATTGTATGTAACAAAGCCTTCACCTCCTGAATTTGAGGAGAGGCCTTGTTTGAGTTGTATTTTAGCTGCCAGCTGTGCATCAAGCCCTGTGAGTAGTGATCCAGGGGAGCCTGACTGGCTTGCAGGGTCCTGGCTCCTCCTTGTGCTTTTGAAAACTGGGCTGACATTTTCTTTCTTGGGTACCATGAGTTCAGTGATAATTCCTGGTGCTGTTACAACAAGGTGAAATTTCCAAGGGCTGTTACATGTCTGCTGCTTTGCTGTGTGGTTCCCTGCAGCGGTGGGAATCCAGGGAAATAGGAGGGGAGGGAGTGCTGGCTGTGGTGCTGGAGACCACAGGAGTTTGTGCTGGAGTTGGTGTGTGTTGTGTCCTGAAATACTTGCAGATATTGAAGCATTAATGGAGCTACCCATGGGAACGTGTAAGGGTTTGGGAATATACAAAATGCACATTTTTTAATAGTGACTGATTTTAGGGAATCACTCCAGTAACAAAAGTACTGTGATGAAATGTGCTGGCTTGGGGAGATGAGGGGGATAACATGTGAAATTCCATGAGCCCTGGTTTTGGTCCTGCTGTTTTGTACATCAGGAAAGAACTTCACTCTCCAGGGCTCCCCCAACGCTGGCTCAGGCCGAGCTTTGCACTTTTGGCATGAGGCACCTACTGGAATGCAGCCGGCTGCTCTGAGATTGCAGTTCCTGTGCGTGTCCACCCGGTGGGGTAAATCAGCAGAGCACACCGAGGCTTGATGTTCACACGGACCTGACTGCAGCTGAGCAGCAAACACTTGCAGGATAAAAATCAATTTTAACTAGAACATCCAATCCATGTAATTTATTTTTTAGTAGTTTAGCCAGTTACCAAAATTATGTGTGTTAATTTGAATTCTTTCTGGCTTAAATTCAAAAATTTTCTCCCAGTTCCCACTTTTTAATTGTTTTTGACTGATACAGAAAACCCACCCACCCCTAAACAAAGCAATATAAAGAGATTTACTAATCTGAAACTCACAAGTCAAGGGGGTTGTAAAGTCAGGGATGTCTGTAGCCCTTAGTTATCTGATTGCTGCTCTGTGGATCTCTTGGGCTTTTGTGGAGATTGGTGTTTGTCAGCCTGTTACAAACAAATGTTTGAGGAGCTTAAAGGATCACCAGCAAAGGTATCAGTATAAAACAGATTTAATATTGAGCAACAGCATGATAGAGTTCATTGCAAGGTTCACTCCACTGCTTGCTAGATGATTAGGGCACACAGAGTGGAGTTGTTGCTGGTACTGAAGGAGATGGGAGTGTCTGGTCCAGCGAGGGTCAGTGTGGTCAGTCTGGTGTAGATGTGTGTTAAAAGAGTTTCAGGAAAAAACCTCTGAGCAGAGCACTTAGTGTTTGTCATTCTACACCTTTACCTGTGTGTCTGCAGATTTTCTACCCAGTGTAAGTTGTGCATTTTAAATCTCTAGCACTAAAACTTTTCTGTAAGAAAAAGGAAAGAAGGGAGATTTCATCTCAGTCCCCTTGATGTGTTCCCCAGATTGCTTGTGTTGTGAGTAGCTCACCCGCAAGATGCAGTCTGAGGGAAGAGAGAGGCAAGGGTCAGGCTGAGAAGAAGATGTTGGAATGTTAAGGAGAAGCAGAGGGCAAGATTTGGGTTTCCTATGGCTCCAGGCAGCTCCCCCAGGCCTGCCTTCAGAGCAGCCTTTTCATCTCACTGCCCTTCATGCTGCCCTTCAGTGGGACAGCTTCCCAAATAAGGCCTTGCTGACTTTCTGACCAAAATAGCGGCTGCGTGACAAAATGCAGCCCAGAGGAACGTAACCTTAATCCAGGCATCATTGTGTAGCAAGAGACAGGAATTCTGTGAGCTTCCACAGGTGTCAGGTTTGTTGTTGTGTGCTCCCTGCTCATGTGGTGGCTCTGCAGGACGCTGCCTGGACATCAGTGACCACCTGCTGCATGTGCTAACCCTGTGACACCTGTGTTCACAGCTCTCCTCTTTGTACAGTCACCCCAGCCCCAAAGGGGGAAACTGTGCAGGGGAGTTTGTGCTGGCTCTGCCTCTGGGTGGGTCTCCATCCTCTTTCTCTGGCCCTGTGAAATCATGTGACTTCTGTTGGTGAAGTGGGGTTGGAGATCCTTTTTGGGGGCATTACATATACAGAGCCCAGGAGGGGGGACCAGCAGCTGTGACCCCCTTGAAACTATTCCTATTACACAGAGCTCTTTCATCTTTGACATTTGAAAACTGCAAAACTCTCATGATGAAGTGTTTGGTATTCTGCAAAGAGCTCAAAAGCATCTCAATGCTTAACAACTGCTGTACATCAACTTATACATCTCATGCTTGCTGCTGCTGTATGTCATACTTGCTGCAGGTTATTTCTCCCTTTTGCAATTAAGAGGACTCAGTATCAGGTTCCAATTTGGCTCCTTTCTCTGCTTTGACTTAAAAAAGAAAAAAGGCAAAGGGCGTGTAACCAAATCCCAAATCATCTCGTTTGGCAAAGGTGAGCCATTGCTGTGAAAGCCAAGAGCATGGAACTGGGATGGGGGGGAATCAAAGCCCTGCAAAATGCTCTGATGGAGCAAGGTGTTCACTGGGGACATTGATGTTCACAGTGATGACAAACTAGGGCTGGACCCGTGTTGCTGTGTCCCCCTTTACTGGCTTTCAATAGTGTGGCCAAAAAGAAGCAGCAACAGAACACATGTTCTGCTTTGCCCAGGTTTCAAGGCTGTTGCAGGTGTTTCTACACCACAGGGGCTTTGGCTTGGTGAGGTGTTAATCTGACGTACCTTAGCTCATGTTACACTGCCACTGCCCTGCTGGCAGATTTAGGCAGAGGTTTTATTAGGGCAGTGAGTACAAAATTTCATCTGAGCTTCCTGCAGTCACTTGGTTCACACAGCAAAGTTTTATTGAGGGCTGAGGAGAGGCCCCAAATACACTGATAAAGCTGCAAACCAGGGCAGGAGTTTAAATCTACAGCAAAGGCGAGCATATAAATGGCCTGAGAGCTGTGGCAGTGTCCAGTGGCATGGGCTGCTGTCACCTGCCTGCACAGCTCCCATCTCTGCTGGGGAGGTAAGAGCACACAGATCTAGGGACTGTTTTAGACACTCATAAATTACTTTTTGCCGGATTTAAAAAAAAAAAAAAGTTAATTGCTTTTTCTTCCCCAGACAATGTGGACTTGTGTCACATTTCTCAAATGTTTTTGTGCACCAGAGGTTCACTACACGTGCACTGAAAACTGTGAACTGGTTTGGAGTTGCACAGATCCATGGATTCCTCTGGGTGGTTTTCATTCACTGTTAGCACATCCCTGTGTGGGGGCTCAGCCAGGCTGATCCTCCAGGGGCACTGTTTTTTCATCCTGCTCACCCACTCTCTGGCCTGTCATGTCGTGTTACGTTCCTTGTGCAGTTGTTCCTGTGTTTTAGCCAGCAGTGAATCCACCCACAGCTCCTCACCCTGCAGCATTTGCTGTCTGACTGGAGGACAGGCACTGTGTTAGGGCAGGCCACCTGGCAACAGTTTTCCTGGCTTCCCAACCTCCTGTTCTAAGGATGGGAAAAGCCTAAATAGTCTCAGTATATCTGCTTTTCTAGTGACAAATTTTGACTGCTACAAAACCTTTGTCTTCTCTCTCCAGCCAACACTTTCTCTCTTGGAAAAGGGTGGGCAGCAGGTGAGGCTGTGGCTTTCTGCTGCCGGTGCCATTGAGCCAAGGGGGAAGAGCCCAGACACAGGGCCAGGTGGCTCTTCCCAGCCATCCTTTTCCCTGGGTCACAGCACAGTCCAAGCCACCAAGCTGACTGAAGGAAAGGGGTTAACCTTATTTTCTCTCTTGTTCACCCTCCAGGGAGCCAAAGCCTATCAGTAAGCTGTGAGGAATATTTTGAAGTCCTTTTTGGATGCTGGGATTTGGCCAGGACAGAGGAAGTGGTGCCTGATGTGATGTGAGTGCAGGTGAGGGTTGCCCCTGGAGTGGGTGGCCATGGGTGTGGGGACAGCTGGCATCACCTCAGCTCCTGGCTGACCCCCAGCTCTTGGCAACTCTGGAGGTTCCCAGGCCTGAGGTAAAACATGAGGACATGCTGTGTCCTCACAGGTGGGAAACAACTGCTGCTGCTACACTGCAGAGGTGGAAAATGTTTCTTTTTCATCTCTAGGCTACAGATTAGCTGGAAACAGAATCTGTTAACACCTGGGAGCATTTCCTGTCACAGGGTTCTCAGACCCATATTTCTATTGCCTTCTGGTGCACCTGTAGTCCTGCTGAACCTGCAGTATCTATGGCATCAGGGGCTTGGATCCCTTGGGGAGACCCCTTTGAGTGGGCCAAAGAGATGTTTGCATTAGAGCTGTTTCCAAAATACTCTAGGTTTCTAGCTGACAGGTTAATTTTCTTAGTTTTTCTGTTGTTATGAGCCTTGGTTTAGCAAAATATTTAGTGCTGCTTGTCCAGAGGAAAGACACAGCCATGTCCTTGCAAACAATCAACCACCTCTCTCATCCCTGTTTTCCCTGAACTGCAATATTTCATCATTGCTATAAATGAGATTGTGTCACAGCTGCTTAAGGGTGTTATTTCCACAGAAGTGGGGAAAAAATAAATCTGGTTTGGGGAGGAAAGGCAGAAGGAAAGCAGCAGAGCTGGAGCACTGGCCCAGGCCACGGCTGAGGGCAGCACTGCCCGGGCTTGCACCTGCACTGTCCCGTGCCTGCCCTGCCAATGTTTGTTTTGCTTGGGTAAACGATTGACTTTAGCAACACGACTGCAATGTGGGAGTTGTGCTGGGGCTGTAATTCGATGGGAGGAGGCAGCTATGTGCAGGGAGAGCTGCTAATGCCACAGGAATGCTGCACTTCCTTGGGGTGAGAGGAGACACTGCTGTGGCTCCTTGGCCCTGCTGTCACCCTGTGCCTGGGAGCTGAGACCCAGAGTGGGCTTGTGCATTTCTCAGTGGCCCAGATCGATGTGATTTGACAGGGAAAATTGGGGGGCTCATTTTTTTGTAGTGAGGCTCCCACCCAGGGCTGCAGGAGGACTATGAGGGGCCAGTACCTGCCTCCCACCAGGCTGGGAGAGACAGGAAGGAGCATCCAGTCCAGCTCAGGAATGGCTTTTATTCATGTTTCCAAAGCAAAGTGAGGTCTTCTTTGGGCATTACAGGGTGCCAGTCAGGCTGGCAGGGAGGAGGAGGGGTACCCTTGGGATAGCCAGGGTGAAAGTAGAGAGGAGAGGGACTGTCCCTGGCACATGGATCTCAGTGATGGCTGAAGGGGGTTTTAATTCTTATTTCATTGCTAAAATGCTGCCAATGCTGCAGTTAAACCAGCAGGCACCAGTGCCAGCTCCTGAGCCTGCTCACCATGGGAGAGTTAGGAGATGGAACATGGCAGCTCCCCACGAGCACCCATGGCTCTGTTGGATGGACTTTGCTGTTGGGCTGGCAGCACAATACCTCCTTGGAGGCTTGAAGCTCCAGCTGTGATGTCACCTTGCCAGAAGTAGCCCCCAGCAGTGGTTTCATTAATCATAAGCACACAACAGGGGTGAAGCTGTCACTGAACCTCCAAGGAATGAGCAGCTGAGGCACTGGGTATTAACAGGTTTTATTTCCCCCTGGCCACCCTTCTCAGCACTCAGTCTTCATGCTGGTAGCCAGGGGACTGAGTCAAGGAGATGAGATGCAGAGCTGGAGGGTTTAGGAGATTCAAGCTGTCCATCTGGCCTCAGATTTATTCAACCCCCTTCATAAACTCCAGGAACTCTGCCAAGGGGAAGACATTGGAGACAAGAGGTGTGAGGTGAGACTGAAATGCCCTCCCAGCTGTCAAGTGTGCTCTTGGCAGCTTTTCCCAGCCCTGTCTCCTGTTCCACCCTCACGATATGTGAGAGGCCAAGGGGGAGATGGCTACTGCTCCTCTGACTGTGGCAAGGACTCCTTGTGACTCCTGCTGGAAATGTCACTGGAGCCCAGCATCCCCCTCAGCTGCCACCACATGGTCTGGGCATCATTTTTTCAGCACCACATTCAAAGATACAGCTCTTCAGAAGTGGTGCTGGTGTTAATGGGGGCAGGAGGGGACTGGTGAAAAGTGGCAGTGCTTCAGTGTAACAAGGGGACAGGTAAGGCAGCCCCAGGTCCTTGCTCGCATTTCACAGGTGTAAGAACCCCCCATCCCTGTGCACATGCTCATGTCAGATGTATTGCCCAGCATTGCCTGCATGAGCTCGTGCTCATTCAAGAAAGCAGCCAAGACCAAGGGAGCTGCCCAGGGGCATGACCAAGGGCTTGTGACCAAACCACAAAAAAAATGCAAGAGAGTCCTACCATCATAGTCAATCCTGCCATCGTTGTTTTTATCCCCATCTTTCATCAGTTCCTCTATGTCATCCTCAGTGATGGTCTCTCCTGTTGCCTGCAGCATGATCTTCAGCTCCTCGAGGTCGATGTAGCCATCAGCATTTCTGTGCCAGGACAGAAGAGCTCAGGACCAGACAGAGCTGCTGGGGAGGGGCCCAGGCTGGCTGCACCCTCCCACCACCCCACCCCGCTGTGCTCATGGCTCTTACTTATCAAACATCCTGAAGAGGTCTGAGAGCTCCTCCTCGGTTTTGCCTTTGCTGTCATCTTTCATACACCGCACCATCATCACCAGGAACTCATCGAAGTCCACGGTGCCGCTGCCTGAGGGGAGAATGGACTGTCTGGGGCGAGCTGGCCAGCACTGGGACCCTGACTGAGCTCCACACTTCATGAGCAGCTCCACCAGACTGACCCACCCACCTTCCCTGCACAGCCTCATGAATTCAGAACCCCAAAACCTGAAGTCATGGTGCTAAACCTGTTATTGTTTAAGTTAAAAATCAAGACTGCCATCAGACAGTGTCTCTACAAGTCAGACTGGAAGAATATACAAGGTCTCATGCCTCAGTCTCTTCTCATACTGGGCTTGAGGAATGCAGGAAAGGGGAGCCCAGCTGGAGCCATCAGCTGGAGCTACAGGGGGTGGATGGGCAATGCCAATGAGGGATCACCCTTCCCTTCAGCAACCAAGGGCCAAAACTCAGGAGAGCAGCCCTGCAGCAAGAGTCAGCTCTCAGGATGCTGGAAAAAGTGACTTAGGCCTTTCTCTGACCTTGTAAGTGAATTTTTACTTTTCACAGTCATTTTGCCTTGGCAAAAGTCCTTCTGGCAGCACCAAAGGATGGAAGTTCCTGCTATGGAGATACCTGTCCATCTCTTTTAGGTATTAATATTGAAAGCTCCAGAAGGTATTCATGCAGTGTGCTTTTGCACTTGCACTACAGTAGTGTTGTTTTCAATTACTCAGATGCTTTCCTTTTTTGCCTGATTTTTAACTGCTTTTTTATTTTCCAGTTGCTTAGTGTGGTATTTCTGCCCAAATGCCCACAGTGGGTTTTATATGTGATCATCAGTACACTGATTGAATCAGTATTGACAGTTAGTTATGTGGGGGTGTGTACACTTGAGCAGTGAGAGACTTTCCTGATCAAATCCTCTAAGTGGCATTTCTGAAATGGCTGTTCCTACATTCAGCCTATATTTGGTTTTTTAAAAGGATCTGTACAATTTCACAGTGCACCCCAAAATCAGTTCAAGCAGTCTTGATCGCTGTAGGAATAAAAATTTCTATAGTTCCTCTTTGCCTGGAAATTCCATAAAGGAGCCATGCTGAGGTCTGGTGGGTGTTTAGTGTCCTTTGAATTCACAGCAGGCTGCACCCCACAGCTGTGACTGTCCCCAGCACAGATCCTGCCAGCACTGCACAGATGGCCCCACACCCCCAGATGTGGGGATGGTTCCTGGGAGAGTGGAAGAAACCCAAACTTCTCACCATCTTCATCCACCTCATCTATCATCTCCTGCAGCTCCTCAGGGGTGGGGTTCTGCCCCAGCATCCTCATCACCTTCCCCAGCTCCTTGGTGCTGATGCAGCCATCCTCCGCCCCCAGCACGAAGATGTCAAAGGCAGCCTTGAACTCTGGAGAGAGAGGGGACAGGAGAGGTGAGGGGGTCCTGCCCTGCAGCTGGAGCCTGCAGGCAGGGGCGCATCCCAGGCACAGTCCTCCCTGACTGTGCACCCAGCACTGCCCAGCCATGGCCTTGTGGGACACCAAAACTGCCTTGCAGCAATGCTGGTGGATCAAAATCCCTGGGCCATGCCCTGCCTTGGCCAGTCTGGCCAAAGCATTTTCCAGAGTGTTCTTGGGAGGCAGGCAGGGTTGATGCTTGGGAGCTCCACTTCAGACTGTGGTGTCAGGTTGAAGGTGCACCTACCATTTTTTTGCTCTTCTGTCAGCTGCTCAACCTGTAAGGAAAACACAGACACCAAGTCAATTTAATTTTGTCAGCATCACTAATTGCTGAAAGGACATGTTGTTTGTTAAACAGCCTTTGCCAGGGTCAACCAAACCTCACAAGAGGCAACCTCATGGATCAGGGAATGTACAGCCAGAGGGGTTTGACACAGCAAGATTTTGGAGTCTAAGACATTCTCCCCTTTAAAAAAATTATTCACATCTCCTTTGAAGAAAACATAACTTCTCTAGAGTTGTACATGCTAATACATGGCAGAAATAGCTTTTGTACAAGCAGGGAAAGCCCACTGGGAAAAGAATATGCCTCTGTCAACCATTTGGGGATAATTCTTGTTGTGGCAGGTTTCACTGCAGGATGGCTGCACTGCTGAGGGCTGCTCACATGTGGGCCAATGCCAGATCAGAATTGAGATGTGCTCTGGGGAGTTCCCTGGGGAGGGAGAGGTACACAAGACTATCCCTGGCAGTTGATTTTCAGGCCTAGATTCAGGGAACTGCTGCCCTGTCCAGAGCTTAACCGCTCTGCTTCCATCTCAGCCAGGGTTCTTACAAACGTGTCTGGCTCTGAAGGGAGCTGCTATTCCCTTTATTCTGTTTTGGGAATCTCTGAGGAATGGCCTGCGGAGCCAACAGGCATTAGCTGGCATGGGCTGGCAGACTGTTCCCAAATTCTGCCCTAACTGAATCCCCACAAACCATCAGTGGGAGCTTACTAGATAGGAAGAATTAATGAAAATAATCAATAAGGAGAGCAAGGGGGAATCAATCAGCTCTGTGCCATACCTGTTTAAGTGCCTTTCTCTCTTTGGCTTCATTCCAGGTCCTGCCTAGCTGAACTTGCTGCCCTCACCACCATGTCCAACTGCCGCTTTGGAAGCATCCATGAGAACATCAACTTTTCCTTCCTATGCTGGTCAACAGCCTCTCTATATCCAGCCAGGTAGAACCCCATGGCTGCCCTGTCTGACCCCACTAAAATCTCCTTGCTGCCACCCCCATGCCAGTGGCCCCAGCACCCATCCCTGCCAGGTTTTGTTTGGGGCAGGACCCCACAACCCAGGTTGAGTCTTTGAGTGAAAGCTGATTCTTTTGCCCCAAAGGGCAATGGTTTTGCAAGAGCCAGCTGCTGGTTCTTCCTGCTTGCAGCAAGAGGCAGAGAAAGCACTTTTCCTTAGCAGGACAGAGCCTGTGGGGGCGGGCAGAGCATTTTATCCCACTCCCCATGCTCCAGGAGGTGAGGACTTGGCAGAAAGCACTAAGGATGGTGGCAGGATTTTTCTCCTCTGCTGGAGGAAAGCCAAACCCAGTGTGTTTCTGGTGCTGCTGAAGGCAGGCAGGCAGCTGCTGGCCCTCTGTAGACAGTTTTTGGGCAGAGCAAGGGCAGCCACCACCAGGATGGCCGCAGCCAGTCCTGCTCTGTAACACGACACCCCTGGTGCAGTCGCTATTTATAAGCCTGGGGGAGAGAGGTGCTGGAGATAAAGATGAGCTCCCTGATTGTTCCCAGGCTTTGGTATTTATCCTTGCAGCCCTTTATCTGGACACTTGTCCCTGGCACTGTTCTAGGCACCGCTTAACAGAGCCTAAAAATATTCCCAAAATAGTTTTGTGTTTGCACACCCTTATCTAGGCATGAGTGGGTAAGATGAAAATCCATTGGGTTCTCTGGCTGTATGTAGAGGATTTGGCATAAATGTAATATTAATAGATGCTATCAACATGCAGAAAATACACAACTATTCTGTTTTGAAGCCTCCTTGAGTATTTAAGTGATAGATGTGGTGTATATAAATTAAATGCATTGTTGCTATAGAGTGACATTTTTGTCACAGAAACGTCTCTTGAGCTGTTCATAGTTTGCTCTGGATATGGGTGCTGTTGCTGCCTTATTCATCTTTTATCTCCACATCATTCCAGGAACAGGTTTTTCTGCCTGCAGTGTGGGAAGGCAAGCTCTAAGCTCACAGCACTGCTGTGATAATACCAGATCTGCTGTATTTTGCTTTTATCAGCTCCTCTCTCCATCCCATGGTTCCGTTTGAAGTCAGACAGATGAAGCTGAGGTTCTTAATTTTTTCCACAGCTAAATGTTTTCTTTTCAGTCTAAATTTTGGGAATTAGATACACAAACAAGCTGTCTGCCTCAGCTGAGCCTGTCTTGGACTTGTTTTGCCTCTGTAAAGGTGTTGGGAGTAAATGCCCAGGACTCAAACCTTGCATTTACCTAATTAATGGCTATGTGGTCCCTATACAATGAGGAAAGAGCCTGTGCCTTGAGTCACAGAGAGCTTATTTAATTAAAAACTTTAATTAGAAAGGCTTGGATTTCCTTTGATTTTACAGGTTCCAATTTTCTCCATTTTGAAGGTGTTGGTTGGGGGACTCAGCCTTTCCTGAACCTTTTCACATTATCAGGATCACTACAGGGGTTCCATTTCCGAGGTTCAAGGTAGACCAAAGGACAGGAGATGTGTGAGCATTGGGGGTTTTTCCTTCAGTTACCTACCAAGGACTATATTTCTTCCCTCTAAAAACCTTGGCATAACAATAAGACTGGTATGATGCATTTTTTGTGCTCTTGCTTAAAATCAAACTTGATCAGCTGTATATTTAAAGGGGGAAAAGCACCAAAAACCTCTTACTGTAAATCCAGTTATGGATGCAATAGCAATCCACACAATCCAGAATCTATTTTCATCCGTATTCCACTTGCACATCTCTGTCTGTCTGCATTACAGATCAATGCAGAGTTCTTATTACAGACCAAATAGTTTGGGTTTACACAATGAGCGCAGCCTGCAGCTGTGGAAGTTAAAATAGCCAAAGGATGCTCCACGTTCCCCAGGGCATAGCTCACATTCTGGATTCTGCACAGAGCAGGAGCAGCAAAGGAGAGCAGGAGGTTTGGAAAGAACTGAGGAAAAACCAAGCGTTTTTTACAATCACCCTGAAAAATATTCAGCTAAGGAGTGGGGGAACATAGCAATGGCAGAGTTGTAAAGCACCAGAAAGAAAAGGGTGAGTTTGAACCCATACAAATAATGTTTCTTTCCTGGGAAATCCTCCTCTGCTTTGTCTGGGCTAAAACCAAGAGTCATCTCTTATGCCGTGCAGGTTTTATTGAGATGTATAACTTCACCTAGGAGCCATCTCCCTGCTTTACAGCGGGGAACCAGTGGGTCATTGTAAGTAATTTAACAGCAGGTTGACAGTTTCACACTTGTAAGAGGAGTGTGAAACTTCCAGAGCCATGAGAGGGAAGGTCAGTGCCCTGGATGAGGATGTTGACTAAAAGTTGCTGCCCTATAATTATTTCTCATTTCCATTTCTCCACTGAATTATTGCCATCGCAGCTTTGGGGAACCTATAACAAAAATCCTTAGATGCATTTCAGACCCAACAAAAATCCTTCGATCCATTTCAGACCCCCTCCCCAGCCCAGCGCCCCAGGGGGAGCACTCACCGCTGCCTTGTAGATGTCATCCATGGCTGGGCAGGGGCAGGGGCAGGGTCTGTCGCTGTCACTGTGCCGGCGCTGCCGGGGGCAGGGCTGATATAGGGGGCTGGGGCCGGCCCCGGCAGCCCCGCACGCCCGGCCCCCCAGGAATGCCCGGCCCGCGTGCCTGGGGACGGGGACACGGCCAGCCCGGTGCTGGCACGTCCGGGGACAGCCCCAGCCCCAGCCCCCTCGGCGGCAGCTGGAGCTCTCCTCGTGACTGTGTTGTGGGATCAAGGCACCACTTTTCAGCAAGACCCACCGAAATTGCTGATAAATTGAGGCTCTTGGCTTTCTTGGCTGGAGCCATGCCATGGTGTCACCTCCACCTCCAGCGTGTTCCTCCTGGGAGCTGCCTTAGAAAGATTATACTGTGCCAAATAGGATTGGGTATTGCAGGAAAGGTACATGTCCCAAAATATCCCTGTCCAGTAGCAGATGTCCCCCGGGGCGGTGGGAACAGGGGGTGTCAGGGCCCCTGGTCCCCTCTGTGTGTCCCCAAATCCATGGGGACCTGCAGCTGGGGCTCTGGGGGAGCAGGGGTTGGATGTGTGAGAGCAGACCAGGAGCATGGGGGGAGTGTGCAGCCCCATTGCCATGGAGACACACACGGAGCTTTGCCCCAGTCTTCTGTTTTCAGCTAGGGCTGCAAAATGTGGGGACCAGCCACCAAAATGGGGGTATCAGCTCTGTTTGATTTGAGAGATAATTGCCAATCCTTTGGGAAATCATGACTCACTTCACCCAGCCAGCTCGCTGACCTGTCCCCACTGCAAATAGCTCAAATCCACACTCCTGGATTGACTGTGGATTTACCACAGATTTACACTGCCACGGTGGAGAGCAAAACACACCAAAGACCTCCGAGGGATGAGCAGTTTTCTCAGTGCTGTGAGAAGTGTTTTAATCCACAGGAGCCAAAGACAAATCTCTCTTTTTAAATGATTCAGGACTCCCTCTTGTGTCCAGAGAGGCTACAGATGGCTCTGGCACCACAGGGTGGCAAAGTCTCACCTCCAGCTGGCTCATGCCAGAGTTAGTTTGCAAAACTAAAAATACAATTAATACAACTGTTATTTTTCTGCTTTTCTACAAATCCACCTTTAAGAGGAATCGTGCTGCATGGAAAACCTGCAGTCCCCATGGAATGCCCAAGCCAAAGCAGCATTAACCAGGTGGTGTCAGCACAAAGAGGAGATGCAGGTGAGCACAAAGCCATCCCCACATCACATCCCCCCAGTTTCTGAGTCCTGAAGGATTAACTCACTGCAGAGGCTGATAGGAACTGTGGTCCTGTGGGCACCCAGGCTTCAGCCCAGCCCTGCCTCTGCTCAGCATAGGGGTAGAAGATGGAATAAAAAGGAAAATTGTTACATTTAAGGAATTTTTTTTTTTTTTAAGAAGTTAGTCTTCCTAATTTGAATGTATTTATATTTTGGTTGCCTTTATCACAGGAAAGTCAGAAAAAGCAGAAGAGGGAAGCAGTTATTTTGCTAAAGAGCATTGGAGCCTGCTCTTAGGTGAGGGCACAGGCTGGGATGGGAGACCTGCTGTTCCCCTGAACCAAACCACCACCCAAATCCTCCTGGGCCACCCCAGAGAGACCTTCCCAAGGAAATGCTGCCCCGAGGCAAACCCCAGCCCCTGGCTGCTTCTCTGGCCTTGGGATTCACTGCAGAGACAGTGGGGTGGCAGGTGCCAGCTCTGGGCACTACCAGGACAGGGGCTGAGGAATCCTGCCTGGCCCTGTCCCTCCATCCTGGGAAGGGATGGCTCTGAGTCACCCTGAAAACAGCCCCTGGGATGCGTCAGAATGTATTTAGGGTCAATGTAGCACAGGAGGGGTGGCTCAACATTGCCTTTAAAAGGTCTGCTGGAGAGAGCTGGGGTGAAATTCAGGCTGGGATGTGGAGGAAGGGTCTCTGTGTGCTTAGGGAGGGGAGATCTGGACCACTGCCACCCTACACTGGCATGGGAAAGCTGCACATCTGAGACTTACAGAGCAGAGCTGAGCCAGAGGAGAGGATGAAATCCCATCTGGCAGCAGGAGGAGGTGATGTTCCTGCCGGGGAAGGAGACACAGGCGAGTGGCACAATGCCAGCCCCTGCCTCCCTGCTGGCTGCCTGGAGACAGGGCTTCCAGCATCTCCTGGCTCTCCCAGGCTGTTTGCTTACAAAAGAACTGGGAATTGGGGTTTTGTAGGGAAACCCAGAGCCTCTGCCATGCACAGCACAGGGAGGGGCCGCTGCAGGTATGGGGTGTTCTGAGGGAACCACCCTGTCCTGCTGCTTCCACGGGAGCCCCATGGCAGAGGGAGGGTGCCTATCTATAGCCTGGGGAGGGCTGCCAGCACAGTGCCTTTAATCTGCCACGGCTGTCACTGGGGTCAGGCACAGCCTGTTAGCTCCAGCTGCATCCTCACATGCTGTCCCACTTGTCAGTCCCTCCAAGCTACCAAGACAACTGGGAAGCTTTACTGAGCTTTTCTCCTCCAAAACTTCATTTTAGGTTCTCACTTCCAAGCAGCTGTAACCCACTGCAGAACTAGCAGAGGCATTCTTGAGGTCAAATATAAGAAATAAAAGGCATAAGCCTAACTAAATTGCAATTTTATTTGAGATTAGGGGTGTTTGCAGGGCTCCTTTGGCTGTGTTTGTCATGGCTCCAAACTGCTGCAAAATGCTCCAGCATCCCCCTTCCCTGCCTTGGGCACCTGGCCCTGAGAGACAGTCCAACCCAGCAACAGCAAAATTCTTTAATTTACTGCTTCCTAAAGCCTACTCAGAATATTTTAGCTGAAGGAGCCCCCATTTCCCCCTTCCCCAGGCACATTGCTCTCTCCTCTGTGGGCCAGGACAGGGCTGTCACACCCTGAGCCACCGCTGTGCCTGCGGGCAGGAGCTGCTTCAGGAGGCGGAGACGGGCCCTGATCAAACCCGACAGCCGCGACAGGGCTGCAAATTCTTATTTAATTAAGGAGACAGGACATTCTGAGGAAGCTTAATTAAAGTTGCTCTGCAAACCCACTTATTATCTCATGAAGCGGCTGAGCCAGCAGCAGTTCCTGATGCTGGGGCAGCATTAGAAAATCCCTGTTGGGCTGCTTGTACTCTCTGTGTTTTGTCCTTGTACACATCATCCTTTGGCTACATCTTGACCAAGGAAAAACATTTTTCAGTGAAACCCCTCCCCCAAAATGGGTTTTTCCAGTTCTGTTTGCAGAGGTGTGGTTGTTTATCTGCCACTGCAGTCCTGGTGGTATCTGAGACACCGGCACTGCCCCTGCAGCCCCACACATCCAGCCAGGGCATTTGCACTCCTGTTGTAATTCATACTGAGCTAATTGCATCCTCTCTTAGGTAGCATAAGGTAGGGCAGACAGATGCTGCTTTCATTTTGCTGGAAGGTACTTTTTAACAAAATCTCCTTGATTTGACAGTCCAAAACCTAATCCTTCTGTGTGTGTAATGTAGCACAGAGTTTATTTCAAAGCCTTGATGGATGCTTGATGCATCCTTCTGCCAAAACATAATATTTCTAGATAACCTCTCAATTTTAATACAATCAGATACTTCTAAAGAAACTCATTATATCCTCTCTCCTGCAATTTTCTGTTCCTGGGGTGCACACTGAGCCTGTCAGAAAGGTTGCCATAGCATGACTTTCCCTCAGGGCAACTCAGGTTCAGCTCAGGGGAGAAGGCTGAGGAGAGTTTTCTTGCCATCTTTTAGATTCTCCACTTCTGTTACAAATTCCTGGCAATATCCTTTAGTGTGTACAGGCTTGAAACACTTCCCCATGCTCAGTGGGACAGTGAAAGTAAAGTCCATGCTGTCAGTAAATCACCCCAAACAACACCCTGAGTTCACCCTGGGCTCGTTCCTGAGTGAATCATCCCAGCTCCTCAGCTCTGTTTTGGGGTGGGCAGCTCAGTCACAGAACCACTGGGGTGGCACCTCAGCCTGGTGTGACAGTGTCCAAGCCTCCAGCAGCCCTTGGTGGTCACAGATGTGCACCACGAGCTGCCAGCAGCTGGGACAGTGTCACAGCCACAGCACAGGAAGGGGGCTCAGCCCTTGGCAGCTCTGCACTGCTGGGATTGCATCCCTCTGGATTGCACTGGATTGGGCTGGGTTGGAGTCACTGGATTGTACTGGATTGCATTGTATTGAATTGGACAGCATCGGATTGGGTTCTATTCCATTGGATTGCATTGGACTGGATTCCATTCCATTGACTTCCATGGGATTGCATTGGACTGGATTCTGTTCCATTGGATTGCATTGGATTGAATTCGATTCCATTGGATTCCACTGGATTGCAGTGGATTGCTTTGGACTGGATTGGACTCTGTTGGCCTCCACTGGACTGGATTTGATTCCACTGGATTCCATTGGAATCCGTTAGATTCCGCTGCACTTCATTGGATTCCGTTGGACTCCACTGGTCTCCATTGGACTGGATTGGATTCTGCTGCTTTCCATTGGGTTCCATTGGACTCCATTGGACTGGATTGGATTCTGCCGGACTCCATTGGATTCTCTTGGATTCCATTGGATTCTGTTGGACTCCATTGGATCGCACTGCACCGAACTGCGCGACGCCCCCCGGGCACAGCCAGCGCGCATGCGCGTCCGGATAGGCTAGACTCCGCCCCCGTGGGCCATAGCCACGCCCCGACGGCACCACGCCCCGCCCCTGCAACCGAGCACCGCCCTCCCCCGCCAGCCCCGCCCCCTCGCGCCGGGCCCCGCCCCTGTGCCCATAAAGGGGCGCGGGCGGAGCGCGCCACGCCCTGAGTGGGGGCGAACCAAGATGGCGGCGGCGGCAGTGCGGGCCGGGCGGGCGGCGGGTGCGGGTGGCGGCGGCCGCGGGGGAGCCGTGACGGCCTGAGCGGCTGCGCCCCGGCGCTTCTCCCGGCGACATGGAGGCGGCGGCGGGAGGCGAGGACGGCGAGGAGCCCCCGAGGGAGGCCCGAGTCCTGGGCTCTGAGCTGGTGGAGACGTACACGGTGCGGAGCGGGGAGGCCGTGCGGGACGTGCGGAGATGGGGCAGCGGCCCCGCCGCCTCAGCGGTGCCGGGGAGCGGGTGAGGCCGGGCTCGGGGCCGGGCTGCCGCCGGCAGCTGTGCCCGGCCGGAGCTGTGCCCACGCTGGGGATGGAGCGAGGCATTTGGCACAAGTTTCCGAGGGGCTTTGGGGAAAGGAGCCGCGGGGGAGCCGGGCTCCGCCGGGAGAAGCGGCCCCGAGCTCCGCGTAGCCTCGGTCCTTCGGGAGAGGCGGAGGCTCCGTGGGCAAGTGTCGTGTTCTTGCCCGTATATATCTCTGTGTATGTGCGTATGTTTATGGGAGATGGCTGTCGAGTAAACATAGCTTTTAAAGCTGGACTAAACAAAGCAGAAAATCTTTCCTTTGCATGCAAGTATCATTAAAAAAACCCTCTGATCTTATTTCCAGAGGAAATCAGATGATTTAGGATAGACAGTTTTTCTTTTATCCCACCAAAAAAAAAAAAATTGCCAGCAGTGTTTAATTTGGGGAAGGAATGAAGCTTTTGATATATAACTTGTTTTTCATCTGGTCGCATTCTACCAAGAGTTAATTGGTCTGTTTTTCAGGAAGAAGCTCATCCTAAAGCAAACCTCAGTGTAATTGCAGATAGAAAATGCCTCGAGCACACCGCCCTTTAGTTATATAACTAAAAAATGTTTTCTCCTTCTGCCTTATTTTAGCGTGATTTGAAAGACCTTTTTTCGGTAGAATGCTCACGGATTACAGACTTCCTGCTGTGGGAAAGAAAAGGGAAAGGAGAGCAATGGTTTAGAAAGACAATGTTTGGAAAGTTGTGTGATGGATACAAGTAATGCCTCATGCTCCTGCCTCTGTAAAGGTATCCAGGGAACACAGAGCAACAGGAGAGTGGTCTCTGAGTTGTCAGTAGGACAGAGCTTACACAGCTGGGGCACATGAAGAGCCTAACTCCTTCCCAGGTGATGCCTATTGGAACACGATTGTGGCATTGACTTTCAGGTGGTGAGATGCCAAATTTACAGGCAGAAACGTGTGGAGCATTTGGTGAAGGAGTTGACTGCAAGCTTGAAATGAATTTTTGAGAGGTGCCTGAGCTCATTCTCTTAGTTGCATGATGTGTGTTCTCAGAAATGGTACCACTGTGTGCTGAGGTGTTACTGAGGGTGTGTTAGGATGTGGTTCAAGCCTCAGTCACTGAGAGGCACAGTGAGACCTGTGGCTTGGGGACTGGAAACTTCCATGGCAGCTGTGAACCAAGACTCAGCAGTGCTGGTGTTGAGAATTTCAATCAGTATTATGCAATACCAGTGAATGAGAAAATCAGGTGCATTCAGGTGACAAAATGCCAGTGTCATCTGCCCCTTTATCCCTCTGGAAGTTACTGTGCAGGAGCTGAAAGGAGCTCCTTTGCTGCCCCAGCCTGCAGACAAGTGCTGTGGTAGGGCCACCCTTGGGTGACACCATTTATGCTCTGGATTGAGCTTTAGTTCAGGTGTGTAACTCTGCAGGTGGTGTTCATCTGACTGGCTGATAGTTGAGGATAACAATTTAAGCTGCTGCAGCTAAACCTAAAGAAGTTTATTTTTTCCAGACCAGATTTCTTTCATTAGTGGTTATGGAAATACCTTGCTACTTTAATGCCATTTTTCTTGGGAGCTTTAAAGGTGCAGTGTATGAAAGACAGGATTTACCAGTATTTGGTCCTGCTTTGATTCTCTTGCTGCATTTTTGAAGGCATGTTGGCACTAAGCTTGCCTGTATGTAAACCTCCTGAAGCTGTTAGCAGGACTCCAAGGCTGCTTGTCAGCTTTTGTTACACAGGCCCAAGCCATTAGAAATGTGGGACTAGATCTTTAAATGAAAGCAGAAGTTTTACAAAATTTGTCACAGGCTGAAAAGTTTTTTGAAAAAAATAGCATGTGTTTAGTGTTCATAATTAGGTGAGTGGATTTTAAAGACATGACAAAGACCTGCACCAGGACAGAGATTGTTAAATGTTGTAAAAGATTTGGTAAAGGTAAGAGAGGAAATACAGCTGTAGCAACCTGCATCTTCATCCATTACCATGTGCTCAGGTGGCAGTGATCCTGTTTGCATCCTTGTTTTTAAAAGATTGTTTTTATTGTGGCAGATGAGCTTCCTGTTGCACTCTGTGTTTCAGAGCTCACTCTCAATAGAAGGGGGCTGTGATGACATCTCTTTGACAGTTGTGGTATCAGATCCTGTAGAATACACCAGGGAGCCCCACAGTTCTGTGTGATGTTGAAGGTACTTTTAAAAATATGATTCTTTTTGGAGTGTTAGCATGAAAGGCAAGGTATGGGTAAATCCAGCAGGAAAAATGCTGCCCTGGTTGATGTGTTTGCTGTTGGGTTACTGAGCTGTGAGCATTTCTCCAGGGTTTCTCCTGGCTGTGCTGCTCCAGCTGATGCTGACTGAACACTGGGTTTCAGTAGAAGGCCTCAGGGCTGTCAGTGCTTCATTTGTTTCCTGCTATGCATTTGTTTGGCCTAAAATTCCCTTCCTGCTTTTCCTGGTTTTTGCAGCTGTTTTTAACATAAATACTACCTTTGATATTTAAGGAAATACTCTTGCTTCCTTGAATGGCTGTAAACTGCCTACACGATGAGGCAGGAGGAGGAGATGTGGCTGCATCACTGCTCTGGAATTTGGGTCCTGCTGGCTGTAGTCACACCTGTGTCCCAGCCTTCCTGTGGAGAACTCTGTCATTTAAGTG
Organism: Zonotrichia leucophrys gambelii; assembly: GCF_028769735.1. NCBI lineage: Eukaryota > Metazoa > Chordata > Aves > Passeriformes > Passerellidae > Zonotrichia > Zonotrichia leucophrys. Next base: position 14,806,701 of record NC_088182.1, read on the forward strand.
TTGGGCTGTTATTTGGTTTTTTTGCAGTACTGAAGCATGTGCAGTGTGATGAGACACAATGTAGAAATGCCAGTTCTCCATGTAAAGCAAGGTAGGCAGGTTTTGTATAGGAAGTGAACAAAAAGCAGTCTGGAATCACTGTTGTTCATTTAATATCTGCTTTAAAAATGTTTAGTAGGTCTTCCAGCCCTCAGTATTTAACAAGATGAAGGGATGCTGTTTGGTGGTGTGGGCTCTTAACTGCAAAGAACTTGAAGTGGCTCGCTAGAAAACAAAAATATATATATATAGCATTGCAAGTATGTGAAACACTTTGCAAAGTAGAACATAACCAAAAGAGCTGATTTATAGAAAGATGGACAAAACTTTTAATGCAGAAGGGTTTGGTAGAGACAGGTGGAGGAGGAAATCCTGTGAACATAAAGGGTTTTGTGTTTAGCTCAATAGAAGTGCGGTTTGTGGTGTAAGGATGGGTGGGGATTTCACATGGTATATTTATTTATGTCTGCAAGAAAGTGCAGAGTGGGGATGTCATCATCTATCCCTGTATTCCTTTAGCATCTGGTGTGACAGGCAGCCCTTGGAGAACCTTAACTTCAGCTGTCAGCCTTGTTGTATTAGTGCACTCAAAAATTGTTGGTGATGAGCTTAAACTCCTAAAACAGTGAAAAACCTAAGGGGATTTTTTGCTTTAAAATGATTTATTTCTATATTAAGACAAGTCTAATACACACATCAGCATATTGCATTTATATATTTATTCTTCAAGATAAGGGCAGCTTGTGGATTGATGTGAAATCAGTTGCTGTCTCTGCATGCTGGTGCTGTTTGGGGGGTGAATATGTACTGCCTGCTCTGGCTGCCTTCTAGATGGGAAATGCTACAGCTTTTTAAAGACTTAAGGAATTGTATCAGTGCATAAAAACACTCACTTGAACAGTTAATTTCCCAACCAGACTGTCCATTTCTCTAAGTTTCTAGAAGTGGTCAGTGCTTGCCATTTCAGCAAAAGGATATTAAACCTTTATTACAAATTTACTCTGTGTTTTAAGCAGGGAGGAGGGGTTTGCTTGCTCACCTGGTGAGTTGTCAGTTGGGACTGTGAAGTTACTGAATTTCCAGTGTCTAATCTTAGGTTTCATACCTTGTGTACTCAATGTGCATTGCATTTAGATGCACTGCTTGCTCTGCCATAGTTTAGCACAGTCAGCTTTTTTGTTTTTTTTTCAAAACAATTGGTATTTTTATTATAGCTTATAAATGTAGCACTTCTTTACTTCTGAGTTCAATTTCTTGGAGTTTCTCCTTGCTTTCCTCAGCATTGTGAGGTGCTTTTGAATGCTGGTGTTATTTCTGTTCTGGTTTGTCACCAGCACAGTGATTAATCCTGATCTGCTGTTTCCCAACACAACATGACAGGAGAACAGGCACAGGCCCTAATTGAGTCCATAATTCTGTGTGGGCATTCTTCTGTGTTTTCAGTGCTCATCCCAGCTCTGATGTGTCACTCACCGCGTGCTCGAGTCAGACATCTTGGTTTGGGGTTTGTTCAGTGAGCCAGTGTCAGATGCTTACAAAAATAAAACTGGCATCAACTCTAGTTCATCTTCTAAAATGCAGGTGGCATTCTATTTAATGCTTGACATTGTGCTGCTCTGTACTTGCAGTAAGTGAAAACCGGTCTTTTATGTAACAGATTGAAACTGTTACTGATTTTTGTTTTCTCATGTGGGTTTAGCGACTAGATGTGTATCATCCTCATAGCAGCTATGAGTCAGCTCTGGGTGATCTGTGGTAGTAAGCAAGTTCTTAACTGTATTAAATGCTTTCAAGATTTGATTACAAGTTGGTGTTTTCCCCAAAGAGTACAGTTGGACTGGATAATATAGTTTATTTAATTTGTTGTATTCAAGTAGCTGTGGAACTGGTTTTGCAGAGCCTTGTTTGTTTTCAGCTTGTGTTTTAGGTTGTACCTCTAAAATGTCTTTGGGATGGCTTTTTTCTGGCATATCAAAAGGTAGGCTGAGTTTTCTGCAAAACCTGTACTGTTCAGTCCAGAAAGTCACCTAGAATGAAAATCTTTGTTTGGTACATGCATGGCTAAAAATACTTAATTTTGTATTAGGAGATGTTGGGTTGCTTTAGATAATTGCAGTGATTCTTTGGGCTCAGTAACTCTTCAGGAAGATGTCTTGTGTGCTTTACCCCAAAAGGAATAAAACAGCATCCATCCAGCCAAAGGGTTTGTTCTGTTTTCTCAAGGGTTAAGCTCCAGATTTCTGCTAAACTGAAGTGACAGCAGGATGCTTGCCAAGTTCCTCTGCCCATTGTGGAACTTGGTAGATGGAAGAAGGGATGCTGCTGTCTCAGGCTTATGGGTAGCTATGAGGAGCAACTTCAGTTAGCAGAAACTTTTGGGAAAAGAAATAGCTTAGAGCCCTTGGTCCATCAACCTTTGGGTTGCAAAAAAATCCCTTTGCTTTACACTGAGACATCTGCATGTTGTTGTTATGGAGCACCCTTGTAGTGAGATCAGGTATCCCCCATCAGCAAAGCCCCCTCAGACCTGGGTTTAGCATTTCCTTAGCTCTGATCCTTGCAGAATATCTACCCACCTTACAGTGCTCCATCAATCAGCAGGTCTCACTGGCAGCTTCTCTTTAATGTTTTGCAGTGTCCTTACTTGAATTTCATCCTTTCAGGTGTACATTATTCAGGTCAGTGTTGGCAATCATCAGTGGACAGTCAAGCATCGTTACAGTGATTTCCATGACCTGCATGAAAAGGTAAGAATGTTAAAACTGTGACCTTGGTATATTACAAAACTTTGTGCAGTTCTTGTAGTTTGTTTTACGGAGTGATTTACATAATTTCTTTCTTCAATAAAGAGAGAGAATATCTGCCAGATGCCATCTGAACTGCAGACTCAGTCCTTTTTGTGAGAACATTGTTACTTGCCCCTGTTACACTCCCCTCTTGAACTGGGAGAGATTGACCTGGACAACTTCAGCCTTGGGTGGAAGCTGTGTCAGAGAGGAGAGTTCAGGCTGGAGTCAGTGAACTTTTTGCTAAGGATGTTTATGATCAGCTGATTTGGTGGCCAAAGTCTCATCACAGTGGATGATAAAAACATCCTTAAAGTAGCATGGGATATTTACCAACCAGTGCTGATAAAAAACAAAAATGAGGAAAAATCTACTTTGATCATGAATGTTCTGCTTTCTCAGAAATGCAGTGGTTATTTTGTTGTTTTATCATATTTGTTGCATTCTGCCCTGGTACTGAGAGTGATTCCTTGAGCTGACACTGTTATTCCACTCTGATCATTCCATGACAAAATGTTCTTTCTGAAAATACCTAATACTTTGAAGGCAGTAGACAAATTTACCCAAGTAATTTTATTTTTTGATCTTCCCAGCATCAGGCAACATGCACTTATTGTGTTCCATTGCATCTTTTGTGCAAGTTCAGGTGGTGTGTCAGGTATTAGCTCTGGTCTTTGTCTTTCAGCTTGTTTCAGAGAAGAAAATAGATAAAAATCTGTTACCTCCAAAGAAGATGATTGGAAAAAATTCTAAAAGCCTTGTGGAGAAAAGACAAAAGGAACTGGAGATCTACCTGCAAACTCTGCTGCTCAAGTTCCCTGTTACTGCACCAAAAGTTTTGTCACACTTCCTACACTTTCATTTATATGTAAGTTTATGTTTTTAGTGTCTGAATAGAGGCCTGAGTCTCTCCCTAATTCTCTGACTTGGGGAAAATTCTGTGGAATCTTCATGAGTTTGCTGAAATGCTTCTTTTCCAACATTTTTCACAATATAACAAAGCATATTTTTAAGATTTTTTGACACAGCTTTTTATTGCAGTAGACACTGTGCTGGGAAGTAGTGTGGGCAGGGACTCTAAAAAGAAAAAAATAAATGCTGGCAGGAGAGTTGGAAGCTGTGAATAAATGGGAGGCTGAATTGGTTAGGCTGAAGTCAAGAGTGCTGGCTCTCAAATGAACATTGCATAATGGATCCACACCCTCCTACTTAGTGGCTAATGGCTGGAGCTGTGGTTCACACTGAAACAGTTTCCAGTAGCCCAAATGAAGAGAAATGATGCTTCTCTGTGGAAGCACAGTGATGGAGTGGCCTTTGGAGAAATAGCTCCAGTAGACAGAATGTTATGGTAAAGGATACTTGAAGCAAGAAGCAATTACTTGATTTCATGTTCAGATTGCAATTTGCTCATCTCTTGTGTATAGTTAGGCTTTTTTTGCAATGTGGCATCATGTTGTAAGGGGGAGAAGGAATTTCCTCAAGAGGAAAAAGCACTGGAGAACTGAGTGGAAAGAAGGAGCAGTAACTGCTTTGGGATGGGATGTCTTGAGAAGGCCCTTCAGGGTTTCATAGCTTCAGAAATTAGTCACCAGTGATCCATTAGGAGTTAATTAAGTTTTAGCAACAAAAGAAAGCCTGGTTTAGTTATGTTACATGAACATAATTATCCTGGTGAGACTTCAGAGTTTCTTAGATAAAAATAGTTGAAGGTTTATTCCACACTGTTGCTATTGCCTTGCAGACTTGAGAGAGAAGCACAGATTTGTAACTATCAAGCCCTCTGAAATGGATTTGAGGTTTTAAATTTTTTCAAAATGTCTGACAATGTAGGGAGAATTCTGTTCAAATAAACCAAAATTCCAGTGATCACCAGCAAATTGCATAATTTTTCTGTTCTGTGCTCTATCTTGTAGATGACATCTGTTTCAATAAAGTTTCAGTGTTGTAACTTCCACATGGTTTTTATGCAAGCAAAAGTTCTTCCTTGCCCCTGACTTATTTCTCAGGACTATTTTTTATCTCTTGTAATGTAATCTGTTTTTGCTTTTCCGAAGAGCTAGCAGTATTTGGATATGAATGCTTCCCTGTTTCTAAATGCTCTTGGATATTAAGAGCAAAGATGTTGCTCAGTCTGCATTTCTTTGCTTTAGGGGGATCTGACTTAGTTTTAAACTCTATTGTCTTTTGCTTGGAACTTTAGAATACTTGTAAATATTTACCAAAAATGTGTTAATTATTCAGAAGAAAAGCTAAATATTTACTGCAGTAATTCTACTGGAAAAAATGACCTTTCTGCAGAACTTTGATCTTTTAAAATATCTTCATTACCAGACAACCCATGTGCATACAGAAGCCATTATAATCCCTGATATTGCCTTATTAATTTATGTAGGAAGGCTACAATATTTTTGTCTATTCTTTTTTGCAGTTTTTCCAGTAAGGATTGTTTCATTTCATTTCCCAGGTTAATAGAAGTAAATGGAGTCGAGATACCAGCCATTGATACATTAAAGTCACTTTGAAGCCTTTTGTAGTTCTTGGGTGCAGCCTAGCAAAGAGAAACAGTTGCATGTGAGAGCAATGTAGAACTTTATTGTTACTCTGACATTGAAAAGGATTCCTGCAGTGACCTGGGGATGTTTATTTTGTTGCATGGTCTTTGTCATTTTAGAAGATTGGGTTTGTTAACTTACATGTAGAAGGTTTTGCAGGAAAAGCATTGAGTACCCACAAACTGCTGTTCAGACACCTGCAAACAATGGACTTCTGTGGGTGTGATGCATTTAAGTAGTTACAGCTAAGACAGAAGTCTCTTGTAGATCTGACAGAGGAATAGAGTTCCTTTTTTTTTGCCTGCTAGTCAGTGAACAGTCTAAGTCATAATCTTGTTCCAATTATAAATGTAGGAAAAAAATTTTGGCTCTGTGTCCCAGATGACAAAAGAGATACAGAGTAGAGTTTTCAATTAAGTCTGTGCTTGCCAGATCAGTGTAACTGGCTTATTCAGATGTGAATCAGAATTGTTTAATTTTGTTTGAAACACAGCTTTGAGCTTGTTGTTCTCAAACTATGGCGTGGAGGCTTTGTTCATCCTCAGTGAATGGGGTTTCAGTTGCACTAAGAATGTGATGTTCTAAAATCCTTGTCTCATCAAATGAACTGAGCTGTCTGCTGCAGATGTCCTGTAGATGTATTCCCTTGGTATGAATCATGAGGTATTTGTCAGCAAAGTAAACTCATGAAATATTCATGTGGCAATGATCCATAATATCTGTTCATACTTTGCAGCTACCTTAAAGTGAGATGTTTCACTAGGGGAAGCTTCACCCTCATGGTTTTATTTTGTTCTTTTTGTGGGCCTTTAAAAGGGAGCTGTTGGAAGCTCTCAGAACTATTTCTGGACTTGCACAGAGCATTTGCTTTTTGTGGAGAGAGGTGTGCCCAGGTGGGAAATACTTGTACTGATCTTTGTGCACCTGCAGATTCAGGAAGTACAAATCCCTGCACTGAGAGTTTTCAGCCTTTCATGCTGGAGCCATCAGTGCCAGGAATGGAGGCTGAGCACCTGGGTGGGTGCAGGAGGGGAAGAGGGATGATGGGAGAGGAGGGGTTTGCTTTACCTTGCAGCAAGCATAGCAGAGTTGAAGTCCAGAAGATTACTTACTTTTTACATCTCTTTTTTTCTGTAGACATGTCAATCTAAAGCATTCCCTATGTTAGTGATGTTCTGAGGAAATGTTGAGTGTTTCAGGCATTAGAATAGTTTTAATGTTCAAATCTGAAGAACACTACACTTGTAATATTCCAAGTTGGACTAATGATGGCTAGTAATAACTTGCTCTAGTTGCTGCTGCCCTTTTATTGGTGTGTGCAGAATGGGATTATTTAAATGTAGTTCACTGTCTTTCATCTTGGAAGTGAAAATCATATGAAATAAAACATTGTCAAATAATTTTTATGAAGCATTTTCAAGTTATAAACAAATCTATAAAATGGTCACCCTGATTTCAGTAAAAAAAACCTCAAAAACAACAGTCCTCTACCACAGCAAATGAAGGATACTTCACTAAAGGTCCAAATTAAAAATTGGAACCATAAGTATGTAAATAACACTTATTGCAATGGTTTATTGTTTGCAGGAGATCAATGGGATCACTGCTGCATTGGCTGAAGAGCTCTTTCACAAAGGTAAGGAACTTGCAGCATTCATTCCAGAAATGTTTTCCTCTCTGTTCATGCATTCACATATCTTTCATATTTTACCTCCAGACAATGAGAGATCTGATCTTCCATATCCAACTGATACTTTTTCTCCTCCTTCTTTCTTTTTGTCTTTTTTTTTTTTTTTGCTGCTTGCACTTTAATTCAAGCTGCATTTTGTGACAAGCTGCAACAGTCTTGCAGCCACAGATGGAAACAAGAAATGAGTGAATGTGTGTTTTGCAAAGGGCCTCCTAGTCTGTGTCCTTAAGGGACAGCATGTGGCAGTGGTGATCAGGAGCTTTTGCTAAGCTCTGTCTCACTGTGTTTTAGTGTAACCTGTAAGGCAGCTTGGTCTGTCAGTGAGTCCTGACAGTCTGTGTACTAAATGCAAGAGATCACTTTGGATACCTAAATATTATTCTTCCAGAATTCAGGAAACAGGAGACCTGTCAGTTAATTTAAGGGTGTCCTTTTCTGAGGCTGGCAGATGAAAATGAAATGCTCTTACTGTAACTACAACAGCTCCAGCTGCTCCATTAACAGCAGGAGGCATGTGAAAGGATTAATCCCTGCTATTTTTGTTTTGAAGGACATGCAAGATGCTACTTTATCATTCCAGTTGGCTGAGGTGTGGTAGGCATGAAAGGTGAAGCATGCTTCAGCAATGCCATTTCAGATTTTCTGGCAGAAAGTTACCTTTAGGTGAGGCCACCTCAGAGAGCCCATTCAGTGAATTTTGGAATATCTAAAGCTTGTGAAGAAATCTTTGCTGGCTTTCTTGTGCCTGCAGTCTCACTGATACGAGAATTGATGTGTCACTGACTGCTCTGTATTAGTGTAATCCTCCACTAATGTATGTGCAGCTGGACTCTTGGACTTGATCCCACTGAGACTGTAGGGAATTTTACTCCTCAGAGCATTTCTGAGAACTCTGCTTATCACAAAAGCTGATGCTTTTTTGTCCATGAAGTCAAACTGGTGTCCCTAAAATGGAGAAAGATATTCATTCCATGTGTGGGTTCCAGCTGCTGTACCCTACATCAAGCTTATGGTGCCTTCAGAGAGGCTTTTATGTGCTGCTTCCTGCTGTTCCTACTGTTAAATTGGATTGTGAAATTATAATTAGATAAGGCATTTTCTGTTCTGGGCATTTGCTTTGGTACTAGCATGCAGAAAATCCCCATACTTTCAAAAGAACATATTGTTCACTACAGTTCTGCATTTAGCATAGCAAAAGATCTGAGGTCTGTATTTTAGATAGCAGGTGCTGTGTTTTCTTAATAGAAAAAACCTAACTGCTATAAACTTAGAGATATCTCAGAAAAAGTTTCACAACTCTTACATTACATAAAGGAACTTTGATTCCAGTCTTGTTAAGGCTGAGGGAAATTTGCCATTAATTGCATTAGGAACTTCAGGCCTGTATCATGAGTGCCCACTTGAATACCTGAATTATTTTGGTGTTAAAAAAAATTTATTTTGCTACCTCAATTTTCATCTTAGAGTACAAATGACAAATGTGTATCACTACATTTTCTTTGTACCATTTATTCCTGTGTGAGCCTTGCAACATTGTGTTTGATCCTGAGCTACTCTGTTTTTCAGGAGAGCAGCTCTTAATGGCTGGAGAAGTCTTCACCATCAGGCCCTTGCAGTTGTATGCTGTCACTCAGCAGCTGCTGCAGGGCAAACCTACCTGTGCTAATGGAGATGCCAAAACAGATCTGGGGCATATTCTGGATTTCACTTGTAGACTCAAGTATCTAAAGGTGAGGTCAATGTTAAATAAGTGTTCATGCTGCCAACCTTCAATCCATGCTGTCCTCCAGCCAAGGTGTGTGTGTGTGATGTGGTCTTTTCAGCAGTGCCCTCTGTATAGGTGCAGCCACAAAACCTTGCTGAGTGCCAGTAGGGATGGGTAAAGAAATAAATATTGACCTCTCCAACCTTGTTTTCTGTATATGAATATATGTGCCTCTATATCAATCTTGCCCCCTTTCTCACTGTCTCACTGCATTTGAAAGTTAAAAATAAAACCCTAAAAAGTGCCTCAGTTTCATAGGTGGCCATGAATTTCTAGCTAAAATACTATTTCAGAATAAATGTAAAATGGCCTCAGAACAGATAGTTTTTGTCAGGAGACAATTTGACTTTTTTTTTTCTACCAAATAAATGAATTAGACTTTCCCTAAAGTAATTCTTTTACACTGCTTGCTATGACTCAAAAACTCATTTTAGCCCCTTTATTGCATGAGGAGCTGCCTTTTAACTGTGTCATGTGTTCAAAGCTGAAATCAAATGGTGGATCAGGGAAGCAAAACCACAGCTGTGCTGGTGTTCCTGGGGCTCCTCAGTTGCCTTTGTCGTCCTCTGTCTGTATAGAATCCTCTGAAGGGAGGATTTTCTGGCTGGAGAGGAGCTTATTGTTCAGAAAAATGGGCATCTGCAGAATTTCTAGCCCTTCTGAATGCTTGTGAGTGGGCACATTCAGAACTTGTAAGATACATAAAACCAGAGAAAACCCTTTGAGTTTTCTCTCAAAATTCTATTCACAGCAAACATAATGAAGCCACTTGCTTTTTATGCTGCTGACATGCTCTGAGGCCAGAATCCTATAACCATATGGAAATACCAGATGCATTTTTATTGATGTATCAGTGTAATGCTTGTCTTCCTCAAACCCATCTTGAACTTCATCCCTTGTAGTGGAATTAAAGACAGCGCTGACTTGGAGGGTTCAAAGGTTTCATGGAAGTCATTTTCAGTGGATTTTCTCTGATTTTCAGCTAAGAATGGAGCTTTGGTCAGCCTTGCTTATTATATTGCTTTTTGCATGCCCCATGTGCTACAGAATGCAAGCACAAGGTGGCACTTCAAGTTCAGTGCACTTAGCTGGAGCAATTAGTATTTGTTTTCCTGAAGAGTTAACCTGCAAATGTTATGAATCATTTCATATTTCAAAAATTGCTTGGAACTTTGGCTGTCTTTCCAAGCCACTGCCCTTGGGCCATTGCCTGTGTAAGACTGGAATGTGAACAAGTTGGATTGTGTGCACTAACTCAGTTCTTTAATGTCTTAAATGCCAGGTCACTGGAACAGGGGGACCTTTTGGAACCAGTAACATTCAGGAGCATCTCTTGCCTTTTGATCTGTCTATTTTCAAATCACTTCATCAAATAGAGGTAGGGCTGAAATACTGCTCATATGTGCTCTGCAAATGCCAGGTCTGCTGCCAATATCTCAGAACTGGTGATTCTCTGCTTTGATTTGCTGCTGGAGTTGGGGAATGCAGAGTTTAGCAGGACTGTTTCATTTGTGAAACAATGTTTTTTTTACAAGTTTTGGAAATAAGGACACAACATTTAAATTAGAAGACCTTTCACTGTGTGTATTTCCAAAAAATCACTTTTCAGTATTCACACAAAACCTATGTTAAGTGCCTTTCCACTGCCATAAAGAATTAACAAGTGGTAATAGTAGGGTCCTCTATTACAAAATGCTTTTTATTTGGAAAAAAAAGTATGTCAAGTATTTATGAAAATACCCTGACATTAATTTTTTTGGGTGTAGTGCTGCTTGCTTGATAATTTACAGATGTTTTTCATTGCTCTGCTTGCAATATAAATACCAGGGTTTCTAGCAGTTTTCAATGGATATTTTTTCAAATACCTGCTTGACCACTTCAGGTCTTTCCAGAGAGAAAGACTATCCAATTCTGTCATGCAGTCTGTGCACTTTTGGTGGATGCTGTACTTTTTCTAGTATGTGAATGCTGTTGTGTCATTGATATGAGACAGTTGTTGATTGAGAACTGAAGTGTGTTTCTGAAGTCAGTGATTTATTGTCATTCTCATATGGGAAGGAAGCTACAATAGAGGGAGAGAGTCTAACACAGCAGAGAGGATAGTGCAGAATTGTATCAATTTTCCCCTTTTCTCTGAGCATGAATGTGAGGAAAAGTGATTTTAGATCTTGAAGACTTCTGAAATTGTATGTTCATGAAAGGTTTTGGATTGACTCACACTAGATGAACACTTTCATCCCAAAGTAAGCACTGTCCAAAAAGGAACAGTGGTAATCTGGGAAGAATTTTTTTCAAGAATGACAGAGATTTTTCAATCTCTGTTAGTTCATTGTGGTTTCCCTGATACACCAGCAAATGTGCCAGCTCTCATGGTTGCACAATGTGTGTGACTGTCTACAGAGGAGGATCTGGAGAGACACTGTAGCAGATTTTCAGTAATGTTGTTTGAAATTGAGCTACAGAAAAAAAGACTTCGTGATCTTACACTTAGTCTGTGTAATTAGCTGACTACAGGTCATTAGATTAGTGTCCTCGCTTTCTAGGCATTTCTTTTTTCTTATGATAAAAAGGCCATCTGATACCCAAATGAACGTGTCTGCAGGTAGAATCATAACTTGAAATAAATCTCTTTTTGGTAACAGTAAAAATACTGTGACCTGTTAAATCACCTGGGTAATTTCACCTTGAATACATGGGACAGGTGGAAAGTCAATGAAGAAGCTTTGTTTAAATATATGTTGGAATTTCACTTTTCTCCAGTTATGTCTCTAATTTCTTGCTTTAGCTTTGCCACGTGTCAGTGTTTCTGACCTGATAATCCCAGGAGATTTTAAGGAAGTGCTGTAACTACTTTGCAGATTGCTGTAGAATCTGCTGTTGAAGCTTTCAGCTACCTCTTTTGTGTCTCATTTGTCTGTCCTAACATTTCTGACTTTGTAATGTAATTTTTTTAAATAGATCAGTCATTGTGGGGGAAAGCTTATCAAAGGGCTGACTTCATCAAAGCATGCTCTGGCCACACTGAGTGTTCGGTTTTCAGCAACATCAATGAAGGTAAGAGCAAGTTCCTCCTTCTGGTGAGTGTTCAAAGCATGTGCAAAACCAACATGCACAGTGGGGAAATATCCATTTGGAGTTCATGGGGTTTTCTGTACTGCCTATTGCAGGTTCTGTTTTTAAAACCATGGAACTCTAAGGGGTTTCTAATCTTACAGAATCTCAAGTTTCATTGAGGGAAGTGTTGGGATGTGTCCCTTCACAGGGACACTTTTGATGCTTGTTTACATGGGGTTGTTGGCATAGTTTCCAAAACCATTAGCTCTCCCTGAAGATGTAAGCCAAATGTTGGTGTCCCTCTCTTAAACAGGAAATCCTGGTGCCTGAGGCCTCTGAGTTTGATCAGTGGGAGCCAGAGGATGCACTGGATTCAAGTTGTCCAGTGACAGCAATTATTCCAACCTGGAGAACTTTAACAACTTTGGACATGAGTCACAACAGCATCTCTGAAATTGATGACTCAGTGGTAAGAAGTATTTTTAATTTGTGGAAAAAATATTACTTATTACTTATGCTGTGGCATATTATGCACAGCAAGGATTTTGGATTTGCTCTACTGCTTTTTCTGGAGAATTTTCAGTTGCACTTTATGTTGGTTATCTACCCAAGTTAGTGCTTAGGAGGTTTGTTCTATAAGAACTTCATTTCCTTTGCTGAAGGAGAGTACTTTTGTAATTTTGTGTTCTGTAGGCATTTCCATGAATTCTCACTTTTTGAAATATGCTTTTACTGTTTGCCTTGGCTGTAGGAGCCAATCAGAATTTTTAAAATTTTTTTTTAAAGAAAAAATGCCTCATGGCTCAACTTTGGAGCAGTTATCAAGGCTGGAGTTTCCTGCATATTTAAAAATCTATGACTTGCTGGCAGCTTTCTTGACATCAAAACAATATGAAAAGCATGAAACCAAAATTTTGGAGTATTTTGCCAGTACTTTAGAATTTTGTTTTGTAAATCAACTGTTAAGAAAAAAATTAACATTCATCACAAGGGCATGGTAAAATATGAAGATAGCTTTTTACTTGAGCTACTCTTGTGAAGCAGGAAATAATTACATGTGTAGCTCAACCAGACATCATAGACTTGGAGCATAATTATCTTGTTCATAATTTTTTGGGATGTAGATTTAAGATGCTTCAAGTCTGTGTGCAGGTCTTAACTGGCCTGTCAAGGCAAATCAATTCTGAGATTACAACCAAATTAAAGCAGATGCAAAACACTGATGTCAGAATTCAGCATCAAGTTCAAGGTTTGAGACCTCCAAAATAAAAGAATTTCTAAGTTAAAATGCATTTTCTACAAGTTTGTGTGACCTGACCTTGTAGTTCTTGGCTGGTATAATCAGGAATGGATTTACTCTGGGTTTTGGTACTACTGTCTTTATCCAGGTTTGTGTGTAGCATAAATCCCCTGGTTTATCTGTTTGATAAGACCAAAGCAGCATTAGTGAGTTTTATCTATAATTAGTGGGGATAAGCTAGGAGAAATTATTTGTCTTCAGTAAGAAACCAGGTTTTAGATTAAAACTGAATGGTGCCCCTCAGAGTAACCTGGTTTTCTTAAGAGCAGGAGTCAGCCCTTTTTTGCCCCAAGTCACACAGAATGCTTTCTTAATGCCAGAAGCTGGGAAGAGAGACTGTGTTGGACAAGACCTTTCCATTGCTTTTGCTGGTCAGCAGGTACTGAAGGAAGTGTGGCCTGACTTAAAACTAAAGTGCATTTGACACATGTGGGTTTTTTCCCCTTCTAGAAATTAATTCCAAAGATTGAGTTCCTGGATTTGAGTCACAATGGGGTGTCTCTGGTGGAAAATTTACAGGTAAGTGATGCATTTGAAGGTGAATTTTTTACCCAAGTGCCCAAGAGCTTAGAACACAGATTTTTATGCTTCAGAGTTTTGTTGCTCATCTTCATGGAGAGTAGTTTCAGCCCAAACAGCTGCCTCTTTGTAGCATCAAGTACTCTTTTAGTGATGCATTTCTTAACTGCTCCTGGATATTTTATTTTCTTTGCCAATATTGACATACATTTAGTTCTTAACTAAATTCATTCACTGCCAGCTGTATGTGTGGGTTGGTAAAAATGCAATGGAGGAAATTCCATTTCTACAAGCTTTAATCTTTGTAATGAACAGTTTCAGGCCATGTCTTTCATGCTATGTAGTGTCCAGCATGAAAACACTGTTGCACAATACAATGAGCCAGCTATAAGATAGCATCTTTATTCATTTTAATTGGTGTATGACATGAATTTTCTGTGCTGTTGTAGCATCTGTACAACCTTGTTCACCTGGACTTATCCTACAACAAACTTACAACACTGGAAGGTGTTCACACAAAACTGGGAAACATCAAAACTCTGAATTTAGCAGGAAATCAGCTGGAAAGGCTGTGTGGTCTTAACAAACTGTACTCATTAGTCAACTTGGATCTGAGCAACAACAAAATAGAACAGGTAACTGTTGACTTTTGGTGTCAAAATGTGTTAGGTCAGAAGTCGTTTCTTTTAGTGGATCAAACTGCAAATAAATAAATGTGGCTGTAGTGATTTTTCCTGGTTGTTGTTTGTATGTAATCTATGGAAGAAATGCTCAGTCTGTGTGCTCATTTTCATTTTGCCAGTGTGTATTCGTGCTTTTATTCTCAAATACTTTCAGATTGATGAAGTAAAAAATATCGGCGGCCTGCCATGCTTGGAGAAGGTGATGTTATCGAGCAACCCGCTGAGCATCATCCCTGACTACCGCACCAAAGTCCTCGCTCAGTTTGGAGACAGGGCCTCAGAGGTGAGCCCAGGGCTGCCCTTCTCACCCTCCCTTCAGCTGCAAATGCTCTGCAAACCTGAGGAGTTTTTAGCGTGCATTGGGGATGGTGTTTAGAGAGTGAAACCTTATTAATGTTATTCAGCAGTACTCCCGGATCTAAATGAGATTTTACCCTGCCTCATTGGGTAACAGTCTGTTAATATTGAAACACTGTTGTGCTGGAATGGTGTTACACTTACCAAATGTTGCTGAGTTTGCATTAAAGTGATGTTAGCTCAAGGTCTAATGTGGTAATTGTTTCTGTGTAATAGTTACATGGTTTGCATTGAGCCATGGCAATTTTTGATTGTTCCATTAATAAAAATTGGAGAATGCCTCATTTGCAATACTTTTAGGTATTTTAACTTTTTTTTAGGTTTGTTTGGATAACATTGTTACCACAGAAAAGGAACTGGACACAGTGGAAGTGCTAAAAGCTATTCAAAAAGCAAAGGAGGTGAAATACAAACTCAGCAACTCTGATAAAAAGGTGAGTCTGGTGCTGTGAGAAAAGTAGAATGTGCAGCTTACAAAAGCTTACAAAATTACTTCTACAGGTTAGATGTAAGCAGAATGAAGTGAATTTTCCTTAGCATTAAAATTTTTATGCTTTGTGTTTTAATGTGATATGAACTTTTAATGTTGCCTCTTTTTCCTATTTAGTTTTCAATGCATTTTTGGTAGTTATCTGACCTTCTATTTGTGGGCTGGCTCAGGAGAGAGGAAGTGGGAGGAAAAGATAAAATTACTTAATGGTGTACACAGTGAATTCACAGTTGACCTTAACAGCCATATTTTTTATCTTACACAAGTATTTCAGAGCTGTGATTTTACTGCTTGCGTTGCAGAGTACTGAAATTACTTCCCCAAACTTTTTTCCTGTGGGTATTCAGCAGTGGGAGAGAATCAGAAATCTGAGTTCTCCTTGCCTTCCCTCATACCTGGCTGTGTGCTGTGTACTTGGTTAGTCTTGGTTTGGAAGTCAGTGTAGGGACAGAAGAGGTTCTGTCCATACAATGTGGAAATCCGGTTTGATTCTTTTGACTTGTGACACTGCCAATTCTGTCAATACAGTGATTAGTCAGTGATCAGAATGACTTCTCTAAAAGGATTCTTAGTGGAATTCCACCTAGTGTGAAAATTGAGACTTAGAGGAGGTGATCACCCCCACCACCCCCCACCAAAAAACCAAAAACAAAAATAAAAAAGCTGGCACTAACTTTCCTTTTACTAAAATCGAGAAAGGTTGTGTGGGCTTATTTTAGTTCAGGATCTCATGTGTCCTGTGTATTTAGTTTTTTTCTTTAATTGCTGCGTACTTTCTTTATTAGATCAGTGAGGACTCCAGGCTCACTGCTGCCAGCTCCAAATCAAACTGTTCTTCTCTTACTGTTCGTCCTTCCTCTCCCTCTCTGCCTCGTCCTGTCAGCTCCAGCCAAGGTAATCATGTATGTATCGTGCTGCTGGGCTGAGCCTCTTGGTTCTGCTTTTCTAAGCTGCATTGATATACATGAATATTATGTGCATGGATTTAGGGCTCTCAAGACAAGCACAAAGACACGGTAGAATTGGCTTTGAAAGTGAAAGTTGTATGGAATGTGACTCAGCAAAACCTACCTGTAGTTCCCAGTAGTGGTTAAATATCTGGAGTGAGAATTTGGGTACAGGACTTTTTACTGCATCATCCTGCAGAGGACTAGATGCCACTTCCAGGTTTAGAGTCATGCCTTAATGGAAAACTGTGGCATAGAGAGAAATATTTTAAAATTGCTTCACTACTCATTCTTGGTCTGCAAAATGTGAGCTCAAGCAGCATATGTTCCATTAGTGCTTTTTGCAAGAGCTGCATTTCTGTCACACCAGGGGGAAGATAGAGAAAAGAGATGAGTAAAAGACACCTGTGGGATTAGTGTTCTGGCTGAGCTGGTGATTTCAGCACATCTGTTGTGCTCTATAGTACCTGCTGGCCTCACCTCAAGTTTTTTTACTCTGTGTTTCAAATGAATGTGCCTGCTGCATTAGGAACTTAGAAGAATGACTTAACTTTCTTCTTTAGCCCATAGGACTGACTTATGTGAATATTCACTTGTGACTGAGAAAAAGAAATAGTTGCTGGTTTTGGCTTTTGTCTGATTGAAAAGTGCAGTAGAATATGCACAGTGAGAGAAAACGTCATACCCATCTAAAAGAGCTGGGATTATCTTCTCAATTTCTTGGCATGGGGCAGGGGGAGCACAGCTTCCTCTTACCATTAGTCAGTGGATTGGTGGATAAGGGAGAGAAGCATCCCTGAGGAGCTTGATTTTTGGAAAAAATCCATTGCTGTGACTTCTGCAGAATCAGCAGAGGTTTCTTTGTTCACTCTAGAAAAACGAAACTGTTCTGACAGCATTTGATGAGGGGGTAGACACCTTGATACACATTTGTTGCTATTTGTGTACTTTGCTTTTGTAGCCCTTCTAGATAATTTTTCATCTGCAGAAAAAATGCCAGTTTTTCCAAAATCAAGTAAATGCTTGCTTTAAAATATTAAGCACTTGATAAACTGTCTCAGTTCTGTAAATATGTAACAACCTGCAGTTTTATACAGGACTTGCTGTAAAAATATGACTTGCTGTCAGCAACCCCTGGGACTGTTTAAATTATTTATCAACAATTTTTTTTCTACTACAGTAAATGTTTAGGAGCAAACAAATCTTGAGATAAAAGAAAATATAGATCTTTCTAAAGGACTTAGGAGTTCTATAGAGTGGCATAAGGGTCAAGGCTTATTTAGTGTAGTCCTTTTCCATAAGATTCATTCAGTAGAATTTTGGGGAAGGCTTTTATAAATAATGGGAAAATGAGGGCTGTGCAGGCTATTTCTCAGCTTCAACAATAAAAATTTATTATTTGCTACATATCTAACTATGAAGGGTTGTTTTCAAAATACCAGTTTTGAGAAATCTGTTTTAAAGAAAATGGAAATATGCTGAGCAATTAGTTTCACTGATAGACCTTAAGTCATGAATAATGGAATTAATTTCCTGATGTGCTGTTTCTATGAATTGTTTTCTCTGCATTTTCTAGACACCATCTGTTTCCGTAACATATTATTCATACTTAATGTCATTGGGAAATGGCTTATGGAAAAAGATTAAATATTTATATAGGAAACAGAAAATCAAAAATAATGCTGTCATGTTCTGGTTTTCCTGTCAATTTGAGTTTCCTTCTTGCTAACACAGTATTTTGTTCAAGTAATAAATACCTCTTGTGTTTCCTCTGACCATGAGATGTCTTGGTGTAATCTGCTGAACTTTACCATCAATGCAGAAAGATAACATACAGGTTTTTTATGCTCAAGCCAGAAACATGTCCACACTGTAATTTTGTTGGTCATTTTCATATTTAAATACTTGAGCTGGCTGGTTCAGTGGCAATATTGAAAATTGATTTGCTCTGTTGAGCCAGTTTGATGCTGTGAATATCAAACTGGCAAAAAGTCAAAAAACGTCCCTGAGAATGTTGCCTTGTATTCACTCATTATAAGTTTTTACTGATGATTCAGCTTTGAACCCTTGAAAAAGGTTCCAAATAAGGTGAGATAATATCTTAAGTGGCATTTGAGAGATGAGAGCTTCGTGTCTGGTTGAAGGATGTACAGAGATATTACAGATATTGTTCAATTGAAGCTTGCAGAAATTTGGGAATGTGCTACAAAGTTCATGAAGAGTGTTCTGCCAGCCTAGCAGCTGACTAGTTCTGTTAAAACTGAGCTGTGTCAAGATTTCTTACACCAGAATTTGAGATTGAAATTGCTTTTTAGTTTGAGAAAGAAGCTGTAGCAGTCTTTTTCAATTAAACTAAAATTCTGCTTGCTTTTTTATCCTGGCTATTGTGTGAAGGTATGCTTTAGCTTTACTGATTTATGATTAGATCTTGATTATACAATTTTAATCCCGCTTGATTGGCAGATACTATAAGATATTTATTTTTGCTCTGCTTCAGTGATTTAAAGAGTTGTTTATGTTTGTTCTAGAAATAATTTGTGAAGATACAGTCCTAGCCAACAGTTTTTTGCAATCCAGTGATTCGACTCCTACAGACCATACAGTTCCCCAGAGATGCTTTGAAATACCAGACTCCAGATGTAAAATTCAGGTAACTGCCACACTTTTGTTTATATTATAGTATTTTTAAAAGCTTTTGCAAACTTATTTCTGATGTTAAACTTAGATTATCATAGTAATCCATAGCAAAGGTTTTTTTGCTTCTCAGAGCTATTTTATGGAAAAGGAGGCAGCCCCAAATTTGATTCAAGTGTGTTCGGTCCAGGTTGTAAATTAAATACAGAATCCAAGTTTACCAGAGCTGCAGAGAACTGTTGCTACTGTGGCTTTGAGATGTTTACCCAGTACTACTATAACATCATTTAACAGCCATTTAGATGCTGAGTGTAATAATTGTGTCTTATCATATTACAGTATCAGTTTTTGAAAGGCTATTCTCTTGCTGGTAGAGCAGAAGAATCTTCTCTCTGTCAATAGGCAATGGCCTTAATTTGTCTTCTTCAATCTCCTCCTGTCTGATAACTTCTGGTTTGTGATTTCATTTGTGGTATTGGAAGCACTCTTCATATGCATGGCTTCAAGGAATAAGACAGGAAGACTTGGTGTCTCTTCCTTTGCTACCAGTGTAGTTGGTGTTTGTCAGGTTCCCTTAGTGTTTGGCTTCATGTTACACTAATTCACTAAAAGTTTGTAGAGTGCTGAAATGCCTGGGTCACAGGCTGGATCTGTTCTCAGGTCAGCAGCAGAGTTCATTCTTCTTCTGCCTTAGCTGAATGCCCAGCCTAAAGCAAACATTATTTTTGGGTCCTCAAAGGGTGGCTGTTAAACTCCCTGTAAAAACAGCAGGACTTGGCCAGCTTTAAAAAGCATGAGCCAGCTTTAACTTTGCTTCTCATGTGTGCTGAACTCTTAAGTAGTTTACAGCTCCCTGATGTTGCTTTTTTCTCCTTAGGCACCTGCCTCTTCATTGGCTTCATGCAAAGAGTATGGTGGTGGTCATCATGTGTGGTAAGCTACATAAATAAACTCTGGTTTAAATCCTTGTTAGCTTTTGGGTAATAACAGTAGATACTGTTGTCTTAAACACAGCCTTTAAGGCAAAACAATCTCTTTCATTGTATTCTGCCTCTGGTTTTTTGAACAAAAAATATGTTTTTAACCTTTGAACCCTGGAATGCAGCTGGTGGTTTCAGAACCAGCAATAGCTGCATTGTCTAGTCCTTTAGCTCGTGAGGTTGTACTTACTGGGGATGGGAAAGGAAAGAGGAATTAAACATTTTAGTTTTTACTTTCTATAGAATTACACACTACCAGCCTTGAAAATCAATGGCTGTGCAGTACAAAGATGTTCCACAAAATTACACTGATTTAACTGTATTAGCAAGAGCAAATATCAAAGTTCTGAAAAGCAGCACCCTGAATTGTAGGTAGCCATAACTGTTTTTAAACTCAAGTTTGTACTTATTGTGACTTCTTCTCTCTTTTGAAGTTTGGAGAGAGAACACTGTGCAGTGCCTGACCCCTGTAACACCATCATCTTGCCTTTTAATTGTATGTCCTACACTGCCACCAACCAAGACTTTATCCAGCACCTTTCTGCCTCGATAGTGCAGGCTGTGCAGAAATCTGCCCCCTCTCCCACAGAGAATAAAGGAAGCCCTGTGGGTACTTCCACAGCCACAGACAAAGCAGATGGATATTTTGAAATGGGACTTCATGAAGGAGATCAGACTTTTGAGTTCAGCACTACTTTGGATGCTCAATCATCTGACAACATAGCAATGGAGAGTGTTGACATAGTCAAAATTCTCTGGAGCTTTTCAATTCACATTCATAAAGGACTCAGACAGTTTGCTTCCTGTTTGGTTTTGACCGATGAGATGCTAGCTGTGTTTGAGATTCCTCATCAGGAATTGAGAGGAAATTGCCAGCACATCCCTTCTGCCTTGAAATTAACACTGTGTTTTCCCTACACTGATCTAATAGAATTTGGCTTTCTCCTGCCAGAAATCTGTTTAACTCTGAAGCTGAAAAACAGTGACCACTGCTTGTTTATTGTTTCAGAATCCCAGAATCTTCAAGACTTTTATTCCTGTTTACAAACGTGTTGCTCTCAACACTACACATCAGTGTTACCAAGCTCCACATGGTACTGTAGAAAAGCAAATCTCCAAGAATTTCTCTGTCAGCTCATGGAATTGAATTGCATTTCAGCTGAAGATGTTGAAATAAAAGGTTGTTTCCCAACATATCTTGTTTATGGGAATAAAACCAACGTTCAGAAAGTCTTGCATCAACCAGAGTCAGCTGGCAATAGCAAGGAATGGTCAAAGAATGCTTTGTGTTCTGCACTTTATTCTTCAGTTTATAAATCTTCTGACCAGAGTCCCTGTGTGGTCCATCCGTGTTGGATACTTCTAACACCCCAGCATTTGTACATTGTAAAGGTGGATTTCAGCTTACTGCCAGGTAAATGGGCAGGCACAGAGGAGTTGGGAAGTGTATTTAAGCTGAACAGAATTCCATTGGCATCACTTGTGCTGCATCCAACTCACGGTGCCACGCAGCAGAAGGGTTCATTTTCGGATGGGCACGTGCTGGAGTTGCTTGTTGGATACAGATTTGTTACAGCAGTGTTTGTTCTACCTCATGAGAAATTCCACTTTCTAAGAATCTACAGCCTTCTAAGGACACTGCTCCAGGATGTTAAGACTATTATTATTTTCAAAGCTTCAAGCAAATCGGATGCCGTAAGAAATCATGCTGTGGAGGCAAACAGACACAGTCAGGCAGCCAGGTAAGGATTCCTGTGAAAGGTCTCTGCCACAGTGCTGGATGTGGCCTGACCCCTGTGTTTGCTGCTGTCATTGTGGTTGAATTTGGACTGTAGCATTGATGAAATACTTCCACAATGTGCTAGTCTGGTGTAAGTGTGGTTATCCTGGACTGTAGCAGTCCACCTTTTTTTTTTTTTTTTCTGTTTTGTTGCTGCAACGTAAAATGTAATTTCTGGTGGAAGGAAACTTCCTTTTTCATGTCCCTGCAGGCTGAAGTTACAGCAGATTGACAGCTATGGTCAAGATAGAAATAATAATAAACTACTAAAAATGGAAGTTATCTAATTTTAACTTTTGAATTAAATACAAATATTTTTGAAGGGAAAAAGCTGTGCAGATCTTTACATTTTTTTGATTATTTATATTCTGGATCTTTTCTAGTTTCTGCAAGCCTCATCTGACCTTGTCATCCTTATACCCATCTGAACTTCTTATGCAGAAGATAACAGAAGACAACCAGATTCCTGTTCACATTCATGTTTCTGTGTCTCTGCAGTATGTGGCTGGGCTGAAGGGAAGAGCTCTGGTTGAATTTTTCCATAGCAACATTGCAGAGGTATCATGTCTATATCAAGGGTACAAAAACATGCTTTGTGACCTTTCTGTACTACACAGTATTCATAAAAACTTTCCTGAGCAAATTTAGCCATGAGAATTAGGCTCTGGGAAACCTGAAAATATTTTCATCAAGAATCTGTGTGTTATTCCATTTTGGGTTCCCTGCTACAACAACTGGGATCCTGCAAAGCATATTTTGCCTTCAGGATCTGTGGTGCTGAACAGGAGAGTACACTAATTATGTCTGAAGATGTGATTGCTCCAAGAATGTTCCTCTATTCTCTTTAAAGTGGAAAAAGGAAAGAAAATCACAAGAATGAAATTATTTTGGGATGGTTCTTATCTACATCAGTAAATAAGTATTCTGACTTGTTTTTGTAGTACTGTGCATGACTGCAACACATGTACATGGCTGCAGGTACTCCAGAAACATGAACAGATAAACCTGATTCTGAAAAACATTAAAGTGTATGTGGGGAACATCAGATTGAAAAGTAAAAACATTACCCAAAATTTATGATGTGGCTTTTTGAGTGACAAATCACTGTGATCTGAATACAAATTGAAAAGCTTGAGACATAGATACATTTTTCTTATTCCCTTACGTCTCTTCCAAATGTTTTAAGTAAGCACAATTACAAGCTGAACTTCTCTTTTTATATCAGGAGAAGCTGATAAAAAAGCAGGTGACTCATTTAAGGGTTCACAGTAAGCCCACCAAGTTAGAAGCTGGGAAGATGCTGAGTTGGAGCAGCAGCTGCAGTGGCAAGCTGTGCTCCTGTCCTCTCTCCAGAGTCTTTGAATCCAACCCTCAGAAACACCTAAAGCCAGACTTGAGGTTTGGGAGGCCACTGCTCAGCTGGTGATTAAAGTTTTGCCTGCAGTGCTTGCCCTAAAAAGTCTTTCTTATAAATGAGATGTTTTTCTGTATTTTTCTAATTTTGGTTAGAAAGCAAGGAATAATTTGCTTGAAAAATAATTTTCTTACATAAACACAAGATATTTTCAGTAGCTGCCATTGTGGCCTCATTTGCCACTACCTCTCTTTAACCAGAGCATGTTCAGATGCTTAAGATTTTGTAGTTCTTTCTCTGGGGATCTAAAGTTGCCTCTAAGGTGATGAAACTGTCCGAAATATCAAAGTTCATGTGTTTATGAAATAAAATTTACATCTTAGGTGGAAAATGAAGAGTTGAGACACCTCATGTGGTCTTCAGTTCTGTTTTACAAGACTCCCAGTGTGGAAGTGATGGCTTGTGTGCTTCTCTCAACAAAAGCTATTTACTTTCTGTTGGATGATTCTTTCATTCATGCAGATGAGCACCAGTCAGGTAAAATAGTTACTTTGATCCTTTAATCATGTTACCAATGTAATCCCTCTCTCTGTGTTTGTCCTCAGTCTAAGAACCAATTTTGGTCAATATTTTTAATTAGACCTCCTAGTTAAAGGGGTCAGTATTTGCATAAGGCTTTTATGTTCATAAAAACAGAGTCTTGAGTCATGGCTGCTTCTCAGACAGACCCTTTTAGCTGCCATGGGATCCATGCTGTTCTCTGATGTTATTTCATGGTCCCTCTCATAATGAAAATGGGAAGTGAAGGGTAATGAACCTCATGGTGGTCATTCAGTTAAAGTGTGTTATTAGTTAGTGCATGTGCTGATTTAAATCAGGTACGGGACAATTATTTTTTAAAATGCTCCTAATAAAAATTGCTTGTATTTTGCTTGAGAAATGTTTACTCACTGTACCCAGTTTTTTCTTCGTTTCTGTCTTCAAGTGTGAGATAAGTGTTAGATTGTAATATAAAAATTATGCTTATGGAAAGAACAATCTTTTTCTTTTGACCTTTTTGTCATGTATATTTCTTTAACAGATTTTTGGAACAAAGAAAACTCAGACTGTGAAAACAGTTCTTTCCACCTCTCTTGCTGCTTTGTGCTAAAACTTAATGACCTGCAGTCAGTAAATGTTGGCCTGTTTGACCAATACTTCCGAATTACTGGTGAGTACATCTTGTGCTTTAAACTCTTCCAGTTCTATTTTGTTCTAGTCTTTTTTAGATGGATCCGTGTCTTTATTAGTGAGATGGAAGAGAGGTTTTCTGTTTCTCCTTTTTCTTGGATACCTAGAGCAAGATTTGAATCATAAGTGTACATTGTATTTTAAATGAAGAGAAATTATTTATTTTTTTGAGAGATTTGTAAGGAATCCATTGTTGTTTTCAAGAATTTGAAAGATTTCTAAATAGTAATGCATGTTTTCAGGAGAAAAAAATCGTTAAAATCTTTTCTGATGACAGTTGCATGTTGGTTCAAGAAATGGTAATGCCACAGTGAGTGAATTATGTTCTGTGTTCTCCTCAGGGCATTCTGCAGATCACATTGTCACCTGCCTGACAAGAGACAGTTACAACACTCACACCTTCATCCAGCAGCTTATGGCAGTCCTGTCACTGCTTGCACGCACTCCTTCACCTGAACCAGTAGATAAGGACTTCTACTCTGAATTTGGGAGTAAAAACACAGGTGAGTCTTTTCTACGTGCCATGACTTATTTAGGCGTCATACTTTAGGCTTCACCTAAACTGTACTGATTAAAAACTCTTTTGAGGGACATTTATGCATCAGTCATTTCCTATTTGATACTTCAACTAAACTCCCTGATTTAATTATCTTAGATGTGCCTTATGTGAGCAGGATTGTGAAAAGTATGTAAGAGTCTTGCACAAGTGAAGTTACTGATGGCTTCTTGCATTCACCCTGGACTTACATGGTTAGAAATTTACAGAAAAGTGTGTTGGTAATGCAAGAAGGACTCTGGCAGAGACCTGCAATCCAAGTACAATTGTTTCACTATTGTTTTTAAGCAAAAGACATGTATCAATAGATACAAAACTTAAATTCTTCCAGCTACAGCCAGCTATCAAGCAGGTTGTTGTTTATCCTAGTACATTAAGAAATTGTTGTATAGCACTAAATAGAGATATAATAATGTATGTTTCTTGCAGGAAAAATGGAGAATTATGAACTGATTCACTCTAGCAGAGTAAAATTTATTTATCCAAATGAAGAGGAAATTGGGGACCTTGCTTTTCTAGTGGCAGAGAAGATGGATGGTTTGACCAATCTTCCATCCCTCAACATCCTTCTGTATGTGTTGGCATTTCAAGTAAATCACTTTGAAGGATCTGCTCAGAACACTAGTTCACTTCAACCTAAAACACTGATCTTGACCAGCTCTGATTTGTTCCTCTTTGATGAAGATTATATCAGTTACCCACTACCTGAATTTGCTAAGGAGCCACCAAAGAGAGACAAGTACCAGCTTGCAGATGGAAGACGAATCCGGGATTTAGACAGAGTGCTCATGGGGTATCAGACATATCCACAGGCCCTTACATTTGTGTTTGATGATGTTCAGAATCAGGACCTGATGCAGAATTTAACACTGGATCACTTTGGAGAAACTGATAGTGTCCCAAAGGGAAATTCCAAACAAGAGGGCAGCAGGAACAGAGAGATCCAGTGGTACGTTTTTATCCCAAGTGCAGAAAGCAGGGAGAAATTAATTTCATTGCTTGCAAGACAGTGGGAGATCCTGTGTGGTAGGGAATTGCCTCTGGAGCTCACTGGGTAGTTACTGCCCAGCCAAGTGATTTCAGTCTGTATTACAAGGTAAAGCACAGTGAGTAAGTAGATAGCACCTGTCAAGTTCTCTTTGTGTTCATGAGGAGCTGACCTGGACTCCTTTGTTCCCTGGTGCAGTGAACATGTAATAGTACATAGAAATATTCTGAAGTGTTAACTGGGGACTGACCTTCTTGTACAGTCTATTTTTATGCAATAGTATATAGTGAAAAAAACCACATGAGACATCCTGGGAAACTGTATGGAAAATTTAAGGAGTCAACACTAGATATTCTGTCGTCTGGGGCTGTTAAGGTTTCCACTATTTTTCTGTATATATCAGTCTTGCTGTTCTATACAAATTCTAATGTGTAAATAAGGGTAAATGCTTGTGTATGTTCAAGTGCAATGTTCTTTGTACAAGAAGTATTTTGGGTATGCTGCTAATGCTTATTATTTAATGACCTTACAGTTTTACATATGTTTTTCTTTGAGGCCAAGTGTAATTATTTGCTGCCAATCATTAACTTAACAGTAAAATTTGAGCCACAAGCAGGTAACAAATTTTCATATGAAACTATTTTCACAGGCATTCATTTTCCTTCTCCAAGGATAAAAGAGTTGCTTGGTAAAGATCCCCTCAGTATTGTCTTGAAAGTGGAAATACCCAATGTGGGTATATTGGCATTTTGTCAGCAAATAATGGATTTGTATCTCTGAACACAAAGTCTTTCTTTTGCCTATCTTGTCAATACAAATAAAGTGTAATTTGACAGTTTTCTTTTGGCCTTGTCTTTATTCAAGTTTATATCTTGTGCTTCCACGATACCATATGGCAGTTCAGCAGCACCCATTCTGTTCCTTGAGTGCATTGTAAAGTATGAAATGTGCAGCAAGATGAAAGAAGAAAATAGTTCATTCTCCTACAAGACTGTTAGTCCAGAAATACAGCTGAGTCATGGAAACTGAGGATCTGCAGCCTCTAAACACAATTTGAGGATTTATTTCAAGTACTTTTGCTTATCTGTGAGATATAAGGGATTTTCATTCTAAGCTGTTGTGTTTAACTTGATGGTTACTGTGCCCAGCAAATTTTAGCATCCTCCATGACAGTAAAGTCCCTACTCACTATTATGAAGACAGATATTGACATTGAAAAAGAATGTATCTATAAGTTCTATATTCAGTGGGAATAAGGGAAGAACAGTTTTGATATTTATTTGGTAGCTGATGATGCTTAAAACTGGTGCCCCTTAAACACACAGAGAAATCTGGGTTGGAAGAGACCTTGGGACATCCAACTTTAAACAGGGCAATCTTCAAACAGGTTGCTCAGGGCCTGGTCCAAACAAGTTATGAGTTTTCTTCCAGAATGGCATGTCCACAGTGGTATTAGGAATTTGGTGGGTTTCACAGAGTATTTTTCCATGCTGTTGCAGAGCTTGGCTGTGCTTTTTGGATTTCAGAAGCCAGGAATGTTGCAGTCAGTGCAAGGATGACAAAGACTGAGGCAGCCAAAGTCAAATTGTATTGCAGGATGCAGTGGAGTTCCCAAAGCAAGCAGAGATGAGGAGCATAACTGGAGTGCAGCTCTGCTCCCAGTTTGCCAGAGGAAGCCTAACTCCTTAAGCTTAGACTGAACTGAACAGTTAAGGTAGGTACTGTAGGATTTTGGAGAAAACTGAATTTTCCTCTACTTTAGAGCACTTCTGTTCTCTGAAATCTCAAGGTTGCTTATGTTCATTTCATTTAAGTTTAATTATCATTGGGTAGAAAAAGCTAATTTCTAAGTTTAACATCCTAGGAATAAAGTAATTAAAAGAAATCTTAGGTCTTCACTAGTTCTTTCTGAAGTAGCTCTGTTAATCACTTACTGATAATTGTCCAGGGTAACACTTGAGGAGCCTGTGGCAACTTAAACAGTCTGATTTTCAAAAGCATTTGAGGACTTACCAAGTGAACAGATCATTTACAAATGAATTTATAAATGAATACAAAGGGAGTCTGTAAGGATTCCTCTGGAACCGCCTGGGATTTGAGCCAGCGTGGACAGATCTGTCTCTCCAATGAGGATTATACTTGTCATTGCTTCTGGGTAAGTCAGCCCTGCTTCCATCTTATTTATAAGGGCTGTTCTGGGGGTCCCCTGTGCTTGAGACAGACATGAGTTCTGTTTAAGCATCTTTTGTAAAACCCAACTGTTTTAAAGGTATTTTAAAGCAGTAGTGGTACCAGAGAATCTTGTATTAGAGTAAGCAGGGATAATCCCCTGCTTGTCACATACTTAGAGCAGGTAAGGCCTCTTTTTCATATTTTATTGTAGAAAAAAAACACATCTCTGGTTAAAATTGAAATTCTTTTTAGGTCCACAGCTGTTTAAAACATAGAATCTGTGCCTTTGGAACAGATTATTAATCCAGGAAATAGCTGCAATTCCTCCTTTGTATCTTGGTAAGCATTGATCACATTTCAAGATTAATGAAATGTTCAGTACAACTGCAGTATGTTTTGATTCTTTCATTAACTATCTTACTTGTGATGCTATCAGAATTGTTTATTTTTAGAGCATTTTTTCAATAAATAATCTTTTATTCTCTGCTAAATAGAGCGTGGGCTATACAAAGCCTTTTCCTTGATACTTCACCTCTTTTTCCATTTCTACCTGGAAAAAAAAAATTAGAAATGACAGCTCAACCAAACCCCAAACAAGAAATCCCCCCTTTTTCGTGCTGCCAAATATCTGATCCCTTGGTGCTTTCATAGAATCACAGAATGGTTTCTGTGATTCTGCAATGGACTTTCAAAATCATCTCATTCCAACCCCCCTTCCATGGGCAGGGATGCCACCCCTGTGATTGAATTTCCAAGAGCCCCATCCAGCCTGGCCTTGGACACTTCCAGGGGTGGGGCATCCACAGAATCTCTGGGCCACCTGTGCCAGGGCCTCTCAGTGAAGGATGTTTTCCTTACATCTAAATCTCTTTAGTTAAAAAAACATTCCACTGGTTGTATCCCTGTCTGCCGTGGTTAAAAGTCTCTCATTAAAAACCCTTTAAATCCTGATATTGCTGCAGCCAGGTCTCCCTGGATCTGCTTTTGTTCCAGCCTGAACAGCTCAAACTCTCCCAGCCAGTCTCCAGAGGAGGAGAGATGCTCTGTGTTAGAGCCTGCTGGATTCAGTGCTTTGTGGGTGTGCATTTCTGTTCATTTAAGTGCAATATTAAGCTGAAAATTTTCATAAACTGTCATTCTTCAGTGCCAGCCTGTTGTCTTTATTGTGTAATTTTAATGTAGTCTTTTGTTCTTAAATACAGGAACTTAAGTGAGGTTTCCTTGAAAATGTACAATCACTTATCTTGAAACTAAACTGATTCCTTCAGTTCACAAAGATTTCCCAGAACTTTCCACGTTTAGTTTCTACAGAAAGCTCTGCAGAATGAAGTCACTGTCAACAGC
Organism: Zonotrichia leucophrys gambelii; assembly: GCF_028769735.1. Classification (NCBI taxonomy): domain Eukaryota; kingdom Metazoa; phylum Chordata; class Aves; order Passeriformes; family Passerellidae; genus Zonotrichia; species Zonotrichia leucophrys. The sequence goes on from NC_088182.1 coordinate 14,835,921, forward strand.
TGAGCTCACATAGAGTAGTCTTGATTTCTACCTCTTTTTTTGCAAGAGCACTACAAAGCCCTGCAGGCATATTCCTCTTTAGTAACCCTTTGTCCTCAAATTGTCTCCAGCTTCCAACCCTTGTTCAACATTAAGACGATATCTGAGTAGCTGAAGTTATGACCAGAAACACACAGAGGCTGGTGGGGGGACCTTTGTCAGGAAAGTATCTCCTGAACTCTCAAACTTCTGTGTTCTGGCTTTACAGCTGATGTAGATATTTGCCACCCTAGGAAGACCCAAACAATTATTTTTGTTCAGTGTCATCTGCCAAGGATCAAGGTTTTAAAACTTCCCTTGTATCACAATTAAAAAATTGTAAATGAATTTCATCAGGAATGAAAGTAAATGAGGTGCTGACCTGGGCTGCACTGTTGTCTCTGCAAGAAGAAATGACAGTGTGACCTGCATCCTGTGTGTCCTGTGTCCATTCCTGTGCTGCTTTACAGAGCTCTGCTCTGCCTGGCTGTGCATGTGCTGCACAGTCATGGATTTCCATCAGCCCCTCACCTTCTTGTTCTTATCAGCCCTGATAATGAACCGGGGTTTTTTAATTGGTGTAACACAAAGTGCTGCTGCATCTTACTTGCATTCTGATCAGAAAGTTTACTTGTGCAGTAGTAATCTTCAAACACACCAAATCTTAGGCAGAAAACAGCCACATGAGGAAAAGCAGGGAAGCTGTGGCTCAGAGCAGACCACAAGCTTCTGTAGCTTGATGCCCACCTGATTTTAAAGGGCATTTAGTAACTTGGAAAGCTAAAATTTGATGTGAAAAAGGGAGGATGGGAAATTCATTAGATCCAGAAAGACTGGCCAGCACTGAAAAAATCTGCCTGAATAGGTGCATGAAGAGCAGTAGCCAGAGTAGCTGAGGAGGGCACCAAGCCCTTGTGCTTCAGTCTTCAGGGCCTCTGAGAGGGGATGACAAGAACCCCTGGCATCTCTGAAGTTGCTGAAAATGCAGAGCTAGCAGGATTCTGACTCCCATCAGTGCTGACCTTGGCAAACTGTTGGGTACAGCTTGAGCCAAGCACATTGTAGGCCCTCTGTGTCCCTTACAGACAACAGGGCCTCAAGAATTAGCAGCACTTCATGGGAGAGCTCACTGCCTCTGCCAGCGTGCTCCTGTCAGCAGGTACTGAGCTTCAGTAGCTCAGCTATTGGAACAAAGAGCTTTACCCAGAATTCTAATTAATATTGGGTACCTGTGGGGAGTTTAGAGTCTGACTTTCCAGTACAATCCCAGATTAATAAATGGGAAAGGTACAAAACTAAAACCAAGAGACAGGAAAATGTTGCTGTCTTTCACTGCAGCAGAACATGTAAAGAAACTCAGAATCAAGAGAAAGTGATAGGCCAGACTTAAAGCACTTATTTACCGACATTGGAACTGGTGCCCATAGAGGTTTTGGAGTAACAGGATGTGAGCAACCATGACAATTTCTTTCTGAATTGTGCCACAGCATTGTGCTCAGGCAGCCCTACTTGTCTGCTTGGAAGTGGACTACCTTGTGTGTGAGAAAGAGAAGGATAAACAGACTCGTCTCTCTGTGCAATCCTTGCAGGATTTTTGCTTTTATGAGCAAACCTTAAAAATTCCAGTTCCTTCCAACTTGCCAAGAGGAAAGGAAAATTAGGGTTGTGTCCTTGCATCTTCCCCAGGACCCTGAGGGTATGTTGGGTAAGTATGGTTCAGCTGGCCCCATTCCTACACACAACCACTATTGGCTTGGCCTGCTTAATCCTTTTCAGACTCACAGCCTTACAACTCAAGCAAAGGGACTTAATGTCCTTTCCCAGCTTTGCCAGAAGTGCAGAACAAGAGTCCTTTTCTCTCTGTGGATGTAACCAAATGGTCAGTTCCCAGAGAAGCTGTGTGGCAAGGTAGACTGGATGGCAAATCACTTGCCTTGGCTCTGTAGTTTCTATACAAAAGATTTCAATAGCAGGAAATTGCCCAATCTGGTCAGAGCTGCACACACTTCACAGAACAGAGCTGGTGACCCAGCATTTTAAAACACAGTGTGTGGTACAGGCAGGCAGGGAGTCTGGGAGGGTTTGCAGCCTTATCCTTTGCCTCTATCCAAGTGGGGGTTTGGTTTCTTATTCTGTGAAACAGATTGAGTAATTTTTACCAGCAGATTCTCAACTTTAAATGTTAATGTGTACACAATAAAAATTCCAGGTCTTACAAAAGTTGCTTTAGAGGACTCAGCATGTCATTGATGCATAAATAAGAAGAGAGGGAATTTTTCCCTGAGAGAGAAAAATCCTGAGCTTTCCTGCTGCCAACAATCTGCTGATGATGGGGGAGACTGAGCCCACAAGGTAAATTTTAAGTGTTTTGTAGCAGTCATCTTGAAGAAGTCAGGGCCAGAATTTGAAGATGTTTCTGAGACCCATGTCTGTGACTTCTGCTAAACCAGCCACCTTCTGTTATGTGGGCAAGAGACACTTGACAGATAAGTCAATCTCCATGCTTTCTAAAACAAATAAATCCATGTGTGAAACCTCACAGATAAACACACTGCCAGACAGTTGACAACTCCTACTGTATGCTTTAAAATTGGATTTGTACAATCCTATTTCAATCAAACATTGACTAGGACGTGAACAAAATCCTCCTACCCTGCCTGCACAGGGCTGTTTGTGTATTCTGTCATTAGATCTTTACAAGCCTTGCCTAAATTTTCTCTTTTGACGAAGGCTCTCTGGCAAATCTCAGGATCTTGCTTTATGAGATTTTGGGGTCTGAAATACTTAGTAGAGATGTCTCTGTGCATGAGTGGGTCTAATATTGAAATGAGTGAGGGAACTGGGGTTTTTATTTGTTGACAGTTTTGAAGACTATTGGACTAAACAGTGGAATCAAAAAATTGATCCCAATGCATTTTGCCTCTAAGGCATAAAGTTTTTATAGATGTCATCCATGAGAAAATACATTTATCTGCCTAGGATGAATCCATCTATGAGAAGAGAACAGATTACTGAGTGGAACAGTAATTTGGGTTTGTTTGGCTCATTTTTGCTTCCTGTGCTGTTTCTCTGCTGGTGTTGCCATCTTTGATGACACTGCCAGCTGGAACTGCTGCTGAGAGCACTTTGGCTTCTGTGCACTGAACATTACTAATGGCTCTTGGCCACCTATTAATTTAGAGGTGGTCAGTGATTCACCTTCTTACTAATTTCCAGAATCATGAAGATCCAGAAGTGTTGCAGATTTTGGTGTTCCAGCTCCAGCAGCGGTGGTGAGCAAAGTTTCCATTCTCTCAGAGCAGCTCATAGGCAGTGGCTGAAACAGAGAGTGCTTATGCTGCTTGGTCAGGAAAGCAGGGTCTAATGACAGATGACCTTTTGATTTTTCAGTTTATTCTTTGCTGTTGTACAATGGCACTACTCACTGTTTGCATTTTTAGCCTGTATATTGCTTTTGTATTGCTAGTCTTTAATTGAGGTAAGGTCAGATAAGGAAGCTGGCTGTGAACCTTTTGATGTTGCTGTGAATCTGATTTATTTAATTCAGACAGGAATTTCAGCAAGCATTTCTCTCCCTTCCTGGTTTCCCTGCAGTAGGTCAGATACAGTGATGATAAGCAGCAGTGGAAAGCCCTGGAATTAGTCTTGGTGTGTTTTTCTTGCCCTGTACCATTTTCAGCGCTGAGCCATTAAAGAATCCACTGCACCTTCCAGTGCCCCTGGGTGAGCTATTTTCACCTTAAAAACTTATCAGCTATTTGTGGATGCTGGCTTAAACTTAATCCCTGTGTCATCCAGCCAGTTCTTGGAAAACCCAACAATCTTCACCATCCTCCTGGGGCAGCATGGAGCAGAGGAGCAGCCTCATTCTTGTGTTTCCATGGCCAGCTCAGGGCCGTGACTGCAAGCCAAGAAAACACTGTACAGCTTTCATTCTCTCATTCAAACGAGAGTGTCCCCACTGCCCATTTGTGACTTTCCCATCGCACCAGAAGTGGCTGAGCCATGGTGCCTCTGCCTCATTTTGAAGACCTTCAGGGTACCAAATGGTTTCCAGAGCAGTGTGAGCCCTCTGACCCTGACAGGGTGGCACCAGCCGGCAGTGACAGTCCCAGGGCTGCAGTTGTCCTGTGGCAGGACAAGGGGGCTGAGCTGTTGGGTTGAGCTGTGGGCTGGTGCTGCTCACATGGGTTGCAGTGGATGGTTGTGCCTTATCTGCTTCCTGTTAGTGCAGGATATATAGCAGGGCTGGCTGTTCATCATGCTGCCTTTCCCTGTAGGATGAAGGCAGAAGTGAAGCACAGCTAACGGCAGCAGTAAGTACAGCGCTTCCTGTGCGCCTCGTGCGTTACAGCATGTGTGGCTTTGGGGGATGCAGGGGCAAAAAGGTATTAATGCTCTCATTATTATGTAAACACAAAAATGGTTCCATGTCCTGGTTTCATTTAAGCACCTTCATGTGCTATTAATGGCTAGAAAATATGAAGGTGCCTCATCGCTTAGTGAGATTTGTTGCTAACAGAAGCAGTCCTTAGACTGCTCAGGATAATGGGCTCTCTTGGCAGGGCAGGGAGACAAAGAACATGGAAAATCTGTCAATAACCAATTCTTTGTAAAATTCAAAAGGAGAACGTAAATTGCAGACTGTACCTCATGTTAGTGTGTATTTTTTTTTAATCCTGTTTTGGGACTTTCCTGTTCTGAGTGCTATGGAAATGCACCTTGGATTCATCAAGCTGTCAGCAGAGTATTTGGAAATTATAAATTTTGCCATTGCTGCCATAGCATCAGCTTTTCTTGCTGAGAAGTCAACTATTTAAAATAAAAATATCGAAGCCTGCCCAAAGTGCTTGATTGATTGATTGATTGATTGATGAAATGTGCTCCATTCCTGTTCTGAAGCACAGCCTGTCACTCACATTGCTTTGTTCTTGCAATACTTTGGCATAGGCAGTGCTCAGCTCTACCTTCACTTGAGGTGTTATGAACATATTCACATCAGTGGCAAAAGGAAATTAACTTACCCTTCATGAATTTATGGTATTTAAGTTTGCCCATTGCATTTGCCTTCTGTTAAGCATACAGTTAACCTCTTTTCATTCCAATTAGTTGAAAACTAAGGATTTCCTTCCTTCTGTTTTGAACTGATATGTAAGAGGAAATCCGTAGATGTTCCTGTTTTGAGTAAACCTTTTACTAAGGAGTTCTGCTTGTGCATTTAAAAAAAGAATGGAAAGAAAAAGCTTATGTTGATTCAGAAATCACACTAGAAGTAGCAGATCCATTTCTGAAGGCTTTGCAGCCAAAAAGCACAGTGCAAAAATGCTCTCTCCCTGTTTACTTTTAACCTCTGGTTTGTCTTGGATCTGATTCTTAGTAGGCGGTGTTATCTTACAGAAATTGCAGCCTCTCTCGCCACCCCTTTTGTGTAAAGGGTCCTGCCTGTAAAAGCATGAAAATGCATCCTCCTGGATTGCTGTTTTTCTTCTTAGCAGCATGCTTCAGTCCCACAGCTGACTGCCAGAGTCAGAAGGTAAGTCTGCGGGTCTTTGTTTAAATGGTCATTGAAAAGTTCTTCATATTTGGATGGTAGCATGTTAGGAAATAGTCCTCTCCACAACTCTTTTTTTTCATTTACATTTAGTTAGGTGTAGAATAAAATCAGTAAAAACTGTAGGGCTGTGAGGTATCTTCTCTGTAGTCCAAGCTCAGGAACTAAAAATAAGGTTGAAGGGAGCTGCTTGAGTTTTAAATCAGATTAAATTCATGTCTGTGTTCAGCACTGAACTTGAAAGAAGCAGCATCAGAGGGAAATGCTCGGCATCTTTGTCTTCTGCTAGTTTCAGTATGTGGGACAGGAACTTTGTATCCATCAGGACAGATCCATAAGTTTCCCAGGAGAATTTTACTTAAAAATAACTTTTACAGTTCTCGTCAATTTGTCCCTTTGCAACAGTTTGTTTCAAGTATATTTCCCAAAAGCTCCTCAGTAAGGATTGTTGAATACTTTCCATTTTATTTCAATTTTGTTGATTTTCTTTTGATTCCTTCCCCTCTGTTCTTGTGTTTAGCAGCAGCACGTAGGAGAATGTGTGATACCTTTGTAGATCTGTTCTCTAGACTCTGTGGTGAGGCAGCCCAGTTCCTGTGGGCTGGAATTCACACTAATTCACTTTATATTGTCTCCTGCCATCCCCTTCCTCGTGTCCTGCTGTTGGAGGAGTGAACTGGCTGCTAAGCCCAGAGTGTGGGGGGCATTTGGAAATTCCCTGGGGAGGAGAAACACCCTGTGTAGGATTGTCTTGTCTTGAATGACACAGCAGGGCCTTGTGGGGAATGGACACAACTGTGAGTCTTAAGGACTTGATTTAGAAAAAGCCAGAAGACTGGAAAGGTGCTTCAGTGTCAGACCTTTGGGTGGAAGCTTCTGTATAGACTCTTTCATGAAAGGGCCATAAATGAATGCTAGGAAGGCTTGTAGGATCATGATGGTGACTTGAGCACAAACATGAAGTGTTTCTAGGGGTGGATTTCACCTGTCTGGAGACGTGGGTTCCAGGCAGATGGATTTCAGGTTGTGTCCAGAGGCATGGGCTTGTGTCTTCAGCTGCTGTAAGGGGAAATGTAGATCTCTATGCATGGACACACTTTGTTTATCTCTGCAATCACTGAGGAGTCTGGCTTGGCATGAAACAGTTACATTATTAGGTATGAGTACCCACTTACAGAGAAGTTAAACATTTTGAATCACCTCTGGAGCAGTTTACTTAACCCAGGAATAACTCCCTTTCAGAGTTTTTTCCTCAAAAATTCCCTTTTTATGGAGAAAGAAGCGAAGCATTTGCAAGGTTATAATAGGAGATAAGGAAAAATGAGGATCTAATGAAGCTTTCTCTGGCAGTTTAGAAAACCCATTGGATCTGATTGGAATAAAAGTGCTGTGATTCCACAGGAGGCTTTTCTTGGCTCACAGGGGCCATTGAGAGAGGAGAGATTGTGTGCTACCTGTTTATCACTGATGTGACCTCAGGACTCAGCTTTAATGGTTCAAACATGACAGTGACTCTTATTCTGATTTGGTTTTTCCCATACTTCTTGCTATGGGTTGGGGAAGATGCAGCAGATGTGAGAACCACAGGAGTTTTTCTGCTGGGAGGAGGCCAATCCCAGGCTGTGCTTGAGGAGGAATGGAGGCAGGTGGGAAATGAGGAGAGGGGTCTGAGCATCCCCATGTTCCCAGTGCTCTGCAGCTGACGTGCTGGGAAACCCAGGGCAACAGTAAATCTCACGTTTTGTGATTTCTGAGCTTGACTCTTCATCTTCGCACTACAAAGTGTCTTCCTTGAACAAGTGTGAAGAGTTTGTGTGTCCAGGAGCTGCTGCTCTGTTCAGCTCCAGTGTTATTGAGAGCTGCTTGGGGAGGTTCATGGCTATAATGACTCGAGCATGTGTCTACAGCTCTGTTTTGTAAAGGACAAATGCCCTGGAAACTTGGTGATTCATTAGATAATGGCTATTTCCAGAACTGGCTCCCAGGATTGTTGGAGCCGAGCATTGACGTCCAAATATGTTTTTCTTTCTTCCTTGAGATTTTTACCATGCAGAAGGATTTGTGTTATGGTTTGGGAGGCAAAGATAAAGAGTGAAAATGAGAGGAATGAAACTAGCCCTTACGAAATACTTCCCAGCTTATTCTCCTGAGGTGGAGTACGAGAAATGAGCACTTGAGAAGTGAGGGACATCTGTTCAGAGAGGAGGGAAGGAAACATTGCAGCATCCAGAAGCTTCTCTGGGTCTCAGCTGAGTGCAGAGAACAGCGGTAGCTCTTGCACAAGCATTTGAGTACAGGGAGAGAGCACAGCACAGCCTGGAAGAGAGAGGCACCCTGGCTCTTAACTTCTTTTGGTTACAGCTGAATGTCTTCTGCTTTAAAATTTTTCATTTTGGAGATGTTTGAGAGCATCAGTCCTCCTTTCCTGTTCCTTTGTACACAAACTGTGAGTCCAGGCTCACAACATCACCTGATCAGAACAGTGACTGTCTCCAGGCAGCACTGCTGCATCACAGGGACAGATATTCCCTCTTGTCACTTCCTTTCCAGTGGTTTTGCACTTAGGAACCAGTCAAAGATAAGCCCAAGGGAGCAGTTCATCTTTGTTTTCCATGAGGCTGTGCCCCAGGAGCCACTTCTGACTCAAACTTCTGTCTGTCTTTCATCCTTTCCAGAATTTGAGTATCCAGACTGTTGCATTTATGTCCCTTGATTCCATCTTCTGCTTTTCTAAGAAGAAAAACTCTCCAGAAAATGACTGCTTCATCAGTTCTGTCACTCAGATTAGAAGGGAAATATTTTTTTTAATACTTTTCCACTCAGCTGTTTTCTTCCTCTTTCCTCCTGCCTGTTGCTGCTGACACAAGCATATTTCCTTATAAAAAGGGGAAGGTCTTACTGGAAAGCTGCCTAAGCTTATCTAGTGTCCCAGTAGGGTGGGGGGGATTCCACAATAACTGTCTTGTCTTAGAGGTCTGCAAGTAATTAAACATGCCAACAGGGAGGACTGGTAGACATCCATCTCTCCCACTCTTCATTTCCATTGAGAAATGGAGCCACACTGATGGAGAAAAGAGAAGGGAAATAGAATAATGTAAGAATAACATGGTGTCTTCCTGCACCACCATGACAGAGAACACATCCCATGGCCCAACTGTGTCTGATGCCTGAAAGTACATATGAAATAGAAGGTTGGAGAATTTTAATTTAGTGTTTTGTGCTCTATGTTTAGTGGTCTTTTTGATACAGATAGGGTGGCTCACATACCTGGTAGAGGTTTGTGGCATAATTCTAACTCACGGGAAGGAGCCCACATTTGTATTTCTTGCTCAGGCATCTTCCCATTCCTTTTTCTGAGGCATTGTCTCAGGAAAGGCTAATGCTGGGATTTGGTGGAACCAAAAGGGCTGGAGCTGTCCGTTCTGTGGGATCCATGAGCCTGGCTTCAACTGGCTCCTTTCAAAAGCCCAGCTTTAATCTGGAGTCCTCATTTAAGATCCAGTCAGATGGTGACCCCATCAATGGCACTGCTGATCTTTAGAGGCAGAGTACTCTGGAGGCAGCACCTTGTTTGTTCATCCATATTGTTTGTTTTCTTCTCTGCTTTGCTCCATGAAAAATGGGAAATCTGCCCGCTCTGTGCATAAGGAACAGCAAAGCTGATCTCTGTTCTGCTGGATAATATCAGTAAAGCTGGTGCTCACAGGAGAGATGGAGTTGGTGGATCTCAGATTGGTTTTGAGCTCTTTATACTACAAGGGAGTCCTTGACATAAAAGATTCCTAGGGATTCTGCTGCCAGGGGAACTGGAGGTTGCTGTATGGTAGGAAAGCCTCAGAAGCACAACTAGAAGTTAATATCCATGGGAAGGGCAACCACAGCCACAGAAATAATTTCCTTCACTGGGCAGCATTCTTGCATGTATGGCTGCAGAAGGTGGATCCATAAACATGAGCAAAAGCTCAACAGCTCCAGTCAGAGGGAAGGAGTCGGGAAATATTCCAGGAACATGTCCCTGTGGACCTGGGACTTGAGGGTTATCTCTCAGGAGGTTTTCCTGACAGGGTCTGCTGCCTATCATCTGGGAGGGCCTTCCTGAGCTCTTGATAACTGATGGGAAGCCATGGGCTTCCTCCCTTGCCTTGAGGCAAATGTATGTATTTAGGCTTAAGTTCAGAGGAAGCAAAGCTGAGATTGCTGATGGGAATCCAAAACAAGGAGTTCTGGGGACAGGAGGGCTGCTGCATTAGCAGCATTGTTCAGGAATGGCTTTAAAATTCCAGATCAAGGCCTCTCCCAAAATTTGATATAATGTTTTTATTTTTAGAAAATACAATGCCTGTAGAGGCACAGTTGAGATGAGCTCTGGGTTTTTTCCAGTCAATGACCTTCTGGAGCATACACAGCTCATGCCTCTCAGCTTCTCTCTGTCATCAGCAGTGGCAAATACTGTCTTTTTTCAAAATTACCAATGAGGTTTCCATGCAGTTGCTTGCTTCCAGAAGTTTAGAAATTCAAGGAAATGCTTTTGGAGCAAAATCACAAGTTTTAATGACAGGTTGGCATGTGATGATGATCATTCACTCTTGAGGCTGTACTTTGTCTTCTGTGTTTCTCTTGGAAAAGCAAGGTTGTGCAGGGGTGCAGGAAAGCCCTGTGAGGAAAACTAAACCCCTAAAGTCATTCTGGTTGGGTGGAAGGACTTAGTGATTTATTCACCAGCCATATGATATATCCAAGTGTCCTACCTGATCTTCATGCCAATGTTTATGGAGTCCTTCTCACTTGGGGTCAAAGCATTGAGGTGTTCAGAGGGATGCAGAGCACCTTTCCTTTTCATCCACCTTTCTGTGCCTCCTCACAGACAGTTGCCATGAGAAATATTTCTGTGAGCAGCTCCTGGCTCTGGGAAATAGACTGCACTAACACAGTCAGCTCTGCAGGTCCATGGAACAGCAATGAACTGGACTTTATCAGTGGCATGGAAAAGATAAATGCTGTGTTGCCTTTTAATTCAGCGTCTTCTGGCAAGGGCTATTAATTTAGAGCTTGTCCTCACACACCAGTACTACATGTTTGTAAAAGATCAGCTGAAATTAGCAGTGCAGAGTTGTGGTTATTTTAGAAATGGTTAGAAACTTTGCTGTGGGTCATAGGGGAAGATAAGATAGCTGTGATCTGCCCTGTTGCTTCTAGCTGAGATCCAGTGGACCCAAGCATGCAGCACCTTGACAGGAGGGTTTAGTGATATCTAACTCATGGTGCAACTTGATAAAGATATTACAAGATTGGCAAGATAAGTGCCTGGGATAACAATTTAATCTGGGGCTATTTCCCTGCTGTTTTTTCTTTTTAAGTTAAAATCCATGCGGTGCAATATCAAGACGATGTTCACCATGAATACAGCGTGTACTTCTTGTGCTGCAGTGCCTAAAATGTTGTGTCCAAGAGGCTGGTCAAGGACCACCCAAAGACCAGGGCTGGGGGACTGCAGGTAAGGCCTGTTTCCTAACTGTGTGATGCTTTTGGTGCAGCCCTGCTATGCAGGGAGTAGTGTGCTCCTCAGGAGAACACACACGTGGGTTTGAGCTGTAAAGGTCCATGGAGTTCTGTTTCAGATGGGTTTATGGCCCCTATTATTGTTGCTTTTGTCTCTCTGCAAATCCCACAGACTTTTGGCTGGGCAGGTTCTATATACACAGAACAAATTAAATGACAATAACCTCTTAACTTGCCCCAAATAACCTGAGTTTGTTAATCCTGCTGTATAGCAATTTAACAGAGGTCTGTCTAGCATAAAAACCTGTTTCAGACCCAGAATTCCTTAGTGGCTTATTAAGAAAAAAAATTAATGATAGTTCCCCTTGTATATCCTCCCAGCTTCCAGCAATAATCCTCTGAACTTTTAACCTTCCTACTTCACTTTATGACAATTGCTTGTTCATGTGTTCCTTGCTCATACTCTGTTGAGTTTGGCAGGTAGGAAAAGGATGAAGGAAAACTGAATTTACTAGGAGGCTTTTGTAAAATGAAACACTATAGATTATTGTTTGTGTATGTATTCAGCAGTGAATGTTAACTGTTAATATAAAGCCCCATTGTCTGCTCTTTCTCTGATTCCCTCAAAATACTTTAAAAATAGTGGTGGCAGTTTTGCAGTTTATAGCAGTTTTTGCGCACACACAGGAGTCAGATGAAGCCAAAGCAGCAATGCTATTGAGACAATTTCCAAGTTCCTTTTGGGAAGGATGTGGTGCCAAAAATAAAATGAAGTGTAAGAATAATGTGAGTCTATGCAGCTTTTCTGAGTGTTATCTACTCTTGTGGTGGTTGTTGGATGGACCCAAGAATAGTTTTGTACTGTGTACGTGCAGAACAGGAGGCACTGCCACCAAGGACTCACCCTGTGTGTGGAGGGGGGGATGATGGGTTCAAAAGAAGATGCTTCCTTGAGGGATTTAAGGCATTTGTCCAAGATTTATTAGAGAATCTGTGAATAATATGGCTATTAAATCTAAATTTACTGCATTTTGATCTGGAATCTTCAGTAAAAGACATAAAAGGATGAGTCCTGAAAGGAGATTTTGTTCTTTCAAACTTATTTTAGATGTGAAGTTGAATGGTGAGTCACCCTGGACATCCTACCTTTTTTTTCTGTGCTGTTTAACCCTTCAGCACCCAAGGTTTCCATCCTGATGCAAGATCCTGTCTCATGCCCAGTCCATGACAGGTTTCTTCTAACCAATCTCTGAGGCTTGAATCAATGGGCCTCTTTAAAAGAGACATAACTGGAGTGAAAGCTCTTGTGTGTGTGCATAGAACAGGGATGAGGGCCCTGCCTTCCCTTCAGAGCTCAGGGCACTGCAGTGGGATTGCCTAGAAACCCTCAGGTAGGTCTGTGCTGGGTTTGTGGTATAATCATAATCTTGGATTATTCTTTTTAAGATACTCTGTCAAGTTAGGAGAAAATACCCTTTCCCTGCCAGGGTGCCATCGCATATGTAATAAGGAAATTGAGGAGAAAAAGTGCTGTCCAGGATTCTGGGGTACAGAGTGCTATGGTAAGTTTTGGGGTTTTTTACAACAACCTTCAGCTGTTGAACAGGTCAAACCAGTTTTAATAGAGGCATTAAATATATATTGAGGTTATTAATTTTCATTATTCTTTGAACACTCACAAGGTCTCCATTATTTGTCTGGGAGCATATCTGTCTGTTCAGCACATTATCTCTTTGCTCCAGATTAGTCGAATCCCCTTACATTTAACACATAACATAACCTCCTGTGGTGGAACTTCCTTTTGTCTCTTCTATAAAAATAAACTTTTGGAAAGGGATGTTTTTGTTCCTCTTTGCAAAAGTTTCCAAAGGAAGAGGAAGATCTTTCTGATATCCCTCTTGTCTGCAGCGCGTGTGCCACGTGTGCTGCTCTATAGTCTGGAGTCAGTCAGCTGTTCAGCCACAGAAAGTACTTAGCAATTCCAACCCAAGGTGAAAATAACAATCCCAGAACTCCCACTCAGATTTATGCCAAGTAATGAGAATTTGTTTTGTCTTGTCTCAAAAATCCAAAATCGAGACCTACTAAGCTGAACACTTCTCACGTGTTTGACTGACAGAATATGGAAAGGCCCCCTCCAGTTCTGCAGAAAATGGGAGACTGTTTGAGTGCTTGAGCCTGTTCTCATACTAGCTTTGAATAAGCAACTAGTTTAATCAGGGAAATTACAGATTTCAGAATTATCAGAAATAATCCTCAGAATCTGGAGGTACCCCACTCTAAAGATGTGGAGACCCTGTTTTTCTGGGCACTCTTCCAGCTCTCCATGAAGTCAAGGAGAGCTGAAAATGCTCAGTGTCTTTGCAAAGCAGGCTCCTGTCTGTTCCTAGCTCCAGAACTGCCCTCACCTCTCAGTGCTGCTGGCAGCAGTGGCCCAACCTCAAAAAATGTTTCAGTGCCTTTGTTGAAATTTAGTTATGGCTTGTTGGGGCTTTCCTTAGACCTTTCACCTGTGGGCCAGTGTTAGGCATGCTGGATAATTTGCTGGTGAATTGACCTTTGTTTTGTACAGCTGGAATACCTGGGGCAGGAGGAGATGGGAAGGTGCTGGTTGTTCAATTTAATCTCATCTGTCCTGTCTCTTACCTGCTAGAGTGTCCAGGTGGCTCTGAAAATCCCTGCAATGGCCATGGGACATGTTTGGATGGTATACAGCAGAATGGGACCTGCATCTGCAAGGTGAGGGCATGATTTTCTCTGAGGGTGATGTGCTTTGTCGGAGGGAGTTGTTTGTGGGGTGTCTGTGCAGGAGCTCTGGGTGGAGGCTGCCCTTCTGCCTGGAAGGCATTTGCAGCTCCTCTCATCCCAGCATCAGTGTCTGTGGTTTTCCTGCAGCATTGCTGTTGTCAGCAATAGTGCTAAAACACTGTTGGTGATGGTGTGGAGCTGGGAAGAATCTCAAGGGTGAAATAAGGAAAGAATTGCATTAATTTAACCCCTGATCAGTTGAAATAATTGTATCTGTCCATGGCTGCAAGAAGCCCTGAAACGCTTGGCTGTTAATGAACTGTATCCAGGTAGGCAGACTCCCTCTCTCAGGAAAAACAGGAGAGATGAGAAAGAATTTAGGGCAGATATTTTTTTCTTTTTTCTTTACTACTCCAGACTTAGTACAAGCAAAGTATAAACAATTGAATTGAACGGAATTGAGCAGTGCTTCTAAAATGCATATGGTAATGAATCAGTGTTAGACTTGAAACTTTCCCTGATGAACTGTATATTTTTACAGCATTCTTAATTAACAGCTCAAATCCTACCTCTTGGACCCGTGTTTGAGAAAAGTTGATTTTGGATTTAACTCAAAGACACCTTATATCAACTAAAATGTATGCTGAAAGTCCCTGAGCCCTGTAAAATCAGTGTAAAAAATCCCACTGGTATCAGTGACCTCCAGATTCCTTTTTCAGACAGATATCAGAAGCCAGCTGGAACTTTCCTGTCTGTCTGTAATTAGGACATTATTTGCTCAGTGCCCAGCAGAGTTTCCTGCCATTTGCATGCCCTCTGTGTGTCAGCTTACACTGGGATCTCCTTCGCCACGGGGGCTGTTTAGTACTGGAGCACTGAGCAGATCAGTTTTCTTCTTTGTGTTGCTTCAGATATCACAGAAAATCAAAAATGGGGAGAGACTTTAAACTGTAATGATGTGTGAAACAATAGAGTGATACAGAAAAATAATACCTGACACATTTTGGGGCCCTTCTAGGAGCAATACAATGGGTATGGCTGCCAGAACTGCCGGGATGAAAATCGATTTGGCCCAGACTGTCAGTCAGGTAAGAACAAGTCATTCAAGTGAAACCTCCACAAAAATAACTGAAAACAAGGAAGGAGGAGGAAGAGGTTGAGTGAGGAAGGTGCTGGAGAGGGAGAAAGTGGCAGAGAGCTGGCAGTGTTCAATAGCAGATGTCTGGGCATTTTGTCTTTCTGCACTGTCTTCTGTTTTCTGCACTGTCCCACTAAGTAAATAATCCTCAGTCTCTCACTCAAACAGTCCATTTTTCCTATTGTAAATCTCTCTCTCTCTCCCCCCTTATCCAGGCTGTCCCACTTTCCTCTCTCTTTCTAGCCAGGCCATTACCTGCATCCCTAAAACAACCCACACTCACTTCCCAACTGTTTTTCAGACTCCTATAACAGCTCCACTTGTCTCCCAGCTTTTTCCTTCCTTCCTCTATAAAAACATGATTACAGACCATGCTGCCTCTCATGTATGGCAATTTGGGAAGTGAATTATGGCAGTGCAGCCTGGCTGTTACAGGAGCCTTTTTTGTCTAGCTCCTGCTTCCTTGTGTCCACACACGTGAGATAGGTGTGACCTTGGAGGTTGTACCCATGTGTTAAAACAAACATCTGAAAAGCTGGTCTAGGTCTTGCATTCAGAGCTGCTCTTATCTCATCTTCTTGAGCTCAGGACATGCAATTTACCCTCTCAAAGCTCTGACTGGCATGGCCATATTTTAAAAGGAGCTAGTGGGTTATTGTTGGGAAATCAGGGTGCCAAATGCCAGGGCAGCTGGCCAGTGTGTTCCTGGAGCCCTGGCAGCCCAAGGGCTGAAGCTTTGTCTGACTCCCCTTGCAGAGTGTGACTGTGTGCACGGGGAATGCAACAGTGGCGTCGCTGGGAACGGGAGCTGCACGTGCCATGGAGGCTACACAGGCCCCAGGTGTGACCAAGGTAAACACACTGGTGGCTGCAGAGGGGCTGGGAGAGCAGCCCCATGATGTGGGCTAGGGTGTCCCTAAAGCGGCAGGGTGGCACTGAATAGGTTGGGAATGTAGAGGAAGGATGATTTGAGCACTGGAGATCAAGATAGAGGGAAGAGCTGGGGTCTACTCTTGGGTCTACCCACTTTGTGACAGGGGTTAAGATGTACCATCTCTGTATGCCTCTTTGCTTTCTCTGGACACCAGCTAGATCTCTTCTCTCAGCCTTGGGGGCCCTGACTACCTAGGCTGCCAGCAACTTAGAGCTGCCTGCACTGCTCATATCCTCTGGCTTTTGTGCCAGTTTGGGGTCCTCGGAATCCACATTTGCCTTCATTTCCCGATATTGTGTGAGGTGAATTATATCTCCTACCAGTGCCCCACATGCTCAAAGGGAAACTCTCTTTGCTGTGTGACTGCAGAGCTCCCCCTTTGCAAAGGTGTGACATGCGAGGCCAACAGCGAGTGCGTGGTGAGGGATGGCACAGCCCTGTGTGACTGCAAGCTGGGCTACAGAAAACAGGGCAGCACTTGCCAAGGTGAGAAACTTCTCTGTGACCCTAAATGGCCCTGTTTGGGAAAAATCCTGTCACACTGCTGTCTGCAGAGGAGTTTGGTTACTGTGAACACAATGCCTACTTCACTGCAGAGGTTTAAAACCCATTTTTTTCAGGAATACACATAACATTAAGGGCTAAGCTTTTGGCTCTCTTCTCACTTGGTCAGAAAAGTAAGAAGTGAATTGGAGTTTCAGGTTCCATCCAGCACTCACATATAATTATGCACTAAGTAGTGACAGAAGGATGTTGGTGAGTCTGAACCAGTTAAAAAGTGTGGAGTCAAAGGAGCTCTTCACTGATTTCAAATTCAAGTTTTTGAATTGGTTTCCTTAAAAGAACGTTGATAAGATGCATATGATCAGGTAGCTATGGATAGATGTTTTCACTGGCTCTTTACAGGTTTTGCTGACCAAACTGCAGTTTCATGTATTCTCAGACATGATGCAAATTCAGAACCAATCCAACCTTCCTCTGTCACTCACACTTCTGTTACTGAAGTAACATGGAAAATGTGTCATCCAAATTCCTCAGAATAAAAACCCCCAAATGTCTGCTGTCTGGAATGATTTCATTCCCTGTGAAAATTTAGAAGTTTAACAGTACAAATTCCTTATGCTCCATTCTTTCCATGCCTTACAGTGTGCTGTGCTCCATTAAGTGCTGTTTTGAAAACAGAAGTTTGGTTCTGCTCACCTCTAATCTCTTTAATTGCAGCTCAGGATCCTTGTACTCCTTCTCCGTGTTCCCCCTTTGCTGTATGTAAAGTCCTTGGACCACGTACATATGAATGTACCTGCAAAGAAGGATTTCAAGGAGACGGAAAGATTTGCCAGCCCATCAACCCTTGTGTTGACAACAATGGAGGCTGCCCAGAAAACTCCACAATTTGTGTTTACAGAGGTCCAGGAGAGGTAAGGGCAATAACAGCCAAAATTGGCCAGGGGAGATCTTCTCATGAACTGATGAATGTGTTGGTCAAATCTGCTCTCCTCACCTCAGATTATGCAAAGGGAAACCAGATAGCTCTTTTGTAGGATTACTCACAGAGTAAAAGATGGTGAATGCAGCACTGTGATCACTGTGTTTCCTTCCCTTAGGCAACGTGTGTTTGCAAGCCTGGGATGAGCAGGAGACCTCCTTCATCCGAGTGTTTGGCATTTCCCAGCGACTGCCGGCAGTACCTCTGCGACGTGACTGCCACCTGTGAAATTAACGCTCAGGGGACTCCTAGGTAAGCCACTTTGAAAACTGCAAATGAAGAAGCTTTTCCTGCAGCTAGAATGGAAACTTGGTTTGGATGAGCTGAATTTTGAAGAAACTGAGGGCGATCTCAGGACTACAGGCCAGAGTCACCCTTTGAGAAGAACCTGTTTGTAACAAACCTATTGGAAGAAGAGTTTGACATCAGTCATTGTAAATTATTGCACATGGGCCACAAAATGCTTTCAATCTGGGGTGGTAGAGTTTTCTTTGATGTGAGCTGGAGGTGTAGCTCCCCAAGCTAGTGATGGTAGAAGCTAATAATCAATCATTAAAAGGGAGATTGTGGTTGTTTGCTCACATTTGCACATATTTGATAATGAGGAATAAGACTTTGTCTCTTCTCCCAGACAGATCTGTAAGTAGTAAATATATTAGGTTTGCAGAGTGACAGAGAAGGGGTAAGTTGAGTGAGGAAACACCAGACTTCACGTGGTCCTTTGGAGCAAAACACCTACAAGTTTGCACCCATTAGATGGGAAATACTGCTGGATGGAGGATCATTTTTGTATAATGGCTTCTCAAACACCAGAGAAAACTTCCCTGAGAATTTTGTGTATTTTCAAGAAAAGGTGGAGCTTTTCTGAGACATTGAAGAGGGAAAGAGCAGTCCCATCTCCTCGATCCTTCCTTCTCCAATGCTGCTAAAACTATTAGCATCCACTTGCTCATTGTGTGCTCCAGGCCAAGACTGAAACACAGAGACTTCCCTTTCTGAAGATGTGCTATCACAGTGCAGGACAGAGTGTTCAGTGCAGTCCCTGCCTTACAGATCTGTTCCCCAGCAGCTGGCACTGAGCCCTCTGAGGCTGGACTGGAGTCAAATTCCTCCCCTGTGTCGCATGTCTTTGCATGGCTGACACAGAAAGAGCAGAGCTGATACTTGGACAAAGCCCAAACGGGAAAAAACAGCTTTGGTAGTTTCTGAGTGATGACTGCAAACCCGTGTGAACCAGGACAGAGATTTTCACATGTAGATAAGCTTTTCTGGAAAAGTCATTAACCTGTATGGGGCCCTCAGTGAGCTCCAGATGAACTGTAGCTACCTGGTGTGCTTGGGCTGGCTTCTCCCTGCAGCCAAGGGGTCACACAGGGGCTGTTTGATAGATCATCACATAGCCTGTGGGTTTTATGCATTACCTCAGATTTTCAGATGCTGAAATTACTACAACTGATTAAATATCTAATTAAAAGAGGTGCCAATAATTATATTGTGGCAATCTGTACTCTGAACTTTAGAGCAGACAACACTTATGTTGTTTGTATCTGAGAAAGATGCATCTCCATTCTCTTTGGGTAGATACAAATTGGCTTTCCGGGCAGAAATGTGAATCTTTTTTCCTGTCACTCAGTTTAGGCAGAAGTTACTCAGCATCCCTGGAAGAGTTCAAGGCCAGGTTGGGTGGGGCCCTGAGCAATCTGGTCTGGTGGAAGGTGTCCCTGCCCATGGCAGGGGAGGTTTGAACTAAATGATCTTTAAGGTTCCTTCCGACCCAAACCATTCTATGATTCTAAGATGTGGGAACTGGGATTGGTCTTCCAAGTGTAGATACTGACATGTTGTTCTACTTGGCAATTGTTGAATGTGTTGCAAACTGGTTTACAATGGTTTGTCATGTTTCATCCTTGCCTCATAGCTGTGTGTGTAAAGAAGGGGAGATTGGAGATGGGAGAAGTTGCTATAAAGATCTCTTGGGTGAGATAAATCAGCAGAATTTGCGAGGAAGGTTTATAAGGAAGCTCAACGTCGCCAAGAAAATGTTTGGTAAATGCTTTTTTATTTTGCTTGGGGGATGGAGCAAGCTGGGGACAGGGTAGCAGTGCCAAACTCCCTCTGCTTCCTTGTAAATGAATACTTGTTGCTTGCACCAGGCTGATACTGCGTAGATTGAATTGTGCTGTTAACAAGAGAAATATTTTTATTGCTGTGGTTAAACCATCACTGCCTAACTAGTTCACACTGCCCCTCTTTTTACAGCTTCTGGGTGCTCAACATTGCTGACTAAATATGGGCCCTTCACAGTCTTTGTACCATCCCTTCTTCCCATTCTTGACAGAATGGAATTCAATGTAAGTTTTCTTGATTTTAGCAAATTTTTGTCTTAAAGTTCTTTCCTGTTTCAGCTCTGCAGCCTGTAAAAACTGATTGACACAAGAGAGGAACTTTGGCATGTGCTATTTATAGAAATCATCTCTTGGGAATACTTTTCATTGTCTGGTTAAGTTGCAGCCTTATAGAGGATGTTACATCCCTCACATTATTTTTAAAAACTCTATTTCTTTCTTCAATACTGACAGAGTTTTTTTGTTTGTTTTCAATGTCAGGAAAGTCACTCTTCTGTATGACTGTTCTTAAAACTTTAAGTGGCTTTTTACTACCTGTGGGTGTGACTTTCAAAAGGGGCCAACTTTTACATCAATGTATTGGAAATTCAAACTGTGGTTAAAAATACTAACTTCTGGATCCATAGAAAATGCATCAGGAGAGGGCCCCAAGTTATCCAGTCAACCTGTTCCCCAAGGATCAGTTTCACCTAAATCAGTATGGACAGAAGATTTTTCTAAAAAGCAGCAATGATGATAAGTTCAGAGAAAAAATGAAGAAGCTAAATGTAATTTCAGCAGATTAGACCACCTGCATGGTCCAGCATAGGCAAAGATTGCACTTGGGGAGCTTTGGCAAATTTTATAATCTGGAGCATGCAAGGATAATTTTTAATTTGTCCAAGTCCAATGGGTTTCTGTCCAGAGGATTGCTCTAAAGTCACTTGCAGGTCAATCAATCTCCGTCTTGGATGTGCAGAAAAACAGGAGAGTTTTCCAGGGTGCTACTCCAGTGAATCAAAATGAAGAGGAAAGTTCAGTCTTGTATGCTAAGAATTTCTGTGAGTGTGTTAGCTGGGAGAAAGGTGGTGTTGTGGTAAATGAAGTTTTTGAAAGAACATGTAATTTTTCTTTTTTATGTGGGCTTTCCTCCCCAAAGGACACAGTTGCTGAGCAGTTGTGCAAAATGCACATTGTTCCTGGTCTGCACTTGATAGAGGACATGATAAAAGCCAAGACTATGTGGACCTTGTCAGGACATCAGCTGACATTCAGTAGCCAGGTGAGGAACCCCTGAGGGTCTGGGGCACTGTTTTCACATAGGACAGGCTGAACATGGTTTCCTTGATGGGCTTTCTTCACCAGAAAACCTTTTTCTGTGATCAAAACAAGAAGCTCCTTTGTGTAGTCTAAAGCAAGGTGATTTAAGACCAGACACCCCAAGCAACCACATCTCCTGTCTCACAGACAACCAAGAATCTGACATGTGAATGGTCTTTCCATGCTCTCTATGTGCACAATGTTCCAGAGGAGAGACCTTTTCCCTATACTGTCAGCAGCTACAATATCCGTGTGGCTGATGTGGAAGAGGCAACAAAGTCTCCCTTCAGAACTGAATGCTCCCTTGGAGTTTGTGTGCTTGGACACAGCCACATGATGAATATTTCCTCTTCTAGTTTCTCTTTTCCTCTCTATTATATTGTCCTTAGTCGTCCTAGCAAAGAAGTTTTCATTGTTGTGTTCTGACGTGGAAGGCTCTTTTTTCCTTTTCCAATTGACTCACATTTTCCGGTATCCACTGCTCTCTCTCTCCATCCTGGGCCTTTCCTGCAAACCCACAGGTGGCCAAGGGAGAGAGCCCTGTGTTTCCTCCCTGAGGATCCAGCCTTGGCCTCGAGGTCTAGGTCATAATACATCAAAAGGACAAAGCACTATTGGAGCAGGGGAATCCGAACTGAGTGTGTCAATGCTCCTTTTAAAATTCTTTCCTGTTTGTTTACTTAGGAGCTTTTTGATCTGGGAAGTCTGCACTCCCCTTCCTTTGTTTCAGACTCAGTCCTTGGTGATGTGAACTGAAGTTTAAGGCAGGGAGGAGCAATTCAAAATGCGCATGGTGAAATGAGTAGCACAGGAAAGCTGTGCTTCCCTGAACTTGAATCACAGCTGCAGACCAAGGCTTGGATGCTTACTTTGGGACACTCTCCCACACAGGCTGCAGGGCATGGATCCATACAAAGTGAAGGCACCAGACACCTGCCTTGTAATTCAGTGAGCCTGACTGCTCTGGACTTGTTATGAACACTCCTTGTAGGCACAATGAATTAATAAAAGCTGCAGTCAAAGCTGCACTGCCAGGATTGCCTCCAAATCAGCTATGCAGTGGTCAGGACATCCTTTTGTGATCCAGAGTTGTGATCAAGCCTTGCTCACACTCAAACTTCATTCTGGAGCAGGGTGTCCCAGATGAGGTCTTTTTTTACTGTATTAAGACTTGAAAGTACCACTCAGGATCAAAATATCACCCAAACTCAAGTAGGGTGGGATGCTTGTCTTACACCCAGGCCATCCCTTACATTTACTTTTTCAAGAGTAGCTCTGGCTGTGCCTTCCCCTTGCTGAGCCGTAAGGACTGGTTTATAGCTGTATCATGGTAACACAGATGAAACACAAGGAAATAAATTATCATCAATATTATTGTTATTGTTATGGTGATTACAATTATGATTATTAATTTTTATTATTATTATCACCCAGACATACATCAAATCTTTCCGGTATCAAGATCTGCCAGGGGAACTGTACAACATCTTGCAATCAAACCTCCCAGCAGCCAATGGCATCATACATATTGTCAACAGCCTCAGGAAAAAAACCAGCCCTGACAACATCAGAAACCCACAGGTACAGAAGCATTCATATTTATTTTCTTCTATGGGGCAGCAGAATAAACATTTTTTTAAAAGCAATTTTCATCATTAATCTTCCAAATCAGTGAAGCTTTCTTTTAAAGGGGAAAGGCTATTTATTTTGTCTTCATTTCTGACTAGGCCTGTTAGGTATTATTAAAATACCTTTTAAAGTAGCTAATAGTACTGCATAAGCTAGATAAAAATCTTGCAATGGTGCTTTTACAGTGCTTGGATGAGAAGAGAATTCTACTTTCATGAATAAAATCATAGCAAATGAGCTCCTCTGCTGCTGTATTTAACAGAATATGTATCTTACAGGACTAGTATTGAAAAGTATTTTTCACATAAAAATCAAACTCACATTTTCTTTAATTGGCCTGTAGTGCATTTTGAAATTATAATCAAAAAGTTGTCTGTGTGTTAAATGAGAACAAATAATCATTAGATTGTGCCCATCCCTTTGAGGATGATGGTCTCCTGTAGATCTTTACATGCAAACCACAAGCTTGGCCTTCCAGTATTTGTTCAGACCAGTATGGCATCAGCCCCAGCCATGTTTTTCCTCTTTGTATCTTCTTGCAGAAAACCATTGGTGAGATCCTTGCCTCAATGGAGATTTTCAGTAGATTTGAAACTATACTGGAGGTAAGCAAGTTTATATCTGCCCAAGAAGATATGAGGTATTGCTGCTATACAAAACCAGCTGCTCATTTGGGGGGAATTTTGAATGGCATTTAAATACATCTCAGTGCTTTGGCTTCCTTTCTGGATCTTTTATTCTGTGCCATTTTTGGTCTTTATTTTCTTATTTTACCTAAGGAAATGTAATGGAAAATATTGGAGTTTTCACATTTGTAAGGGATCTGGCACAAGAGTAAGGGTACATGCCTCTTTCCCATCTTCCCCTTGTCCCTGCAGAGTTGTTCTCCAGAGCATATTTAGTTCTTGACCACAGCTGAGTGTCTCTGTGTTTAAAGCATGCAGGGAGCATTAGACCAGAACTCCCTTGTTCATATTTGCTGTGCTCCCACCAGTGGTTTCCTTGTCCCAGCTGTGGTTCTGTGGCACTTACACTTCTGTTCTATCACACCCCTGTCCCTGGTGTCCAGTTGCCTCTTGCACATTTTGCTTTACAACAGATCTGCCTTTAATATTGAGCTGTTTAATACTTCCTCTCACTTCTGCTGGACCCCCCTCAGTAACCCATGTTAGATCCATGATGAAATCTTCTGTTGTTTTTGCAGAACTGTGGCCTGCCTGCAATACTGGATGGACCAGGCCCCTTCACTGTGTTTGTACCCAGCAATGATGCTGTGGATAAGCTGAGAGATGGAAGGCTCATTTATCTTTTCACAGAGGTGGGAGCCCATAGTACTGTAAGGCATCCTGAGCTGGCTGAGTTGCCCTGGGCTGTGCTGGACTGGCTTTGTGCAATGGATCTGGTCATTGCTGAAAGTTGTTCTTCCTGGGGGTGGCCAAACCATGTCTTTGTTTCTGTAAGGCTCTAGGAGAGAAGTGGGGACTGATGGAGCTTACAGGTTAGCCAGATTGCTTAAATCTGGTGTTTGACTTTCATTCCTCACCCAGCTTTGGGCAGGGGAAAATGAAGGAACTTATTCACCAAGTGAATTCACTGCTATAGACATTGGCATTGTCAATCTCTGATTAGAAGGAAATGTAGTTGCTTCCTCTTCCTCCTGAGCATTGAAGGGGTATCTAATTCTCATGTTCTCTTCTTTCCTTAGGGCATCAATAAGCTCCAGGAGCTGGTGAAACATCACATCTACACTTCAGCAGCGGTAAGGCAGGCAGCTCTGACCCCAGAGCTCCTTCAGAGCAACCCCTTAGCAATCCTTTTGTCTGACAGAGAGGTCTCAGTGTTGATGACTTCAGTTGGTGCTTCTGGGACTTCCCCTGGAGGAGCAGAGATGTGACTCTGCAGGATCTGATGAGGCAAAGTGTTTGCCATGAAAGGAGTTGCCAAAAGGGACAGCTGTGCTCTCTCTCCATGAAGGAACTCTTGAGTTTTCTGGAGTGTTGGTGCTCCCTAGTTGGATGGCCTTTACAATGAAAATATTGTCCAGCAGAGTTTGATGCTGTTCACAAAAATAAGAATTGTCCGGGTTCTCAGAACTCTCTACTCAAATAGTTACATTTCTAAGTACAGAAGCTGCAATTTACATTTTTTTTCTGCCTTAGAGCTTATTTTTTCAGTCAAAATATGTTCTCTATTATGCTTCTGGCTGAACTTTCATTGTTTATTGAATATGTCCTAGAAAAAACCATTATTAGTCTGACCCTACTTGCAGCTGTATTAGCAAGAGACACTGCTAGTGGGACTTGATTTCAGTAGTGCTGGACAGTTACCTAAACAAGGAATGAAAACCAAGGCAGCTGCTGTGTTTGTGGTGCTGCAAACAGTTCACACAAAGTCCTGGATTACCCTCTGACCCATTGCTTTTTTTTATGGTATTTCATGAAATGTAAACGTTAAGTCGCCTTCAGAAGTTTCTCAAGTGGCAGGAATCATGGAGGGATTCTGTAAGCTACACTGAAATTACCCTTTTCATGGTCATTTTTCATGGTACACCACCCCCTTGTGTTTTATTTCAGGTGGCAGTAGAGCAACTGATAATGATGCCACACATTGTTACAATGGCTAACCAGATACTTACCATCAACATCAGTGCAGATGTAAGTGTGAATCAAAACCCTTTGGGGCAAGCCCTTCTGTGCTAGGAGAAAGTCTGCACGTGGTTCTGAACTATGTGGTTTCAGCCAATCTCTGCTTCCTCCTCTGCTTAAAAATCTAGTCTTAAATGAGGTCATTGAATTAATTTGCTTCTTATCCAATCTGTAACTCCACTAGGAGTCTTGACCATTTGTGTGGTTTCCCTTGATGCTGTGAACCATCTGCTTCCCACATTGGCTTTATGTATTTGATCCTGTCTAATGGGCTAAAATTGTGTTCTACATCAGGGAAGAATTCTGATGGATGAATCAGGGATCCCCTTAAAAATGCGAGACATTGTGGCTTCAAATGGTATTATTCATACTTTGGATGGCATCTTCATCCCTCCTTCAATCATTCCCATTTTGCCTCACAGATGCAATGAAGAGCAACATAAGATTGTGATGGTAAGTCAGCTCCTTCCATTCTCATGCCCAAGCACAGCTGGTGCTTGCTGTGCACCCTACACTCACCTGGAGGGCCAAAAGCAAGCTGTGCAAACTGCATTTGGGAAACGTGGTCTGTCTGAGAGTTCCCCTGGTGTGAACTTTGGCAGCGCTGTCAGTGTTTCTTCTGCTTGCACTTGGCACTGCTTTCCTGCTAATGAGCACATGTTCCTTGTAGGTTGTTGTTCTTTCTGTGCCCCCATCCAGCCTTGGATTCCAAAGTACAAAATTTGCCTTTTCCTTTATGTGATCTTCTTCCCACTAGAGTTGCTGATTCAGCTGACAGTGCTTTGTTCCCATCTCTGTCCCACTGGTGTCCTGTAGCCTGGACAGGAAGCAGGCATTCAGCAGCAGGACCTACAAATGCTGTGCAGTATTCTCACACAAACTGTTTCATAGACCTTAGCTGAGGTGCTTGCTCCCCAGTTTGATCATTGGTAGCTTACTGAGGAAAGAAAATGAGACCCTGAATTTGGATTTGGAGAGACACAGTGAATCCCAAGGAGCCAGAGTGTCCACATAACTTGCTGATTCAGCGAATCTTGCTGCTTGGATTCCCAAAGATTTCCAGCCTAGCAGGATGCCTAGTGGCAGAGAAATTCAGAGAGTGCAGATAGATCCCAGCTTCAGGCAGGTGCAAACATCTGCTTGGACACATGAAGATTTTATTTAAGTGATAAACTTGGCTCCTTTCAGAGAATGGAAACTGATAGTAGTTAAATATTTCAGATACATTTTGTGTGGTTTTGGATATATGTACTGGGAACAGTAGCTCTGTAGCATTCTTGGCATGGGAAAGGGGTTCCTTTGAGAAGATTACATTTTTGCCTCTTCTTTTCTTAACAGGGCACTTGTGTGGATTGTGAAGCACTCAACAACAGCATTTGCCCACCTGGCAGCAAGGAAATGGTAAATATTTGTAGTTATTTCTGTAATTTCTTTGCATAATAACAAACAGGCACACTGACAGTTTCTGACTCAAGCCACTTTCAAATAAATAGGGAGCAGGAAAGGCAGCCAGCAGAGAGGCTTGCTAGGGGGTCTGTATCCAAGCCTTGTGGTCCCAAACTGTTGCCCACTCACTGCTCTGTACACTCTCTTATTCTGGAGTCTGCTTGATGAATCAATGTGGAGCATGGTGAGAAATTCTGATCTAAATGAAATTGTAGACTTGCAGCTTTTAGCACTTCTACTCTGCCTCAGGCAGAGCTTTCCTGCCCACATGCAAGGTTTGCCAGCTGCTCCAGAGTCTCAGAAGAAAACCTGATTCCACAAGTACCATCCAGTACTGCCTCTGCCTATATCACAGCCAGAGAATCACAACAATCTCTCTGCTCTGCAGAGGCTGAGAAACAGTTTGTTCCTGGCCTGTGTTCCCTGTTGATTCAGAGATGAGCAGAGCTAGCTGAAGGTGGAGGAAGGAGGAGTGTTGCTGTTTGAGTTATCCCATGCTGAGGTTAGCAGAACAGCAAGTTCCAGGAAATGGCAATGGGAAGGCCAGACCCAAGATGTTGTTTGTGAAAGCCAGAGAGGTGCTCACCGCCCTTAAACTCTTGAGTGTCCTCTGAGAGGTCTGACATTCAGAGGAACTTGCTAATGCTGTCTCAGCATGGATGTCTGAAGTAGAGATCTACAAAATCACCAGTTTCTCATTTGCCTCTCTGACTGAGGCTGACAAAGTCAGAATCACCTGAGGCCCAGTTCTACCTGTGCCCAACTCCAAGACAGGTCACTGAGCATTGTTCCAATGTTATTTGCAACCCTTCCTCTTATGTCTTCCTCTCTTCATCTCACCTTTGTCTTTTTCCTTCCCTCCCTCACTGTGTAATTCTCTCCTTACTCCTTCTATTCCCCACTATTCCTCCCTCCTCCCCTGTCCCCTCTCCTATCTTCTTCCTCCCCTCTTTCCTATCCTCTATTTCTCCTCCCTGCTGCCCTTATCTCCTCCTGTCTCCTCTCCCTCCCTTCCTTCCCCTGTGCTTGCTCTCTCCCTTATCACAGATGCTATTGTTAGAACTAGAGGGCAGCACCTTGGCTCAGGCTTGGGGACTCTTGGGAGCAGGAGGAGGCCACTGTGTGCCTTGGTCCATCCTAGGCCTGCCCCAGCTGTGTGCTGCTCACCTTGACTCCCCAGTGAACTTCCCCAGCTCAGAGATAGGCACAGCTGCTCTCTGCAGCAGAAAGAGCCAAGGGGAAGGTGACAGTGCTGGTGGCTTGTTTTGTTTGTGCAGGAACCAACACTGTCCCCCAAGGAATGTGTTTACATCCATGATCCACAAGGCCTGAATGTCCTGAAGAAGGGGTGTGCCAGGTACTGCAATCAAACCATCACGGTGAGTGGTATTTAGGAACACATTCCCTCTGGGACAGCTCAGTTCTGCCCTTCCTCATTCACCAGGAGCAGCTCTGACCTGAGGCAGGGGGCTGGATGGGAGCAGAAGGAAAATGTCCCCAGGACATCACATAAATGAGCTACCTGCTTTTCCTTTGTCCAGGAGAGCACAGGGTACCAACCTACTGCAGATGTTAGAAGGCAGCTCAGTTAAACCTGCAACAGCTAAATAAAATAAGGAAGCCATGATTGTTAACTGGAGTGTGCCAGCTTTAGCATTTCTCCCAGAGGAAGCTGAGCACAGAGAAAGTGCTATAAGCTGTGAAGTGATTGCATCCTGTTTATGAACCACTGTCAGATGGTTCAGGAAAGTCTGTCTTAGTCAATTTATGGACCTCATGTTTGTGTGCAGATCCTGAGCTCTCGCAGTGCCAACTGTATGTAATGATTTGTGGATGTTTCATTAAATACTGCTGATTGTTTGTATTATGATTGTTCTTCCTTTGGTCAGTCATGACAAGGCCTGCTATCTAGGACTGCTCCATCCCTCCTCAGTAATGCAGTTCTGGGCAAGGATAAAGTAAAAGTGAGTGGACCAGTGCTATTAAAGAATTAAAAGTTCATAAAAAACATGCATCCCATGTGTTGAAGTCACAGAGTAAGCAGAAAATAATGGTTTGTTCTGAGAAGAATTGGCTGTGAGCAGGAAAAGGTCATTGTTGAAAAATAATTTAGATGCAGGAGCTCCTAAGAAACACAGATGCTAAATACAACATTCTGTTTCCCTCCATGGCAGAGACAAGGACCAGAATTTGAGAATTATGAGCACAGGAGTACTCCAGGAAATTCTTGTTAAGTCATGTCATACCTTATCAATTTTGCTTTTTTTTTCAGCAACCTGGATGCTGCAAAGGGTTCTTTGGTCCAGACTGCATGCCATGCCCTGGGGGATTTTCCAGCCCATGCTATGGCAGGGGAAATGTAAGTGTGAAGGAACCTTCTGCATTGCAACGAGCAGGTGCATCAGTGTAGTTTGAGATAAGTACAACTCAGAGTTTGTGCTCCAGGGATAACCCCACAGAGGTGGTAGCAGAAGATCCAAGGAAAATTACATATATTTAGTGAGAATTAGGTTATGACTGTTGGGCACAGCTCTGGCTGTGTGGGATCTTGTATTACTACCACCACTCTTCAAAGTCCTGTTTGTTACTGTGTGTATCAAAGTACCTTTGGTGGATATTAATGCCTTGGCATTTCTCTGAGTTTCAATCACTTTGGTTTTTTCTTGTTTTCCTTCCAGTGTAGTGATGGCATTCAAGGGAATGGCAACTGTCTCTGCTTTGAAGGTTTCAAAGGCACAGCCTGCCACATCTGTGCAAACCCAAACAAGCATGGCGAGAACTGTGATGAAGGTTAGTAACTCTGATGGAAAGACTAAAGGAAAATTTAGAACAAAGATAATGGTGCAAATTCATATATATGGGATTCCATTCTGGCAAGACCAGCATCATGAAAGAAGTGACAGAAATGTCATCATGTGTGTCCCTTCAAACAACAGTGGAGAAAATATGTTTGATATGAGAGTGGTGATATTTCAGTGATGAAACATCAGCCTAATTTAGATCTCTCCTGTTAGGAAACAAAAGAGAGTTGACAATGACCTTGAGCTTGATAGCCTAAATTTGAGTCTGTTCTTACAGCCTATAGAAAACATAGACCCAGGCAGTCTCAGGATCTGTTCCCTGGCCAGGCTTGATTTGTGATGGATGTCTCTCAGCAGACATCCCCTCTATCAAAAAAAATAATGGAATGATTATTTGGTGCCACAAAAGATTGTGAAGGAAAGTTGGAAATCTATGACTGTGGTGGATTCTGGGCTTTCTGTACTCACTGATCTTACTGCATGTCCTTGACAGATTGTGGCTGTGTCCATGGTGTCTGTGACAACAGGCCTGGCAGTGGGGGGGTGTGTCAGTCCTGGTCCTGCAAGGAAGGCTTCACTGGGAAATTCTGTGACAAGACCTCCAGGAACTGTGGCCCCAGTGGGCTGTCCCAGTACTGCCACCAGCACGCTGTCTGCAGCCTCAATGACACAGCAAGGTCAGTCTGTGGCACATTCAGGGCACATTGCCACTGTACAGGGCTGCCACCCCTGTGGCTGTGTGTGTCTGTGTGCTTGGTGCACAGCATGCTTTGAGTGACTCAGCCAGCCTGCTAGCAATGAATCTTGCTTGCTTGAGAGACTGCTCTACCTGTGTCCCTTCTGTGTTTATACTTTTAAGGTGCATCTGCATGGATGGATATGAAGGGGATGGGTTTTCCTGCCAGCCCATCGACCTGTGCAGTCAGCCAGGACGAGGAGGTTGCTCACAGAATGTAAGTGGGGTCAGATTGAAGAGTGAGAGGCAGCTCCTCTCAATCAGAACAGGGATCCAGGGCTCCTGGGACTGTTATACATTTTGTGGGCTAATTTTTCCTGTCTGTCAGATGAGGTGGAATAACAAGTGCCTTGGCATAGTCATTGTAAAGATGTCAATCATTTGGGCTGTGCCAAAATGTGACACTCCAAGGATAGTTTGGCTGGTTCACACCAGATATTTTATCAGCTGCACAGATTAGCTGTACAGATAATTTTTTATTTGCAATGATATTCCCCTCAAGCTCTTCTAACACGTTACTTTCTCTGTAGCTTAACTGTGAGATCCAACACATATTCCCAGTAACCATCAACACTACATTTGTGTCCATGTGGTGCTTCATGTTGGAAATTACTGCCAAATGGTCAAACCTCATCATAAATTAGACCCTTCAGTTAGAGGAAGAGATTGGGCCATATGCAAGAGAATAGGATGGCACTGGGTACAAAGTAGGTCTTTTCCTGAGGGAGATCTGCCATCTATCATTGATTCCATCTCAGACATCCAGGCAGGAGATTGTGGTCCCCCTCTTCAGGGAATACTTTATTGTGTAATGGAAGAGCTTTACGCAATGATAATGAATGAACGCCCTGTGAGTTCTGAGTCACCTTAGACACAAGTGTCTACCTCTCTGAAAACACAAAATGTCTCCAGAATCACTTCATTATGAAATTTTCTATGACTTTTCTGGAGAAGATGCTTCCACCCCCAGTTCCCAGTGTTGTAATCAGAGTCGGTCAGTCAGAAATTCTCCACAGTGTGAGGAAGGAGATTTGTTGCTGTGTTTTCATTGCACTCTCTCCCTTCTGCCGGGTATAATTCCTTCTCTGTCCCTTCTTCTGAAGGCCCTGTGCACCAGTACAGGCCCTGGCACTGCCACCTGCCAGTGCAATGTGGGCTGGACTGGGGATGGCAAGGTCTGTGTGCCCATAGACAACTGCATGCTGGAGAGCAGAGGGAGCTGCCACCTGAACGCCAACTGCATCTACACCGGGCCTGGGCAGGTATGAGCAGAGCTGAGCAGCCTGGAGCTGGGGCTAACACTCCCTCAGCTGCTGTCAGGTGGCCTTGGACTGCCACAGGCAAAAACTGGGCTGGCCAGCAGCCATGCTTGCTTGTCCACTGCCAGAAACAGCAGCTGCAGCTGCAGCGTCACAGTGCACTTGCATGTGAGGTGCACTGGTGTGCTCAGGAAGTGCTTGACTCTTTGTGCAGCAAAGGGACAGGACTGCACTCTGTAACACAGCTTGACCATAGGCAACAGCTGCTGCATGGCCCTGTCCCAGACCACAGCATTGAAGAGCATGTGAGCTGTTCAGTCTGTGCAGTCTCTTAAAGGAGGAGGAGGAAGGTGCACGGGAGAGGAGACTTCTCAGGGTGCTGCTTCTCGCCCTGAGCATGGGGAGCATTGCACAAGGTGCTGAAAAAAGGTACAAAAGCTGTAGCAGATTTTAGTGAGGTGAGATGTGCAAGTACTCTCCAAGATATCTTCAAAGCAGGAAGCTTTGAAATTAATTCCTCTTTCTGCCATTCCCAAAGTCTGTGTCATTCCCTGAAAACTTGGAAATAAAGGAGGAAACCATCATCTTCAAGTGACCCCCACAGCCAAGCAATGCAGGGGATCAATGTGCTTAAGTAATCTGGCAGCTTGTGTGCTGTGATAGAGGATGATGCCCTGCTAAGGAAAAAACTCCACATTTCCAGGTCTTGAGGTACCAGGAAGAAAACTTGGGAAAATAAATTAAGGATAAGTTTTGCTGCCTTAGACATGTTTTGGATAGTAATGAGGATGCTCTGGTAAGTCTATAAAACTGAAATGTCTTTCTTGCAGAGCAAGTGTGTCTGCAAGAGGGGCTATGCTGGTGATGGCTACAGCTGTGATGCCATCAACCCCTGCCTCATGGACAATGGTGGCTGCCATGACCTGGTGAGTAGTTAAGGAGCTCTCCTCAGGCTGGCATGGCAGGGCTGGCTCACCTGCTCACTGACAGGTTTTGCAGCAGCCATGGCATTGAGAGAATTGCAAAGGTTTATGATGTCATCTTACTGGCCTGCACTGATGTGCTCCAAAGATGGATCCTCAGATTTTTGTGGGTCCACACAACCAAAGCAGTCAGCCAGGCTTGGCTGCATGAGGGGAACACTCAGTGCCGCCATAAAGGCAGCAGGGGGAAGGAGTTTGTGTGTGCTACTCTAGCCCAGCCCTTGGAAAGCCAGAATTCAATTCTGAGATGGGTGTAACACTACACAACCTGTGTTTGCTCTCTAATTTCTTCCTCCTTTCCTTGTATTTGCAGGCTACCTGTGTACCCCTTGGTGGAGGAGAGAGATCCTGTGTTTGCTCTGAAGGCTACTTTGGGGATGGCATGACATGCTATGGGGACATTCTAAAAGTTAGTGAACAGCAAATGTCTGAGCCTTTTTGAGACTGGAGAGAACTGGCTCTGCTCTCTCTTTGCTTTTCCCTGTTACCTGAGTTGACTCCTACAGCATCAGTGTGAAGCCCAAGTGTATTCCAAGGCCACAGGCACAGAAGTGATGCCAGCACTAATTATTGCCAGTGAAAGCATAATTTCTAAGCTGCCTCACCCCTGTGCAGGCAGCACCTGTCCTGTGCAATAAGTCATCTTTCCTTCATTGTTAGGAAAGTTTTTCAGGTCAGAGCTGTCAGGTCCATTTTTTGTCTTTAGAAATATCAAAGGCCATTGTGGATTCAATCTTTGGTCCCTAATACACATGAACTCATTGCAGATGAGTTGAAAAGAGTTTGTTTAATTGGAAATATATATTTTTAATGGCTGAAGTTTGTTTTTAGAAGTGCCCATCTCTCCTCACAATACATGGTGCCTGTAATGGTTGTGAAGTGAGAAGAATGTTGAAGTCATTGTTGCCAGATTCAATATTGCAAAGGGCTCCTCTCCCCCACCCCTAGTCCCTCAGCCCTGTACCCTGTGCTCAGCAGAGCTAACTGTTCTGTTGTTTCTATTTGAAAGGAGCTGGCCAGGAATTCCCACTTTGTAGGCTTCTACAACTGGGTTAAGGTAAGAGAAACCATGGGACACCCACATGGATAAGTTCTGTGGAAGTGAAGTCTGTGAATGAGTTTGTTAGAGGACAAGCAACTCCATTTACCTTTTTCTTTAGAGAAAACAAAGCAAAGCAAATGAGAAATGGTTACAGAGAAGGCATGTGGAAAAGCTGTGGAGTTGTGGTAGAATGAGGGTCATGAGTGTGTCTTGCAAGCTTTGTTTCTCACACAAGAGGAAGCTGGGGCTGTGTTACACCTAATTTTCATGGTTGTATCACCTGAAGTTCCTGGCCATCAAAAAACAGCACAGAAGGGGAAGCAAGGGTAGCATTAAACACTGTCTTTCAGAAGAGCACCCTTTGGGACATTAGACTGCAGGTTTGTTCCTTTTCTCATTGCTGCTTCCCTCCCTCTATGTGGGAATAAGAGAGATCCTCCAGAGACTGCACTAAGTGTGTGGAAACCCACTATGATGGACAGCCTCTAACTTGAGCTTTAGCTCACCTGACCTGCTGCACAGAAAATTGCTTTTGCCAGCAGTTACCTTGGTCCCTCCCCCAGAACTGATGCTGGGCATTCAAAAAGGATTATGGATATGACTGAACGTGTTTGAAAGAAAACTGAATTGGGAAGGTAGAGCTTAAAGCAGCAGGTCTTCCCTTGGCAATGAGGTGCCAGCTGTTTTGGCCTAAGCATCTGTGGCATTTCTTGCTTGCCATGCCCAGGAGAGGCAGGCGACCCTGCTGTGCTGCTGAGCACTGCCCTGTTCCTCCACATCCCTTTTACATGGCTGTGAGGGTGGGATGGCTGCTGGGGGTATTTTGCACTGTAGATGTGGCAGTGGCGTGTCTTATTTGTTCATTTTTGTGCTTTGGACAACAGAAATCTCTCTTCAGCATCCCAGCAGGAGCCAATGTCACTGTCCTGGTGCCATCAGAGGCAGCTATCAAGAACTTGAGCAATGCTGACAAAGATTTCTGGTTGACCCCTTACACGCTGCCATTTTTAGTCAGGTAGGAGGAGCCTCCTGCCTTTGCTTTACTGGGCCAAACAACAGTAACAGAGCCATGAAATGGGTTTTTTCTTGTGCATGACCAATGAGGACATACCTTGAGATAAATATAGAAGTAAATTTAAATATCTAGCAGGTAAAAAAGTACATAGGCATTTAAAACATACCAGACCACAGACCATGGGAAGTGGGTTTATTTTTCATGTATTTGCAGAGAGATTTTCCCAGTCAGATGGCATCAGAACAATTCTCTCCATTGTTCTCACAGGCTACAGTACTTCCTGTGGGAGATGTGAATGTTGGGTGGTATGGTCTTATCTCCCTGTCATTACCAACACTTCCCTAATCTTTTCTTTATCTGATTTTGTTCCCCACAGAGCCCACTTCCTTGAAGGTGTCTTCACTGCTGAAAAGCTCAAGAAGTACGGGCCAGAATTACCCACTCTCAACCCACAGACCAGATGGCAGATAAACACCACGAGTGGCGTAAGGCTTTCTTACATAAGAAATGTACCAATCCCAAATTTAACTGCTGAGGGGCTGCTATTCCCAGTGGGGAGCCTGGGTGGGACACTGGTGCCCTCAAACGCAGGCATCGTTCACAAACCGTACCCAGATTAACCATGTGCAGCCTTGGATGAACAATTCCTAAACCAGGACAACAATGTATTTGTTTTGCACTTGCTTTGCACTTCCTGATCCTTTTGCTTCTCCCTCTGGTTCTTGTGCAGGTATTGACCATCCAGAATGCAACTGTAGTTGTGAGTGACATCCCTGCCAGCAATGGCATCATCCATGTCCTCAGCAAGGTATGTCAGTACAAGTGGCACTGGGAAATGCTGCAGTTGCAGCAGCAGGCCTGTGTAGCAGCCTCTGTTACAGGGCCAAGGAGCAACACATGTCTGGATGGTTAGGAAAGGATATAAAGGCAAAATATATGAGGTTGTCACAAGGTCCTGACAGATGTTTCCTGTGCAGCAGTGTTCAATGTTTAAAACATTTGTCTCCAGGACCAGTGGGAGGAGAGTTCCCCTCCTCTTGGCTGGTAGAAGAGTTCAGGCTATTGCAGGACTGTGCAAACTTGAGGCCTTTTAATTGCCTTTCTTGCAAGCTGGGCAGGAGTGCAGTGAGATTCCCCTCAGCCCCTTGCTCAGCCTTGCTCTGTACCTGCTTTTTCCACAGGTTTTGTTGCCGTCCCCAGCAGATATCCCCCCGAGCCCTCCTGGTCTGCAGGAGCAGCTCAGCACTGTGCCCTCCTTCAGCACATTCCAGGAGTTGCTAGAGGTAAGCACTCGAGGTGAGCACAGCTGTCACTGTCACAGCAGTCTTTGGAGCAAATGCCACCTACCCCTGTACTGGGGGACATAAATTTGGGCTGCCTGGTAAGAAAGGGAGATTTTGTGTGTCCTACATAAAGCTTTTGAGCAGCCAGAGTTGCATAATTGCAGTGAGATCTCTCGATCACTGCCATGTGTTACAGTGGAAGATGACCTGTCACTGCAGGTGCTCTGATGTCTGTACAAGGCAGAGAAAACCAGAATAAAGAGAAGGTTTTTTCATAGCTGGGAATCTGCTCTTATGTCAGCCAGGACAAGGAACAAATAATCAGATGTGTATGGCTGAGTAGAAGTTGTACATCCCATTTTCAAGCTTTTCCTCTCGCCTTTGTAATTGATCTCACGTGTGGTTTGGGTTTTAGTGAGTACAAGGGTAATTGCTAATGTTACTGTTTGGACATTTTTTAGGAGTACCAGCTCATTGGGAAAATTGAGTCCTCTGAACAATACACAATTTTTGTTCCTGGAAATAACTCCATTGAGGAGTACTGCCGTGCTGCCAATGTCACCCAGCTGGTAAGCTCACTGCTTGAGTATGTGTTGTGGTGGGTTTAGGGGCAGGTACACTGACAAATAGTAAACAAGCTCAGGGATTTCAGCATGCATAGGAGATGAATATCTGATGCTAAAAGCAGGGAGAAATGTGGCAGAGAAATGAGAGGATTTCCAGGGGTGTTGCAGCGGACCTGAAAAGAATATTTGGACCCCAAGGGCAGAGTAAATTAGTATGTGGATAGATGGCACAACATCTTCCACTTCCTGGCTGGCTGTGGCAATTTGCAGACTTCTGAAATGTTCCAAAAAATATTAATGGGTTCATCAAGTATCAGAATCATTAAGTGTGATCAGTCATCTGTTACAGAGAGTTACTAGGCTCTGTGAGCTTAATTAGCCATTTCAGGTGCTTAGGAACATGTCTTATGCCATATCTCTGACAGAATTTAATCTAGGAAGTCAAAAGACTCCAAAACTTTGTATTTTTGTGGATTTAGGACAATGAAACAGTGCAGTACCACATTATTCTGGGAGAGAAGCTCTTGCCTGCAGACTTGAGAAGTGGAGTTCATAAGAACAGCATGTTAGGGCTCTCCTACTGGCTGATGTTTTACCAAAACAGCACTCAGGTAAGGGAGGCAGGCGGTTCTGGATTGACCTATCACTTCCTAAGGCTGGTGACCCCATACTCCCATTTCTCTTTTGCACACCCTCACAATTTTACTGCTGGACTGTCTTGGAGCTGCCAAGCAATCCATGCAAAGGAGTTGAAGGTTATTGTCTCAGCTGCTATCTCCTCCTTTGCAGAAGTTTGTCAATAACATTCCTTTGGATGGGAAGTCCTTTGAGACGAGGAATGGCATCCTGATTGGGGTGTCCCAGGTGCTCCAAGTCCAGAAGAATCGCTGCACTGCCAATACCACCACTATACTGAGGGTAATGCTGATGTCCAAGGAGCTGACACCATTTCACAGGGTTCCTCCACCTGCTGAACCAAACTGATGGGTAACAGACAACCTTCCTTGGCTGCCCTCATGGATGAGGCAGTAGCTTGTGGTGTAACCCCAGATGAGCCTCATGAAATGGCACATTGTGGAGATTTGGCACCTCCTACCTGGAGATTCTGTATATCTAATGCAGCTCTTGTGCAGATCATGTTCAGCTCCCTTGCTGAGCCTCCCAAATACTCAGCTGTGGAAGGAAAATCCAGCCCAATTTTTGCATGCCATGACCACAAGCTCCCTTAGAAAATGCTCCCTACTTTGCCTGGGAGTCATGGCCAAAAGTCCAGCTTGTGGCTCATGGCAATTAAGCACTAAACCTGAAGATTGCACTTTCAGACTGCCTGCTACAGAAAAAAACCTATTTGCAGCCTTGTGTGAAGGAACCCCAGGGCTACAGAAATCCCTGAGATTCAGGAAAGGTGTGGCATATGATCTCTTCTTTGGTGTTTTGAACCACAGAGATAAAAACATCTTTGTCCCAGGCAGCAGCCTGTAGAGCAGCATTTGCAATTCAAGATTAGTGTCCTGGTGTGATGTGGGTGAGGGCACACTGGTGACTTGTCCCGTTCTCTGTGCCCTAGTCAAGGTGCGGCAAGTGCGACAAGGGGATCAAGTGTCCTGCTGGATCAGTTCTTTTGGTGAGTCTTGGATTCATGGGACAGCTCACAAAATGGTTGCAGATAATGCTTTGAGATCCTTTTATTGCTCTATAGGTGTCACCTTGATATCTGAAAAAATGTGCCCTTGAGTCCTCTGTGGCTCATCCATTGCCAAGATTTGCAAAAAAAAAGCAGAAACCAAGGGAGAGTTACACAGGCAAATCATGGACATTAATCATGAAGCTCCACCCTGAGTGGCACCAGGTTTTGCCTGAATTTCAGGAGCCGTTTCGTTTTCCCACTTAACAGGGAAGAAGAACTGTCTTTTTTAAAATTTTATTTTATTTTGTCTTTGACTATTTTGGGATTATCATCAAGGAAAGCCAATTTAAGGGCGCCTGTAGCAATTTCCCTGTCTGGAGCATTGGTTTGTTCATGCAGATGGGCTGGTTGTCCCTGCAGCTTGTTTGTGAGTGAGTGGCAAACATATCCAGAGAGGAAAATAACTAAGCATTTAATTTCCATGCTGGCTGTGAAATGCCTAGCAGCTACATGTGGCTTTTTAGGCCTTGCTGCTTTACCCTATACCCAAAAATTCCCAATTCTTTTCTTCTCAGTATGCAGACTAATGTGTACCATGGGTTTGGCAGGTAAAAAAAGACTCTGTGTGGTGACTTCACATCCAGAGATGCTTCATTGGTCTCAGCTCTGGATAGCTCAGATTTTTAGGGCTATTCCTGTCAGATACAAAGCAAGAACACTGCCATGTGCACAAAAATGTACACTATTTGTCTAAATATTATAGTGTCTCCTAAGTGTGTCTATGTTGATTATATCCTCAGGAGCCCCTTGGAAGAGGGAATCTGGCTAAATGCAGATTGCGCTCTGCGGGTGCAGGAACAACGGGCTGCCACTTCACCTGTGCAAAAGTTTCTCTGGTGAGCAAAACACCTGCCTCTGATTCATTTTGGCAAAAGCAAGATAGATGGGTGTGAGAAGCACAGCCATGGGAGTGCAGGCTGTGCTGAAATCCTGGCTGTGTTTGTGCCATGGCATAGCTGAGACTGGGGCTGTCTGGGAATCGCTCTCTGTCAGGAGGTGGAGGGCACTGGAACAACAAAAGATCTGCAGAAATGTCTGCACCGTGATGGATTGGGACCTGCTGCTTCAGTATTGTTGCTCTGGGTTTTGTCCTGCAGAGGAAGAGAAGGAGTTGAATGTTTGCAGTCTGGTTTCCTAAGGAAATGAGGCATGAGTGATGGTATTCTGCTTGTGCCTGTGCCTTCCCAAATAACTGATGACTCATTGGAGCCAAACCAAAGGGAGGGGCAGAAGGTCTCACACCTCATGTTGTGTGTGTTAGGGCCTCTACCAGTTTTGTGAAAATGGGTTGCTGGAAGAAAACACTTAAAGAGAAGATGGTGAAAGAAAGGTTTGTGTGAATTGACATCTTATAGGTGTTGCAGCATCACTTGGAAAGTTTAGAGGGAATGGGAAATTGAAAAGGGAGAAGAGGAGTTAGACTTACTGTACTCACACAGAGTTTCAGTCAGCACTTGTACCTCATTTGGCACTTTTGTATTGTTTCATTAGATGTTGTTTCTCATCATCTGTAATGTCTAACTTTGTCCTGTCATGATTTTCTTCCCTCCATGGGTAGACACAGACAGAAGTGAGAGCAGTTAAATCAGGTTTTGGAACCAAATCACCTCCTGCCAGAGCCTCTCTCTGCTCTGAGGACACAGGCAGGAGACAGGCTGGAGGGGCACAGGATATTTCAGTTACTCACCAAAGGGCCCCTGTTTCTCAAGGGCAGTGCAGACCTTTACATGAAGCTCTGGACAGCAGAACATCTCATTTCAGGCTGTTCACTCCATCCTACCTGTTCCTTCCATGTGCTGTCAGAAATTATGGCTGTCACACAGAGAGGGGAACCGAGCTGTGCCGTGTCTGTGTGCACAGGATGGCTCACCCCAGCTTGTCAGCTTGTTCCTGTTGGTTTTCCAGACGTCCGTCTGCTGCCCCGGCTACTACGGGCACATGTGTGAGATGTGCCCCGGGAAGCCGGGCCGGTGGTGCTCGGGGAACGGGGAATGCCAGGATGGGCTCCAGGGCAGCGGGGAGTGCCGGTGCCTGGAGGGCTTTCACGGCACCGCCTGCGAGATGTGTGAAGTGGGACGGTTCGGAGCCGACTGCAAATCAGGTGACGCTGATGGCTGTGACAGCTTCGCTCTGTCAAACTGCTTGTAAGGGCAGAAAGGTGGACACGTCTCAGCTCTCAGGGGGGGTGGTGGGAGAGCAGAAAGGTGCCAAGTCTCTGAGACAGGCAAATGGCTGCCAGATCTCTGAGACAGAGACAGCAGGAGTGAGCACCTGGGGCCAGCCAGAGGAGTGGCCCCATTTGGCATCCTCAAACCAAGCATGTGCTGTGCTGTGCTGCTCTTCCTGCTGCCACCCAAACTACAGCAAGCACAGGCAGGTGATGTCCTCCTGGGCTTTTTGGCCTGGCAGTGAGGGATCAAGAGCTGATACTCCTGTGACTTTTTCTTTTGATACTCTTGATGGCAGTTTGATGAGTTGGATTAGTAACAGAGCAGACGATGAAATGGCAGCAAGGCTCTGCTGGTGAGCCCTGGCTGGTTTGGTTTGACAGTGGTGTTTGTACTTCCCCTGCAGAATGTGCCTGTGACAATGGCATTTGTAACGACGGACTGCGAGGGGACGGGAGCTGTGAGTGCTTCCCGGGCTGGACGGGCCCCACCTGCCAAGAAAGTACGTGAGTGTGAGGGGCCCCTGGTGTACCAGTGGCAGAGAAATCTGAGGGATCCTATCGAGTTTTCAGAGCAGCTCTGGCTGCTCTGACCACAGAGTCACATGTACTCTGCATTCCCCCAAAACATTTGCAGACTCTGCTTTCTCATTCCTGCACACAAGCTGCATTTGCTGTGACTTCCCCAACCATACACAAGCCCTTGAGTTATTTTGGTAAACCAAGAAAAGCCTACCCCTGTTTCTACCTCCACTGAGGTTAGAGGCACCTCAAAAACAGCCCCTTGCTCTGGGAGAGAAATGAGAGCTTCCAGCCACATTGGGTTGGTCATGACTCCTGTTGCTTTCCTAAGAAGGTGTCAGGGCTTGATTTGAATTTTCAAAAGGCCCCAGTGTGTTTGCTGAGCTGCTTTTTCTGCTCACAGATTGAGTCACTCAGGTGAGCTCAGGCCGTGGTGTGCAGTCTTCAATAAATCTGTCATTGTGTGTCAAAATAATACGTTGAAGATGGATTTGGGATTTTGATTAGCATTTGGATGAGGAGAAACCTGAGCTTCTAAATACCTTGAGATTTTAAAGGTTTGCACATAAGGGTTGATTTTATTGTGAATTTAGAAATAGAAATCAAGCAGAGCTGTCCTATCTAGTGTAAATGTCAAGCATGAAAGCAGTTCATCTTTTGCTTCAAAAGGGCCAAAGCCAAATGGCTCTGTGTTCTGGGTTAACAAGGTTTCAGTCCTTGTTTTGTTCCGACCAGTGCAGAGGCCACACAGATAAAATCAAGTTGAACCATTAGCTCAGAGAGAGAACATCAAATTCACTCCCTTGCAAAGTGCTAAAACATAAATCCCATGAGATTTTCCTGCTGCCACATAGGACAAGAGAGTTAGCATCACTCCTGGTTTGCAGGCTCCTTTTCTCTAGATGGCAGAAATGGCCCAGCTGAAAATTCCAAGTTATATTTGTATTTTCTCTTGCAGGAATCAAGATTGACTTATGCAATAACACTTGCCATCAAATGGCCAAGTAAGTGCAGAAGAGGGGCTGAGTCATCCATGTGTGTTTGTGTGAGTTTTACACAGAGGTGATTCAGGCTTAGGGTT
This sequence comes from Zonotrichia leucophrys gambelii, assembly GCF_028769735.1. Classification (NCBI taxonomy): domain Eukaryota; kingdom Metazoa; phylum Chordata; class Aves; order Passeriformes; family Passerellidae; genus Zonotrichia; species Zonotrichia leucophrys. Next base: position 14,877,582 of record NC_088182.1, read on the forward strand.
TGGCAGAGGGCTGGCAGAAGGTGCCTATTCATCAAAGATGCAGAATTGTCAGTTCCTTTCTGGGAACTCTCTTTGGACCTGAGCCACATGTAGTCTCCCCAAGGATTTTGTCTGTCCAGGCATAAATCCATTCTAAGTTCCTTCAGCATGAGTGGATGGCAGAAAGCAGAGATTCCAAGGTACTCCAAGGCTGCCCTTATTCATGGAGCAAGTCAACCAGCCATTTACAAACTCTTTCTGCCCTCCCAAGGGATGAAACGGGGCTGGAATGTCTCCCCCATGCTCCCTTTTCCATCCATTATCCTGACTCCTTTTTTAGGCAGGGACTCTGCCATCCCCCTTGCACCCTGCAGAAGCCCATGGGTGTGGTGAGGGTGCACTGTGGGAGGCCTGGGCTGGACACCAGCTCCTGCCCAGCATGACTGGAGTGTTTGGAGCTGTAAAGGAATACCTGGAATGTGCCTCCTGTGGTCTCTTGCATGTGCCAGATTTGAACAGTGCTTCCCACCAGCTGAGCAAATCGGGAGGTGTTTATCAGCCAGTGATTGTTTATCCCTGTCTTGTTTCAGCTGCCTCAACAGTTCCACAGATTCCCAACCGACCTGCATCTGCTCTGCTGGATACACAGGGAATGGGACCCACTGCACAGGTGTGTCCAGCAAACACAAGGTGAAATAAATGGCAGGAAGCTGCCAGAGGAATGATCACTCAAGCTCCTCTTGTTTTTGGTCACAGAAATAGATCCCTGCACTATTGACCACGGTGGCTGCTCCGTGCATGCTGTGTGCACCAAAGTGTCCCCAGGAGAGAGAACCTGTGCTTGCAAAGAAGGCTATGCTGGGGATGGGACACTCTGCATGGGTGAGTGCTCAGGCTGTGTTTTGGGCATAGCAGCATCAATACTGAGGGGAATTTCAGACTAAAACACCAGAGTTTTGGTCTCAGACAAAAAGATTCCTGCAAGGTTTCCTGCTCTTATGCATGTCATGGAGAGGCCCAGGGACAGAGGGTGAGGGCAGTCTCCCACAGTGGTGCTCTGGGTGAAGATGGAGCTAGGGGGAGTCCAGTCCTCTCATATTCTTTAAAGTACACGCAGACAGGCTTGGAATTTTCTGTGGCAGATATGTCACAACTCAGAGACCCATATGTGTCAGGAGTAACTTTGCAGTTGCACCCTATTCCTTTGCTATCACAAGACACTTTCCCAAGAAACTGTTCCCCAAGCTGGAAAAGTTCTCCCTGTTGTTTTCCCAAAACCTCTTTGGATCACCAGTTCCCAGCTGCCTTGAGCAGCCCTCAGCAATAACTTGACCTTTTTGTTTTGCTGCAGAAATTGATCTCTGTCTGGAAAGCAATGGGGGCTGCCACACCCATGCAGAGTGCATCAAAACAGGCCCAAAGAAGGTGAGTGTGTGAAGTGGATGTCAATGTTATCATGGAAGTTGTCACAGCTGTCACTAGAGACAGTTCTGTCCATTGCAGTGCCCTGCTTTGTGCTTACTCCTTTCCATGCAGAGAAAGTTCCTTGGAAGAGCATGAAAACATTGCTGTTTCCATGAGAGCAGATGGCTTTGCTGGCCAGAGGCTGAAGGCAGTCCTGGGTTATATTTGTTGTGGACACAAGCTTGGTTATTCATGGAGGCAGCAATGGTTGCTACACCACATGCCTCCTGTCCAGGGCAGCCCGTGTGTGTTTCCTTTATTTGGTCCAAGTTTGAGCCCAAGGCTCTGTTCTCCCTCCAGGTCGCCTGCAACTGCCTGCCTGGTTACAGTGGGGATGGTGTGAGCCACTGCAACCCCATCAACTTGTGTGAACAGGTATGTCAGCATTGGGCTGCTTCCAGAGGTGAAGGCCACAGCCTGGGAGTGTTCCTTTCTCCCAGGAGTTAACAGCAGGAACAGTGTTAGCCTGGTTGGTTGGAACTGAAGTTTGGCTTTTCCACATACTGAAGGATTTCCTTGTGTGTTTGGTCTCCATTGCCTCCTGCAGTCACTTGCAGTTGTGTCTGTCACCCAGCATTCCCTCAGGGTGGAAAGAGGGACATAGGGTTGGAGGCATGTGGGCTTTTTCCTTTGTGTCCATTTTGTGTGGGATGTGCTCAAAATCCTCAGAGTGTTCTGTGCTCATGAGCATCACTGCCATGTCAAACTGTCCCTCTGAATCAGGGGCTTTGTCATGGACCCTGTGTTCCAAAGTGAGGTGTAAAAGTCTTATTTCATGGGAGGATTTGGTGCTGGGGAGCCCTTGAGAATTTGGGTGAGGTTTATTCTAAGGCACTAAACATGGGGGAGGGATGGTTTCCTTTCACTGGGCTGGATGGAGTTTGCAGCTCCCACACGCCAGCAGCAGTTCAGGTGCTGGGAGAAGCCCCTCCAAGCAGCCTTTTTCTTTCCCTGCCAGAACAATGGAGGCTGCAGCCCCTTTGCGCTCTGTAAGTACACAGGCCCTGGCACTCGGAACTGCACCTGCTCCTGGTACAACATTGGAGATGGCTTCACCTGCCGTGGCAAAATGCATCAGGTGAGAGGCCTGTGCTGCACCTTCTGTGTCCCCTGCCCTGCAGCAAAACCACTCCCTCCTCTCAGATCTTGGGGTCACATTGACACGTGTGTGGTGTGGGAGAGGAGACAGGTGCTTTGAGCAACCTTTCCATAAATCATAGGTGTGTTTGGTGTGCCAGCTATGGGATATGGCAAAGTGACTTTGCTCCAAAGGGAAGGAGCACTCTACTGCTGTCAGCAACATTGGCCGTACCTCCAGGGGACTGCTTGCTTCATGTCATAAACAAATGGGAGTGATCCTGTTTTTTCCCAAGACAACTCACTTCTGCCCAGTGGGATGAGGGCAGGTGTCCCCTGAGGCCATGCCAGGACTTGGGGCCCAGCCTGGAGGGCAGCAGTCTGTGTCCAGTTCTCTGCCAGTACAATGGCTGTCCTTGGGCAAACTGGTGACCTTTTCAGGCAGTGGCAAATAAAGCAGTGCCCACAGCAGAGCCATGAGAAAAGAGGTGGACTGTGTGTGCCTCTGCTCTTACTGAAAGTCAATGTGGTGAGGAGAGAGAGTTTCTCTTCTAGGGTGTGTCTGCCCTCTGGACAGCATCCCAGAACTGGCAGTGGCAGCACAGTGAGATTAAAGCAGGGATTTTGTGAAGCACTCAAGGTGTCCCATGAGCACAGGGCAGTTACGCATGAGAGGTGCTGCAGGACCAGCAGCTTTCATCTTCTGGTCACTCCATCCTGCAGCACTCATGAATGGTGCAGGCAGAGCTCACTGCAGCATCCATGTCACCTGTGCCTGCAGAGCTGGGGAGGGAGGGAGGGCAGATACTGTGATGTGCCAGGAGAACTGCTGTCTCTTGGGGTGGGAGAGTGACCCAGAGTGGAAGGAGCAGGTCACTGTGCTGGTTGGGGATGAACCAGTGGAAGGGACCCTGCTAACACCAGCTGATTCCCTTTGTTTAAGGAGCTTGGAAGGATTCCGGAAGCATCCATGTTCTTTAGGATGATACAGGTTGGTGACAGCTTTGTCATTGTCTGTGTAGTAAATCCCACCTAGAGCTTTCTGCAAAGGGTCTTGCTAACTGGAACAATGTTTTCTGCTTCTCTTCCCACAAATGCTCTTCTGACACAGGCAGAAAGCATCAAAGAGCTCAGTGGGGCAGGGCCTTTCACTGTCTTCGTCCCACAGACAGACTTCATAGGAAACAGCACAGTGGTAAGTGCCCTCCCATGCCAACAAACAAACTCTGTCGGGTGTTTGACAGCTCCAGTTTGTGGCAATGTCCCCCTGGGACTGCTCCGCCCAGTGAACCAAGGCTAAGGGGCTGCACCATGGAGAGTTACACTGATGTTCTCCATCAGTGTAAAAGCAGAAGTTTGGAGGCATCCCACTGAGGAGACAACCTGGACAGGGGTGGACATATCTCCTCTTGTTGGAGATGATGTCTTGTGGGCCTCAGAAGCACTGTGCTGGATGACTGGTGTGTGGGGCCCTTGGTGCCCATGGGGCTGGTAACAACAAGGCTCCCACGCATCTGTGACTGACCCCTTACTCCTTCTCAGGAATAAGAGAATGGCAGCTTTTTGGTGTCAGTGTGATGGAATATCCTGACCCCATCACTGACTAGTCAAGCTGGTTGAAATTTCCCAAAGCTCTCAAATGGTTTTGTGCCTTCAGTGTGTTTTGGGGGGACCATGTTCCCTTCAGGGATGAGTCAGAGGGAACTCAGGCAGTCCAGGTCTCCCTCTTTGGGGCTGGGGGCCCTGTGTGCAAGGCAAAGTGCCCTAGTGTGACCTCACTGTGTTTTCTGTCTGCAGTTTGAGGAGTGGAAGAGCAGAGGCCTCCTCCGGGAGCTGCTTCGTTACCACATGGTGGGCTGCCAGAAGCTGCTCTCTAGTGACCTGGAAGGCCAGGAGTCCCTTACATCTTTATCTGGCCACAAGATAAAGATCACAGTGAATGAGGTACTTCCCTTTGCTGTCCCATTTGTCAGGATGCCACCTTTCCTGTCGTGTGAAGGCGCTGTGGCTGTGGCAGGTGGCCTGCCCGGGCCCACAGCACGGTTCTGGCTGTGCAGGCCTCAGCAGGGCCCCTCTCTCTCAGAATAGCATCACTCTCAATGAGGAAGCCACAGTGCTCACCAGTGACATCGTGGGTGTGAATGGGGTTATCCACTTCATCAACAAGATCCTCATTCCCAGTGACCTGGTGGGCCACAACATCTCAAAGCTCTCACAGGTAAGGCTGGAGCCGTGCCCTGCTCTCAGGGCTGTGCTCAGGGACAGGATCTCTCTCCCAGCAGAGCTGCCTCAGCCCAAAGCTGCCTGGGCTGCTCTTCCTCCCTGTCCCTGCCTGCCCAGGGGTTGTCTGAGGCCGCAGATTTGGCTTGTGAAGGTGACAGCATTTGTGGGATATTTGGAACATAAGGAGCCTTTTCCATCATGAGGGAACAACAGTTCTGGATGTAGGCAGGAGGATCTTGTCCCATGCCAACCATTACACTCCTTTTCCAGCACAGAGCAGGTTGCAGCATGAGTTTGCCAATGTCTCTCAGTGACTCCTTAAGCAAGCATTAGGGGCATATAGAGCCTGCATTTTACAGAATATAACACATTTTCTGTGCAGCACAACAGAGTGCTGGAATTCATCCCAGCTCCTGCCATAGCAGTGTCTATCCAGGATGAATCAGAAAAGTGGTGGCTGCTGAATGCCAGCCCTTTCCAGGCCAAACCATCAGCACGATGGTGACAGAGATAAACTTGTGTTTATGGGGAACCCTGGGTATCAGTTTCTTGCTTTCCTCCCTGTGCAGCAGAACATCACGGAGGTGGCCGAGGCCTTTGGGTACAGCATTTACAGCAAGCTGCTGCAGGTGAGCCGCTGCCCCCGCTGCCCCAGGGAGGTGCTGCGTGCCGGGGCACGGTCACGGTGGGCTCGGGGCTCCCCCCTGGTGTCGCTGTGCTGTCGGGCAGGACGCGGAGCTGCTGCCGCTGCTCGCTAACCCCGTGCACAGACCCTTCACGCTGCTCTGGCCCACGGACGCCGCCTTCAACGCCCTCCCCGAGAGCCGGCAGAAGTTCCTGTACCGCAGGGAGCACCGCGATGTGCTGGCCTCCTACCTCAAAGCACACATCATCAGGGACACCAAGGTAAACGGGACAGCACACAGCTGCCAGGGCCACACGAGGTGCCACTGTCTGCGGTGGCTGTGTCAGAGAGACCTTGCTGAATACTCTGCTGCCATAGAGCACACAGTGTATCTCTTGTCTTGAGAAGACCCAAAGCTGTTTGAGCACTACAGGCACCTACAGCATCATGGTGAACCTCTGGTGGCTGAGCTGAAACCTTCTGTCATCAGCTCCTGGGGAGCTGCAAGGCTCACAAACAGGCTCCTGTGTATAGGGATATGAGTGAGGGGAGAGTCCAGATGGGCAAAGCCAGGCTCTGCTTTTTCACACTGGCCTCTCACTGTGCAGGAACCTGTACCACCCACACCAGCTTCAGGGACTGCCACATGACACCCCTCTGAGGCTGGCCACTGACCCCTGCCCTCACCATGTCTTTACATGAACTGCCAGTTTTGTCAGTCTCTCCTTCACATTCTTCTTTTCCCCTCTTAGATTGTTGCTGGTAACATGCCCCAGGTTGAAATCGTACGATCCATGCGCGGCTCCTTCATCTCATTCAGCTGCAGCAAAGCCCACGTGGTGAGTGTCGGTGACTCCAGGCTTGGCTTCCCATGGAGCAAGTGTCCCTGGGCATGGCCATGGGGCAACTGGTGCTTCTGGCAGGGAGTGGACACAGAGCTGGGGTGCTTGCAGGCTGGAACACCCCCTTCCCTGGCTACAGCTGGGCTGTGGAGAGGCACAAGACATGGCCAGCTGGCAGGGGAGTGCACAGGTGTCTGGTACCTGTACATGAATGTCACAATGACCTGGCTGCATGGTGCCACAACCTTCAGAGAGCACGTGCTGCGTGGACAGAGGCCATCCTTAGGAGACGTGGCTGTGAAAAGTGTAAAATGGGAAGGGTGGTCAAGGACACATGCACAGAGATTTTGGAGTTCTTGGAGTGATTAAGAAGCCATGGCAGCCTAAACTGAGCCACTTTTGGGTGGTGCAGCCAGGATGTAGGATGTGCTAGAATCACAAGTTCCTTTCTTCCTGTGTTAGGGGGAGATTCTGCTGGAGAATGGTGACGCCACCATCATCCAGAGGCACATGGAGTTCAATGGGGGCATTGCCTATGGCATTGACAGATTGTTGGACCCACCGGATCTGGGATCTCGGTGTGACGACTTCACCCTGACTGAGCTGCCGGTGAGCACCTGGGATGGGCTGAATGAGGATCTGGGCCACCCATGCAGCCTGTGCCTGGGAACAGGGACCTCTGGAGGGCTTGCTGCCCTTCCTTGGCAGAGCTCTGAGCAGCCAAGAGAGGCAGCAGCACGTATTGAGTTGTTGTGAGGTTTCTTTCTCCCCTCCACAGGGATCTACAGAGAGCTGTGGACTCTGTGGCTTTGAGCCACCCTGCCCTGCTGGCTCCGTTCAACGGGTAAAGCTCACAGTTTTGTCACCAGGGAGGCCCATAGGTGACAACCCCCATGTGCCCCTCATGTTTTAGCAGCACAATGAAGACTCACCTGTGTGTGGCGAGCCCTTGGCTCAGTCACATGGTCCATGCCTTGCCCTAAGTCATGCAGGAGCTGGGCTGAAAAATATGGGGCCCAGTGGTCTTTGCTGGGTCAGTCCTGCGTGGGTGACAGTGGGGGTGGCCCTGGGTGCTTTACAGCAAAAAAGCTCAACCTGGGAGTGGCTCAGGGATCCCACGATGAGCAGCTTTGGGAGGCAGTGGCTGTACCCCATTGTCAATGCTGGCTTCTGGCACAACCCTGAGGTTCCTCTGGGGCTCCATTGTCACCAGCCAGCCCCAGCATATATCAGGATGCCTCTGTTGCTTTCCATAAAACTGAATGAGTGGCACAAGAAAAGTCAGGGTGAGTTATCAGTGACCAGTGTGGCAATGTCTGTGTTCTGCCTGTTTCCTCACAGGGGGAAACCAAGCGCTGCTACTATTATGGAAATCAGCCGCTGAGGAACGCCTTCCTGTTCCACCACAACTCTCTCCTGCGGCCGGCCTGGCCCCCGCACTCCCCGTGGGACCCCTTCAGGAGACACTTCTCTTCCAGGGGGCCTCTCAGACGAGGCTGCAGGAGGAGCTGCGTGTCCAGCCTCCGGGTCCCGCAGTGCTGTGCCAACCACTATGGCCGGGACTGCCGGGGTAAGAGCCACGCCCTGTCCCGCCCGGCCCTGTCCCCTGCGAGGAGGTGACATTGCTGGTTCAGCACACCCGACATCCACGAGAGTGCTTCCCCAGAGAAGGGTGGGCAAAACCCCAGGCGGGGAGCCCCAGCCTGTAGAGGGTGCAGGAGCAATGCCCTGAGATTATGACAAGAAGTTCCCTTTCCTTGGAGAATTTATCTTGTCTCTGCGAAGAGCCCTGGGCTGCTGGGGGTAGCTGTCAGGCATGTCACCTCTAGACATTGTCAATGCTCAACCATTCCCTGGCATCTGCCCTCTGTGCCACGGGCAGCTTTCACATCCTTGGGTGAGTCTGCTGTTAGTGTGGGGCAGAACAGCACAGACCCAGCACACCACAGCAGGGCTTCTTCCCAGGCTGGAAGCTGTGCCACATTTGTCCCTCTTGCCCCCATTCCTAAGTTTTCCTGTCATGGGATGTCCCCAGCACTCAGTGCCCAGGCTGCTGAGCTGTCTGTGGTCCGAGCACCCCGTGAGCAGCAGCTCCGGGCACCTGGTGTGGGGTTCGGGGGGTCAGGGGCAAAGGGACCCTCCAGCACAGCGTCCCTTTGTCACCAGAGCCTCACTAATGTGCGCCATTTGCAGCGTGCCCGGGAGGGCTGGAGGCGCCGTGCAACAACCGTGGGACCTGCGATGACAAAATCGGCGGCTCAGGGGTCTGCAACTGCAGCCAGGAGTTCATCGGGACGGGCTGCGAGCTGTGCGCGCCCGGCAGATACGGCCCGGAATGCCGAGGTACCGCGGCTGGGCGGGGCTGGGGCACCGAGCCGGCCGGACAGGGCAGGGCTGGCCTCGGCCCCTCGCAGCGCACGGCTGATAACGCCACAGCATCAGAACCCTCCTCGTTTGTCGAGCACAGCTGAGAGCCCCGGTTTGGGAGAAAGTATTTCACTGTGCTGTGAGCTGGGGGATGCAGAAGTTGTGATGAACTCCGTACAGAAAGAGCACCAGCTGGGTCATGCTCAGCAGGGATCTGTGCCATGTGAGACAAAAGCAAAGAGAGGGAAAAGAGAATCCTCCATCCTCCCATCCCAAACCAGACCTCCATGGGGCCTCAGGAAATGTTTCAGAGTGAGAAACACATTCCAGAAATGCCCAGGGGAGAGGACTGATGGGTACTGTGGGTGCAGAGGCTTCTCTTCCTCTGTGAAGGGCGTGTGTGACAGGGGGCCAGGACTGGCAGGAAGGGATGTGTCAGACTCCTGTGCCCACCTTCACACCTGCCCACAATGCCACATTTCTGCCACGTGGCTGTCCCAGGCCCTTTCACCAAGGCATAAATGCTGCGTTTGTCTATTCCTCACAGAGTGCAACTGTACTGAGAATGGTGTGTGCAATGGAGGCCTACACGGCGACGGCTTCTGCTTCTGTGCCGAGGGCTGGACTGGGGAGCGCTGTGAAACCAGACTGGGTGAGGGGTGCTCAGCCGTTCCCTGGGACCCACCTGCTGCTCCCTGGGACCTGCTGCCACATGGCTGCTTTCCTGGGCGCTGTTCAGAAAGAGCTCCAAAAAGGAGCTCTGGGTTGTGAGGGTCATCCCAAGATCTGCCACATGCTGTTGAATTTCACAAGGGTTGGGGTGATGAGGAAGGGGCAGATGAGAAAAGCTCTACTGGATCATGAGCAAGTCCCTGGGCTCAGAGGTGCTCCAGGCAGGGCTTGAGGTTGAGGTGAAGATCTGAGGTGTGCTCAATGGAGTAACAAACCTCTGTGTTTGGGCAAGGCATCTGCAGAAGAGAACGGGGAGTGAGAGAGGTGGGAATGTGGGGTGGGTGGCCTGAGGCAGAGGCCGGTGGTGGCAGCCGTGCCCGTGTCCCAGCCCTGCGGTCACTGTGGGCCGGGTGTGTTCTGGTTTCAGTGGTGACACCCACCTGCTCTCCCCCGTGCCACGCCCAGGCCGCCTGCCGCGCCGGGAACCTCTGCGAGTGCGACCTGCACTACGAGGGGGACGGGAGGACCTGCTCAGGTACGGGCTGGGCTGCAGGGGGGCGGACACGGGGCAGGACAGCAGGTGACCGTCTGCCGATGGCCACGTTGGGCTGATAGCCGGCAGGACAGCCAGGCTGACCCCCAGGACACCTCATGAGATGGTTTAGTTAACCCAGGATTTCCCTCCCGCAGTGATCGACATGTGCAGCCAGGACAACGGGGGCTGTGCCCGGCACGCACAGTGCTCGCAAACGGGCGTGAACGTGTCCTGCGCCTGCAGCCCCGGCTACCGAGGGGACGGCTACATCTGCGAGCCCATCGACCGCTGTGCCGACGGCAGGAACGGGGACTGCAGCGAGCACGCCCTCTGCATCAGCACCGGCCCGGTGAGCGCGGCCCCGAGGGCCGGGGACACCGTGTGCCTGGGAGAGCCACCCAGCTGGGTGCCCGGGGACAGCCCTGTGACAGTGTCCCCCCTCCTGCAGTCCCCTGCCCCTCCTCTCCGGTGCCCTCAGGGGCTGTGCTCATCCTGGGGGTGCTTACCAGGGAGGGGCTGTGCTGCTGAGACAGTTCTGGGGCTGAGGCCATTTCCCCCACTCTTCTGTCTAAGGAGCAAAAGCTGTGTCAGTTGTGTCATTCCTGGGCTGGTTTGGGGGCTCCTGGATGGTCCTTCAAGGACAATGCTGGCTATTTTTGCAGAAGAACCAAAGCTGATCACCACAGGCCAGAAGATAGGCAAGGACTCGATGTGACATTGCCTGGGTGTGGGGGTAGCACAAGGCCATGTGGCCTTTCACAGCTCTGTCTCAGCCTCATCAGGCTGTAGAGGCATTCTGAGGGCTCATCCCCACAGGGATGCAAGGATCCCCAGTGTGTTTGCGCTCACACAATTGCCCCCCTTCCCTTTGCTGCAGAACGAGCGGCGCTGCGAGTGCAAGCAGGGCTATTTTGGTGACGGGATCCAGTGCCTGGAGGTGGCCGTGCCCCCCACAGACCGGTGCCTGGAATCCAATGGGCAGTGCCACCGTGAGGCCATCTGCACTGACCTGCACTTCCACGGTGAGTGTGTGCTCAGCCCTGCTGGCCAGGGACGGTGCTCCATGGAGAGGCCACATTCCCTGATCCTCCACCTCTGGCCTGGAGCTCCCCTCAGGAGAGCTGCAGGGTGGGATGGCCAAGGGGACAGGGGCTCATCTCTGTAGCTTGGCATGGTTTTCACATTTTCCTACATGTCATATGGGGAGGGTGAGCCATGGAGCTTGTCTGCTCCATGTGACGTGGCCTCTGGTGGCAGTGGCTCCCGTGTGGGAGGTGAGAAGCTCAGAGGAAGCCTCTCCCTCACTCATGCCCTGTCCACATCCCATCCTCCTTGGCAGTGCTGCCCATGGTCACACACGTGGCTGCCCAGGGAGGTGGCTCAGTGTGCCCTGTACTGATGCTCCTGGGCTCTGGTATTTTGCAGATAAGACCATGGGTGTGTTTCACCTGCAGTCACCCCGAAAAAAGTACGACTTCACCTACGAGCAGGCTCAGGCAGCCTGTGCTGCAGAAGGCGCCTCCCTGGCCACATTCCAGCAGCTGGGAGCAGCGCTGCAGGTCAGGGCAGGGATGGCTCTGTGTCCTCGTGGGGCTGGGACAGGCCATGCATCTCCCAGGGCCAGGGGGAACATGTGGGTGGGGCCTCTCAGCCAGGCCCTGTTGCTCCATCTACATCCATGAAACAGGAGGGCTGGTGGGTCTTGCCAGGCACACTGGGATGGGACTTGTGACCATGCCCAACACTTTGGGTGCTGGGGGTATGGTGGGTGAGGTACAATGGGAATGTTCATTGGGGCAGAAAATCTGGGGCGGAGCTATTTTTAACCTAATAATTGGTTTTCCTCTTCTAGATGGGATTCCATCTGTGCTTGGTGGGTTGGCTGGACAATGGCACAGCTGGATACCCCACAGCCTACCCCAACCCCAGCTGTGGGGCCGGCCATGTGGGCATCGTGGACTACGGCTACCGAAGCAACCTGAGCGAGACCTGGGATGCGTTCTGCTACCGGGAGAAGGGTGAGGGTGCCAGCACTCCCCTGGGGACAGTCCTGTGTCAGGGCAGCAGGCAGGAACTGCCCTGGAGCGGGGCAGGCGGGCACAGCCCATGGCCTCTCCCCATGGCCATGTCCAGAGGGAATGTGATGAGGGTACCAGAAATCAAAAGGTGCTTGGTGCAGCCAGCACTGGCAATCCCATCACAGCCTGGTGTTCCTTTGCAGACGTGACCTGCAGCTGCCGTGACGGCTTTGTGGGAGATGGGTACTGGTGCAGTGGGAAACTGCCTGATGTGCTCGCAGACCAGGAACGCTTCTCCACCTTCTATTCCGTAAGCAACACTGTCCTGGTGCTGCAGGAGCAGCCAGGCAGGGAGGGAGCAGCTGGGAAGGGAGGAGTTGGGGTTTGGGCTGTCTGCAAGGCAGAGGCTACAGACACAGAGGGGGTTTCTGTCCAGGGCTGGGGGGTTCCTGGGCTGGGGAAGGGGATGGCATTGTGCTGCCAGCAATGTGCTGATGGGGAAGATCTCCCATCTCTTCCAGATGTTGCTCAACTTTGCCAATGACACAGAAGAAGGACTGGATTTTTTCATGTATTTGTCTGATGTCTCTGCTCCCAAAACTCTCTTTGCCCCTCTGAATTCTGGCTTTGCAGACAATGAGGTAAGCAAGCAGGGATGAACTGTCAGAGCCCCAGAGGAGAGGAGGTGTCAGCAAAGCTAGCATGACAGTGTGAAATAGCTTGGGGAAAGAGGAGCCTGGCCTTGGCTGGGGCTTGCACAGTAGCAGGGAAAGGGAGAGATCAGCTCATCCATTTCTCACCCCTGTGCACTGGTGCTTATTCAGACACTGACAGGAGAAGAACTGAAGCTCCACGTGTCATCCAGCAATGTCATCCTCTTCAGCTTCAACCTCACAACGGGCACCATCATCCCATCCCAGTCAGGATATGACCTCCACGTATCAGAGCTCCCAGCAAGCAACAGTACAAAGCACTCAGTAGGTTTAGCCTTGGCAGAGGGCAAAAAATGCCACAAGTTTTCATCACATCTCTTTTGAGACAGGGAATGATGGGGAGCCTTTCTGGGTAGGTGAGGTCACCTGTGTCCTGTGCTGTAGGACGCCAAGGGGCTCAATGACACGATGATTGTGGAGTGGGACATCGTAGCCTTCAATGGCATCATTCACGTGATAGCAGAGCCGCTGAGGATCCCACCGCCCCTTGTTCACCTTGGCCAGGTGAGTCTGGGGCACCAACAGGGCTGGCATCAGGCCTGGGGATGATGTGACAGAGTCATCCCAAGACCTGGCCTTGTCGTCTGCTCCTGGCACGGCTCATTTTGGGAGGGCTGCCCACGGTCCCAGTGCGGGGCGGTGCCACCGCTGTGCCGGGGCAGCGCCGTCAGGGAGCCGCTGTTTTGGCACAGGTGAACGGTGCGGGGCCGGGCGCCGTGGCCACGGGGACGTTGTCAGCGCTGTGCTTCGCGCTGGTGCTGCTCGCCGGTGCCGGCGCCGCCTACTACTGCGTGAGGAGGCGGAGGCAGCAGGGGCAGTTCGGGTACTATCAGGTACGGGGGGCGAGGGCGGTGGATGGAGCCGGGGGTCGGGTGGATCGGCCGCGGCCTGTGCGGGGCCCCGGTGGCTGCGCGGGAGCGGGCGGGCCGCCAGGGGGAGCCCGTGGGCGACAACGGGCAGGGTGTGGGCGGGGCTCTCCCGGCCCGGTGCCGCAGCCCCGCCCACCGCCGCTCCCGCCGCAGGCCGATCTCCGCGGGGACGAGGAGCACGAGGAGGAGGAAGAGGAGGAGGCGCGGCCCCGGCCGGAGCGCGCGGGCCCGCGCACCGCCAGGCCCCGCCCGCAGCGGCCGCTCGTGGCCATCCCCAACCCGCTGTACGGCGGCCACGCCCCCGACTACGAACCGCTGCACGTGAGCCACGCCCCGCCCCGAGCCCCGCCCCGCTCTCCCTCCGCCCCGCCCCGAGCCCCGCCCCGCGCTCACGCCGCGCTCTCTGCCCCGCAGGACCCGCCCCTGGTGGACACCGGCACCGACCCCCGCGGGTTCCTGCAGTGACCCCGCGCGGCCCCGACCCGACCGCACCGCACCGCGGGGAAATAAACAGCTCACTGCCACCGGCTGTGTCCGCGCCTCCCTCGCCGCCCCGGCCCCGGCCTCCCACCGCCCGCCCCGCCGGTACCGGCCGCCCCCAGCAGGTGGGCCCCTCGTGTCCCCGCCCCCGCCTGTTATAGCCCCATACGAGGAGCCCCGTTCAGCCGCTGACAGACACGTACGGCCCTCCGTGCTCACGTGCAGCATCCTCGGGGCCCGCCGGGCCTCGCTCCCGTGCCCTCCCACTGCCCCGTGGTGAGGTACGAGTCTCGTCAGTCACACCCCGAACACCCTTTGGGACACACCTTTCACCTTTCGGGGTGCCCCCGGCCTGCACTGCCGCTGTAAGGGCACCGCTGCTCCGTGCTGCTCGCCCCAGCCTCGCTGTTCAGCCCAGGCTGCCCTTGGTCGTGACCCCAGGCAGGGAAAGGAGCGGGTTAGTCAGTTAGTGACACATTCTGCAGACGTTTATTGAGCTACACACTACACACAGCACAAAGACAATGCCACATGCACCTACTACAGGTGTTTGATTAGAGCAGCCACGTTAACAGATTGTCCAAGCCACTGAGTTGAGCACAAGGCATCTTGAAAGTGTGCGACAGGCTGGCACATGGCACAAAGACAAGGCAGTGACACACAAGTGACAGACTGACAGGCCAGCCTGGCACAGCACTGGGGAGGAACAGATAGGGGAAGAGAGAGAGAGAGTGTGTGTGTGTGTGTGTGTGAGACTCACTGAGGGTTGCTGACACACACAGCACCTTTCTGAGTCACAGGTCCTGGCACAGGGTCCTCCACACTGCCCTGGTTCCCTCAGCTGCCCCCACACTGACACACCCAGCCCCTACAGCTTACAAGCTGGTGCCCAGCTCCCTCCAAACCCACAGCCCTTACCCACTCTGCAGTCACTCACTCACCTCCTCTGTGCCTGCTCACTGCCAGGCCCTTTCCTCTGTCCCCTCTCTCCTCCCTGTCACCTCAACACTGACTGCCCCTGAGCAAGCTGGCACTGTCAGCCTTGTTGCCATCTGCAAGTGGTGCAGCAGTGAGGGGAGGAGAAGGAGGATGAAGGCACTCAGTATTGCCATCCCTTCATCCTGTGGCCATCACTTCCCACACCAACCAGCTTTCTGAGGGCATGAGCTCCTGGCTCTTAGGGCCAACCAGTATCACAGTGGCACAAACTCCCAACACCTCCTTTGCACCCCACCTGCCCTCTGCCCCTCCCCAACACCCTGCATGGCCCTGGGAAATCTGAAGCCTGGACAGGACCAGCAAGGCCCTGAGCCAGTGCAGAGCCCACTTTCTGCACCTCCCATCCTAAACCAGCTCTCACCTTCCTGGGCCTCCTGCCTGTCACCTTTGTCCACTTCTATAGACTCTGGCATCACTATGAGCATCTCTTTGCTCTTCCTCCTGCTGAGGAGGCACCACAGGGCTTTGTCTGGCCACGCTCCCCACAGCACTTCACACCTGCCCCTCCTTAGGCCACATCTCAGTGAACACAGATGGAATGTCACCACCTCTGCTGCCAGCCCTACACCTTCCCTGCAGGGCTGAACACATCCCTCTGCAGCTCACAGCAGACCACACCACATCAACTGCCACAGTATTGATGTCACATGGCACCAAACCCCAAAATACCAACAGTGCACAGCCTTAAGCTTTCTCAAAAAGCAGCCATGTCCCCAAACAGTAACTCTGAGACCCTGTGACCTACTCCCACACCCGAGGCTTGCACATCCTGCCCAGTGACCCAGCAGAGTCCCCAGCAGCACAGACCAGTCTGGTGGGGAGCTGGACAGGTAATGCTGCTGCTGCTTTGCCATGTGATGCTCTCACTGATGGGCTTGAGTGCTTGCCCAGCTGGCAGCCCTGACCCTCCGTGTCCATCTGCAGAGTCACTCATGCTGCAGTCCCAGGCTATGGGGGCAGCTGTAGACCTGACACACCTTGTCACACCTCCCATGGGTTGTTGTCACCAAGCACTGGAGATGTGGAGCTCCGTGCCTGAGCCACGTGTCTGGGCACAGAGCAGGGAGGGGCAGTGTCCCACCACCAGCACTGGTCCCTCCATCTCACCTACTCCTAGAGAGGACTCCCTGCACAAGCACCCATCCTCTGTGCAGCCTGCAGTGCACTTCAGGGAAAGGGATGGAGCCAGTGAAGGGAGGAATAAACACACCATCTACACACACACGCAAGTGTCAAACGCCCTTTAGTGGTAGACAGAGGTGCTGCCGGCCCCGGCCGCGCTGCTGCTGCTGCCTGCAGTACCTGCCCTTCACCGGATGTGCACCATCTCCTCCAGGAAGGGCGTTTTCATGCAGCCCGTGCACAGCTGATCCATCCAGAGCGGCGCCTCGTGCTGCAGAGGGGTGCGCCGGGGGTAGAAGGTGAAATTCACGTCGTAGTTGAGCAGGCAGCTGATGGAAGCCATGTAGATATCAGAGAAGCGCACCAGCCGGCGGGAGAAGTACGTGGGGTTGTGGAAGGTGCGGAAGATGCTTCCAAACTGGGGGTTGAACAGGTTCTTCGTCAGAGACCTGAGAACAAAGAGATGGTGCTCTGTAGCTAAAACTGTGGTCACAGATTCTTCCCACTCCCTTAGCCCGGGGCCACTCCATTCCCTGGGCATCAGGCGATCACCCCAAGAACGGCCCTCCCGAGGATGTGGTGCAGGCCAGTCCCTGAGCAGTGAGACTGATGAATATTCAGTGCACTCGTACTCCACTGTTATGGGCAGTGTCAGGAGCTGTGGGAGCTGCAGTAGCAGACAGCCCACCAGCCTCTCCCAGCACTCCCCTTTCCCACCCTGCCTTCAAACCAGTCCAACCTCCCAGCCTGCAGCACTGCGCTGCTGCATGGCCCCCACCCAGAGGCAAGTGACACCAGGTAGGACCAGAGTCCAGCAGCTGCAGCAGCATTGTCCCCAAAGCAGGTTACAAAACAGGGCCTGGGAGCCCCCAAGAGACCTCACAAGTGAGGGGGGGAAATGCTCACCTGATCTCCTGCCGTTCCTTCATCCACTCCAGCAATACTTGCTTAGACTCTGCATCCTGATACATCTGCAAAGACAGCAGTAGAAAGCATCACATCCATCAGTCCTGCAGGCTACTCCTCAGCTCCCTGCAATTTCCACTGTAACTCACAAACCCAGAGCCCACTGCACCAGGAGGAGGATGAGATGTTTTTGAGAACCAGGCAAGATGGTACATCCCCTCATCCCCATGCTAAACCCAAAATTCAGGCTCAGAAGGCAGCACATAACCTGTCCTGCTCAGGCAGGAGCTGCCTACCTGCATTCTCTCCAGCAGCCCTGTGAGAGCCTGCTGCCAGGTCAGGGAGTGCATGTACTGCTCCGTGTTTATGATCCGGATCTCCGTCTCCAGCTCAGGAACGATGGCTCCCGTCCTCCAGCCATGACGCAGCATGAGGTCCTGGAGGTCAGGGTGAAAAAACAACCAAGAATTCAACATAAAGACTGAAAGCCAAACACAACCCTGGTTCCTAGAAAAGTGGGTTTGTTCCCATTTCTCGTTCTCAGGGGACAGCCATCCATGGCCTGTGCCAATAACAACCATCTCCTGGTCACGAGGATCAGAAGAACCTACAAAGGTGGGATCAATACAAACTGCTCTCAAATTCACACTTTACCCACACAAGGTACTTCAGGAGCCTTTTCTCCAGTGCTTGCCTCTGTCTGACAGCAGTGGGGAAGCCTGTGTGTCCTGTTGTGGGGGGACACCCAGCAGAGCCCTGAGCACTCAGAGCAGGCCCTGCCTTATCTCCAGCCCCAGCAGCCATGTGGGGTTGCTCCCAGCCCACTGGAGGGCAGAGACATTGCACTCACCGCAAGGTCACTGTACAGATGGTCCCCAAAGTAGAGCACTTTGGATCCACGCCAGCCTGTCAGCCTCAGGAAATCAAAGAGGTTGCCCTGCAAGTGACAGGAGCACAGAGTGAAACGTGGGTACGGGCCCCTTACCCCAGGCAGGTGTGAGCACTCTCATGGGATGTCAACCCCATGTGCTGCCCCACCATCTACACCCAGAGCTTTCTGTCCTTTCCCACCTCCCTTCACTTTCTTCCTATGTGAAAATTCCCCGTACATCCCTCAGATTTTTCTCTAGCCTTAAAAAAGGCAAAAATTCTTCCAAAGGGCAAGTTCTGTGGTCTAGGGCACAGCAAGTCAAGAAGACAACATGGTGTAAAAACGCAACAAAAGGAGGCAGTTTAGAGGCCAAGAAACGCCTAAATTAGAAAAGCCTGAGGATGGGCAGAAAGAACCCCTGGTTTAGAAGTTGTTGGTCTCAGGTGATAATGATTTCACCTCACAGGGTGCACCAGAGGGAAGGTGAGCACTGCCAGGCAAGGCTTCTGGAGTCAGGAGCTGTTCTACATCCCTGACCACCATCCCAACCCCAAAGATTAGCAATACCCACATGTCCACAGGAACTGTTTAACCAAGCCAAAGAGCCAGGCAGCCTGCAGAGATTCACAGCTGAGTAAAACAAACCAAACCCCAAAGCACCAGCTAAAGCACAGCAGCAAGCAGCTTTCAAGGCTTTCCAAACATCCACACATGCACAGAAGGCACTTCAGGGACTACCCTTACATCTCCACACGAGTCACGAGAACAAAACCCACTAGGAAAGGAAATGGGCCCATCAATGCCAGCAGACCAGCACATGCAGTCAGTGTGAGCCCGAGGCACTCAGCAGCAATCCCTCTGGCCAGTCTCCAGTGGCAGGAGGGAGACAGTGCCACCAGCACCAGCCTGGCCAGAAAGCCCCCAAACACAAGACAGCCCCCAGCAGCCACTGGCAGCTTGCTGAATGCACAGCTAAGGCTGCCCAGGACCAGGGTGCTGGGCCTTCTGTTCCTGCAGCATCCCTGGAGCTGAGCAGACTTCCCTTAACAGCACAGAACAGGAGCAGGCAGCCTCTGCACTTCTCAGACACAACATTGCTGCTGCTCACATGAGGCCTGCTCAGAAGCCATGGGCAGAGGAGGAGATGGAGCACAGCCTTGTAAGGAGCAGAGTCCTCTTGCTGTGCTCCAGTCACCTCAAACAGCAATGGCAGGAAACTTGTGCTTGGAGCTCCATGGAGACACAGACCTGTTCTGACACCTCCAGGTCCTGCCCTCCTTTCCCCCAATATCACAGATCTGGAGAGGGAAGGGAGTACAAACTTGGCACATACAGAAAACACCACATCTGTTGGAACAGAGGGACTAGAGAGCATCACTTCCGCTTCCCAGTCCCTAGGGCAAAACACCAATCCCTGAGGTCCCATTCATGAGATACCCACAGGAAAAAAAACACCATCCAGCCCTGCTTCAGGGGACAGGAACAGCTCAGGAGCCTCTGGCAACATCCCCAGCACAGCAAGGTCCATGGCCAGTGACACTTGCCAGAAAGGATATTGTGACACTCCAAGGAACCAAAAATCCTGGACACAGGGTGGGCTACCACCAGGATACACCCAAAGAGCCACAGCTAGGCAACAACCTTAATGCAGTCAGATAGACATGATGGTGGAGAAGAACTGGACAGGAGCCCAAAATCCTACCCAGCCCACCTTCCTCCCTCGTATTTTCCCTTTCTCAGTGCACCATTCAATTGGGTGAGCAACCTGAGGCCACAAGACACAGGTGGGTCAAGGGCAGGATTTAATGCAGCAATGAACTCCATGGGTGAGGTGTGCCCTTTCTCCTGAGGGAGCTGCTGACCCTCTGGGAATGAGCTCTGCCTGCATGTTCCCAGCTCTGAGCTCTTGGCAGAGCACGGGACACCAGCCCAGCACTTTGGCAGACCCACCAGACAGAGGTTTCCCAACAGCACTACTCAAGGACATGACCTACTCTGCTACAAAGGGTCAGGTCCCAGCTAATTGACTGAAATCTCACTAACAGCTTCTTCCCATGGGATTGGACAGCTCAAATAACCAAGAACAAACCGTCCTAAAGGCAGAGGCAGCTTGTCTCAGGGGACAGACCAGCTGCAACACCCAGGGCAGCAAGCTCACCAGAGCTGCAGCTCATCTTTGGACATGCTGGTCCTTCCAGAAGGGGAGAGTCAGGAGCCAGGCTTTGTACTCTCTTTGATGCTTTGTACCCTATTGGATCACTCCTGTTTCTTTATTCCTTATTTCTTTATTCTACACAAGTCCACCTTTTCCAACCTTATGGAGAACAGTTTGGAGTGAGGAGTGGAAGATCTCTGCATGCACAACAGGTTTCAGAGAGCTGTGCCTTTTTAGCCTCAACTACCAGAGCTGGGAGCCCCTCCAGGACAAGAGTTTCAGGACCAGAATCAGAAGAGCTGAGGGAAAGAGTGCACAGTTGGCCATGCTGGACAATGTCAGAGCAGAGCTGCAGAGCTCCCAGGGTGAAGGTTTCACTGTACATGGGGGCAGGGGACATTCACTGGCCCCTCCCACACATCCAGGGGATGTTTCCCTTCCACCCCACCTCACACAAACAGGGCAGCAGCAGGGACAACCCAGCCTGGCAGAGGTAACTCAGCACAGCTTCCCCTGGGCAGAAAAGCAAGTACCCCACACCTTAAGTGACCTGGCCCTGCTCTGCCTTTCCCATTTGTCCCTGTCCTTCCATGCCTAGTGCCAAACCCATGCTGAAAGCATTCTGGGGGACAGTGTCCTACCAGGCAGGGAGAGCTCCTGGGGACAGAGAGCACCTCCCACTGCCCACAGCCAGCACAGAGCCCAGAGCCCAACACCCTCTACCTCCACAGATGCTCTTTTCAAGGACTTCTGTGTTCTACCTTTCAAACACCAACCATGAACAAGTGTCCTACAGCAGAACCCATCATTTCCCCTCACCCTGACCAAGCAGATTCTCCTGTTTTTCCAGTGATTTCCAAAACTGCAGGTGTGCTCTAAGTCCCCACCATTTCAGACTCCTGCTTGCCCCCATTCACTTTACCTCTTTGTAGATCTTTCCCTTCTCCAGCTGGTTTATTTTGTCCCACTGCAGTGAGCCTTTATCATCCAGTTTTCTAAAAGGTCTGGGGAAAAAACAGGGGGAGATGTAAACTTCTTTTGATTTTTGTTGATTGTTACCCAGCAACCAGAACATTTGAATCACAAAACTTGTTTACCTATGTTACAACTTAAAATAAAAGCTCTATATGAGTTCTAAACGACCTTCTGGGCTTTCTGCACTATTTTCTCAGGGGAAGAGAAAGTATGAAAGGGAAATACCTTTCCAAAATACTTCCATTGACTGTAATCATTTCATGTCAAAATCCCTAACAATTCTTCTTGCTTTCACATACAGAGAGGAGGAAAATAACCATAATAACTCCTTCTGAAACGCCAAGGCCAAGAAGGCTTTGCCATGAAACACTTTGTGTGCTCTTCCAACCTGGCTATGCCCCAGCCCAACAGAGACCATGGAATGTCCTAATAGGATAAAGCAAGTCTGCAGAGAGAATGGAAAGCAGTCCCCATGCTGAGTTCACCAGGTGAACTGAGCTGTCTCTTGTTTTTCCTGAGGACTTGCCATGACATTCTCCACTCCATGAGTGCACCAGGCAGCTGTAGGTTTTATTTTCAAGAGGGCCAGATCATCATAGCTCCAAGCTGTGCTTGCAAAGCACATCACCCGCAGCCCATGAAAAAAACCTTTACCAGGCCAGCAGAGCTGATAAAGCCATTCCATAGGTTTACTCCAGCATATGCCAACAGTCTGGGTAGTGGGGGAGGAAAATACATACAAAGGAAAGAACAGACCAATCCCCTCTAAGCAGACACAAGTACCCAAAGCAAAGAAGCCAAAGAGCAAAGTAAGGACAGCAGCCTTTCTATTGGCAGCTCCTAACTGACCACAAAACTCAGCTGCCACATAAAAAGGCTTCCAGAACTGCCAGTTCCCAAACATGTATCCAATACAAACAAGATCCCAAAAAACCTCAAAAAACAAACCACACAGATACTTGCTGTGGGGAAGAGGAAAAGGAAAGATTTTGTCATACTTTCAGGACAAGAAATGGCCATCACTCATGCCAATTTTGGAAACACATTCTCTGCTTGGCTCTACACATTCTATCCACTTACTCCCAGACTGGTCAATCCTTGCCTCCTCAGAGAGTATCTGAGAGAAGGCTGAATACCTCCTGGAGGCAGACTGTGCTTAGCAGGCAGTGCTTCCTGGCAGGCCAGAGGAGCAGCTCCCTGCAGGGAGGGCCCAGGCCCGGGCAGGGTGCCCTGCACACGTACTTGCGGCGGTCGGTGAAGAAGTTGGGCTTGTCCGCCTGCACAATGACCATGTCGAATAAATCCCGCCAGTTCTTGCCAACCATGTGCTTCATTCCTTTGTCCCTAGGGGCAAAGGAGCAGAAAAGTTAACAGATCCAGTACTCTTTTTTTCACCCAACATTGCATCTTTACAACAGTGTGCCCTAAATTCACTCTTATTTCAGTAACAGAGAAGCAAACAGACTTGTGAACCCCCCAAGGCTGTCTCATTGGATGAAGTATTGATGCTGTGCTCTGTTTCAAGCTGTCACACACTTTCTTCTGCACCACTGGAAGCCCAGGGAAGTCTGTGACACATCAAACACTGCTAGAGGCAGTGTCAGCTCTCTAATGTTGTGGCCAGCCACAGCTTTGTAACTTCTCCAAAAAGTGAGATCAATGCTGTGGGTGCAACACTCACCACAAACAGTTCCCAGAGAGCTCCATGACCACTGCCACAAAACCCTGTCCCATCCAAATTCCAGGTGCTCAGAGGAGGGAGTGCCCTGCACAGCTCTTGCTGTGCCATGGTGACCCACTGATGAGCAGTAATGGTACTCACACAAAGCTAAAGGGACTGTTTGTGATGAGGAACAGCTTCTTCTTGTGGTTCACCAGGCGGTTTAGCACAGCATAGATTTCATCCCCATGCAGGATATACTGCTCTGTACCAGAATGAAACACACAGCATCCATCAGAACACTTTGGCACAAGTCATGACCACATTTCTATAAACCAAACCAAACCTAGCCCCTATACCACTAAAGATGCAAAAGTTCAGAGTTAGATCCACCCCAGGCAGACAGGCAATGATCCACCATGGTGACAAAGTGGCCTTCCTCATCCCCATCAGTTCTACCTAAAGAGGAAGAGACAAGTGAATTTGGCACCAGAGCTCTATTTAACTCACCCATATCTTTTTCAATCCATTTGTACATCACTCCTTTCACATGAACATCTCTAATTGCATCCTAAAGAAAAGAGCAGGGGGGAAAATGTTTCAGTTTTACAACATGGCATTCCTGTTTCCCAGCATGCAAACCTACTGCCACCACTGAGGCCAAGGCAGTAATGACACATCCCCTCCTTGCTGAATGAACAAAAGCTCCATCACTGCAAAGCAGGAGAGCCTGCCCAGCAAGGCTCACCAAGATGCCTGAAGAAGAACAGGGTGGCTGGCTCAGCTGATGCAGTGTAAGAGGGAAAACCTCAAACCTTATCTGTGGAAACACAAGTTCCTTCCTGCTCTTGGAAACGAGCACATGTTACCCCACTGGTTCCAAGGCAATAAGGACTGTGCCACTCCAAACCATTACTGTCCCAACACTGTACTGTCTCACACACCAGGTGGCTTTTCTTCCCCCTGTGCTTGTGGAAGCTCTGCCAGGTGTGACCCAAAGGACAGGAGTGAGGACAGGCTGAGCAGCAGCAGAGGAGAGAACCTGTGATCCCCAGGGCTCCCCACAAGCCAAGGAGGGCCACAGCTCAGAGCCCTGGGTGACCAGTGTGCACAGGCAGAACAGAAGCTCCCATAGCAGGGTGGCACCAAACACAGCTGGGAGGGAGGCAAGTTAAAACAGATGTTGTCAAGGGCATCCAAATATCCTCAATTTTCCAGGCCAGAAGCCAAGATACAGCACAGTTTTAGACACACCCAACTGAGATTCTGCACAAGTCTCCATCCAGCAAGATATGCCAGACCCACAAAACCATTTCCAGAGCAGCAACACAGTTTGCAGTGCTTGCACATGCTTGTTTGAACAGCACTGTTTTCATCCCTGACAATTCACACAGGTAAAAACTGCTGCCTTTCCCCAGGACCCTTAAATCCATATTACACCTGTGTATGCTCCTTCAGGAGCTGCCTTTTCAGACTGAGTCCCACACACCACTGATATCACTACAGTAACATTGCCACACAGTCAACTGCTCTCATGGCAGTGCTGGGGAAACCTCCTCATGACCCCAAAAAAATTTCCTTCAGAGCTGGAGAGAACCACAATTTACCACTTAAAAGGGGATGATGAAGGTGGAGGCATAACCACTTCAAAATGGAGTTTCAAGAGTTTTTTTTCCACCATGTGGATTTGAAGGGCAAAAAGGCAGAGGTCACATCTCATTGCCTTATTGGAAGGAATCTGAAAAGAGGGCAGGAGCTCTGACAAGAAAACAGCTTTCTCTTAACTAGCACTGTCACTTAAAAGCAAGCAGAACTTTGGACTTGTGCCAAAACTTTTGCAGAGAAGAAACATTTCAGTGTGCTCTTTCCCTAAACTGCTGCCCTCCAAAAAAGAAAATAAGAAAAAAAAGGGAAAACTACAATGTTTCTGCAGGTAAAATCTTGGAGCCTTGGTAGGCATCAAAAAAATGCCTTGAAGGGGAAGCAGGGTAAGCTGCACATTCTTACTCTCAAATATGAAGTGACCAAACTGGTGTGACAGGACTGCTTTAATTACATGTCAGCTTCAGCCTTTGCCATAGCCCAGGGTCTGCCCTTTTGACTCAGTGCAGTGCCTGCAGCACCCAGCCTGCTCCCAAACACACAGTGCAGTGCCTGCAGTACCACCAGGAGTTACAGCAGGGTGTCAGGCTAAGCCAGTGCTGTCCTCACAGCCGGCTATGCAAGTCCTCTGCAGGCACAGAGGGATCTCTGTGCTCGTGTTCACAAAGCATTTCTTTGCACTTGAACTTGGGTACTGCAAAGGGATAAGTTTTGCAAAAATGTTTGTTTTTCCTCACTGTACAGGAAAAAGCTAGAACTCTTCTGGTGAGAGCACGTGATGGTCCCTAGTTTCAATACAGATTCCAGGCACTGCCACAGATTTTCTGCCACAGCTCTCTTCTTTGCCTACTTTAGTTGTTCCTCAGGGATGACCACATTCTCCTCCAAAAGGACAAAGCCAGGATTAGCACTGAGCAGTCTGAGGGCTGGACCACACCAGCTGCCCTGCATAGGACATGAATCAGCTGTGGCAACCATCCCCCTGCTCTCAAGATTTCAATTAGGAACACAGCCATGTGATCTCAATAGAAGATACTTTGATCTCAAAAGAAGATACTTTGATCTCAAAAGGCCTCAGGAGTCAGCTGTATGCCCTCTTCACATTTTCCCCACCCCAAGAGAAAAAACAACACCCTTGAAACATGTTAAGGTCTTGTGGGAAATGGGCTGGCAGGTTCCTATCAAGCACCAACAGAAGGTCAGGACACACAGCTGACAGGTGGATCCTTATCACAAGGCAGCAGCACAGACTTGGAGCCCCATTTCCCTCCCAGAACTGAACAGCCAGTGGGTGAACATAAGATCCCCACAAGGTACCAATCAAAAACCCTTCTCCATGGAAAAGGGAGTGCAATAAGGAAAGTGTGTTGTCTGTTAGCATAAGTCACCCAGAGCAGCAATCTCAAGCACTTACATCTTGTCTACAGCATGAACTGAGAAGTCAAACAGCCCCAACAATGCTGATAATCCCACACAGCCCTTTCAAGTGCCACTTAACAGCTTGGAGTAAATGACACATGAAAGCTGGAGTCACCACTGGATCAGACTGTGCAGCTGCAAGGGGTACAGGATCCTCAGAGCGAGCCAGGACAGGTGTTTTACAGCAATCACTATATAAAGCAAACTGTTTGGTACACAGCTTTTCTCTTTGACAAATGAGATATCAAGGAAAACAATTTAAAAGTCTGCAGAACCAGAAAACATTTACACAAGCTTTGTGATATATTTCCCATGGAGGGACCTTCAGCCTAAGCAGCTTAGGCACTCCCACACAAGATACACCAGAAACACCAGCTCTGTAGTACAGACAGAGCCCAAACATGTTCTGAAAACACAGCTTTGAATATTCCCTGGTAAGGCTTTGATCTCAAGGGACAACAGAGCTGTCATATCAGGCTGGTCACTGCAAACCCTTGGGTTTGGGTGCTGCAGAGCTCACAGCTCTGATGGGTGTGAGCTGTGGGGCAGTTGGCATTTCACTTACAGATATGTCTTTGTAGAGATGCACCTGGTCAAACTCAATGCCATGGGTGATGAAGTAATCAATGACTGAAGAGAGCAGTGTCATTTCAGGGAGAGAAAAAATGTCCATAAACTGCTTAAGTGATGGACCCTGGAAAACAAAAAATAAAAGGGAGGTATTAGACCAAAAATACTGGAAAAAAATAGTAAAGCCAACAAACAAACTCATATCACCCAGCATCATCTGAAATATATTCCAGGCTAATAACAAGAAAAACACTAGTGTGGGAAATCCCAGTCACTCAGCAAGCAGCCCTCTCTTCTCAACCAAAACACCAACCTTGAAGAGAGAGAGAGAGGTGTCTCCTTCACATAAATATTTACACAAACCCAGCACCATTAATACCACATGGTGAAGATGGAGGAAGCAGGGAGTTGGTGCCAGATATTTTTATTTCAACCTCTGCTTCCCACCTGGACTCTTGGCATTAATAGAGGTGCCAACAGACAATGCTCTGCTACAGCAGCAGACAAGGGCCTTGCTAAAGATGCCACATTGCTCATCTTAACCAGGCTACACAGGACACCAAGCTGCTCAAACTCACATTGAGTGAGATGTCAGAAGGCAGTGTAAGAATCACTCCAACAAGCCATTTGTCAATGCCTGTGTGTCACTAGAGAAAGCCCAGAGGAAAAAGAACTGCAGCTCACCAGCAGTCAAGTGGAAATGGACAATTACATCCTGACCAAGGAATAACTCCCCTTGCATTAGGCAGAGCTGCAGCTCTCACACACATTTGCTATTGTTATTGCCTCTCAATCACAAACCTATCAGCAGGCCAAGAGCCAACTTTGGCCCCAGAGAGGCTTTCCAGTAAAATAAACTTTATTTATTCTGCAGATACCAGCTGTGCAGAGGACTGCAGTAAGTCTCCCTTGCAAGATGAAGCTGGGATCAATTTTTTCATTTTCCATTGATGAAGTTTCAGACCAGAATGGGTCAATTACTAAGGTCCTGTATATGGGAAGTAACTTGGGAAGCACAAAGACCTCCCCATGAACCTGGTCACCAGCAGTGCCCTGGCAATCCAGCTCCATCATGTCTGTGCATGGGCTTTGAGCAATCCAGGACTGAGAGCTGTAAAGCTGCAACACTGTAGGAGAGTACTGACCACTTCAGAAAGTTTGTTAGAGCTGTGTGAAACACAGACATGAAAGCAGCATCCAGAAAGCCACAGAAGGTGCAGATGATGGAAGCTGATGGGACCCTGCTGCCTAATGACAAACGTGGCCCTGTCATGGCAGGATGTGTAACAAGAGAACATCTCCCATTTAGTCTGGCTGGTCTAAAGGCAACACCTGGGGCAATAGAAATTGGGGTCAAAAGGGCAAAGGAATAACAAACAGCATTTTGCTTGAGGTGTATTACCAAAAAATGCTGCAATCAAAAGCTATGTTGGTGTGCTGAGGGTTATAAATTTTCATCCACCCAGCACAGGACAATTTCACCTACAGCAGAAGACAACACAAAGGGCCACATACCACACATGGTGGTGCTGCTTAGGATACTCACTGACACTTCTGTCCATTCTGATGTCTGCTTGCTAAGGGAATATTTCTCCCATAGCAACACCAAAAGTTTCTGTAAACAGCCTTCATCTTTTTTTCCTGTTCAGAGATTCTGGGAAAGAAGCAAGAGGGACAAAGCCAGGCAGTTCCTACTGAAATAACTAGGTAGGGGATTTAGCAGAGCAATGACCTGTCCTACCTGTCAATACCTGAATTACAGAGCAGACAGGTAAATGTTCAGTGTTAACAGCAAAGATTTACCTGGTCAACTCTGATTTAATTTCTGTGCCTTGTGTCATTTTTCTACAGGGCAAGTCCAAGCTCTCCCAGTTCCCTTTAATGGCCTTGACTTCCTTAGGCAGACATAGTGACAGGAGTTGTGACAGAAACTGGACTGTGCTTTCAGAATGTTACATGTGCTTTTTCTACAAGTCCCTTGAGATCTCCACCTTCCTTACAGGCCATCACATGCAAAGCCACACCAGCTGCTGGTGTTGGGATGCTGGCAGCTGTCACACACTCCTGCTAACAGAGATCCAGGAAAACACTTAAGGGATTTATTGAAGTATTTAAGTAAATACTTAAGTATTTACACACTTCAGCCATATCAGTGCCACTTCTCTTGTTCCCTGTTAGCAACCCTCCTGTTGCTCATCCAGCAGCATCAGCATGGCAGACTGAGGAGAACAAATCAAAGAGCCCTGCTAAAGGCTCGCTCCTCACCAGTTCACTGCACCTGCTCACACCAGCAGTCATCATAACCCTCCTTTCATCTTTCTCACTAATGTGGGAAAATATGCCCCACTGAGTGGCACAGGCTGAGCAGACATTGCTGAATGCAAATGTTATTAATTGTAAATACTTTTGTTCTCTTTGGGATCCACCTATTAGCTCATGGAGTCTATTACATTACTAGGAGAGGAGATTCACCTCTTCACAATGACTAAGCTGATGTCTCTACTTCTGTAGCCAAATTTTTCAATACCAGCTACAGGAAAGAAGAAAGCACCTGGTACATACAAAGCACAAAAAGGCACCTCAGCATAATCACCTGGTCCTACAGAAAGCCACAACTGGAAGCAGGTTTCATGTTTACAATAATTTAAAAAGAAAGATGAAATCAGCTCAAGTCTAGCAGGAGTGAGGAGAGTTGCACAGGAGGAGGCCAGTCAAGGGCAGTTTACAGACAGATCAAATTCTAAACAAAAATGTCCTATTTCAAAGCTGGAAACATCATTGAGCTATAAACAGAGTATATACTTATCCAGAAAGCAACCACTCAGATTAATTGCTCCCAAGAGAGAAAGAGAAAAATCATGCAGGGACCTTGCTGGAGACTTCACAGAGCAGACTCACAGGGGTATTACAGAGGAAGTGTGCCCTTCTCCTTCCAGCTTCCCCTAAGGCACCAGAACTGAGGCAAGAAACAAAGCAGCTCTGGGAGAAGGGATGTGAAAGGTCCTGCTTGGCCACTGTGCCTCATGAGACAGTCAAGGAAGAAAAATCTCTCCCAACTTCCTCTAGTTCAGGCAACCAGAGGATTTTTACAGCCCCTACAGACACAATGTCAGTATTTTACTATCCCTATACTCATGGACTACAGCCCTATAAATAATATCCCCTAAGCAGTTCTGAAGGAGTGTGGAGGGAGATCCTTAACATAAAGGGAAAAACACCCTACCCAAAACCAAAGAGAGAAAGGCACAGCAAGCACCCAATTGCTGCTACCCACAGAGACCTCCTCCCCAACAGCTCACTGCAAACACTGACTGCAGGCTGCAGGGGTAGCTTGGGAGCCAGATTTGGCCAAGGAACAAGCAGGGAACATCTCCCTATCACTCTTCAAAGCCATTCAGCTCTAGGCCAATAGCCCTGGTATTTAAAAATGCTTTGCAGATGTCTTTCAGATGCTAAACTGCTAAATAACCTCTGGGGCATATTCCCACTAGAAAAAAAAAAACACACTGCAGCTCGCTGGGGACCAGCCTTTCCAAGGGAGGCTGCAGTCATTGACATGTGCATACAATTCCCTCTGTGTTGCAGCTGTCCAAAGAGCTGGGGGTTTACAATACCTTGCCATAGAAGTCACTCATCTGGTACAGGGGGATGTGCTGGGTACCACCGTAGAGTTCAATCACCTCTTCATCAGGCACCGGTTTGAGCCCCCTAGACACAAAACAAAGCAGTTGGCCAATAATCACTGTCTGTGCAGTGCTACAAACAGTAGAGAAAAACAGGACAGGGCAAACAGGCTCTTTCCTAAAAGTCAAAAATTCCTCCTGCTCAAAAGAGACAGGCAGAGAGCCCAACAGCTCTAAAGATTCACATAAAATCTTTCCCAAGACATTCCTCAGATACCTCTTTTGCTCCTACAAGTTAATTGAGGGGCTTTATCCACATTCCAGCAGAGTCCAGCCAGAGGCTTCTCTCTGTCTGCTGTCAGTTTGCTGACAGGACTGCCCCACAAAATCAGCCCCACGGCCTGACTCGGGCAGCACTGGGTAACTAACTTGGTTTGGAGATGTTGCTTCCAAGAGATACATCACCTTTAATGAAAGGTGTAGGAAAAGGCTTCCTGAAAACAGGGTTTCCTTCTTATTCAGTTTTCCTAAACAGAACCAGATCTTGACTAAGACCATTCAACAGGGAAGGCTGCATTTTCAAAAACACCCAAACCAGGAGTATGGCTGATCTGTGTAGTTCATAACATCAGGTTATCTGACTGCTGCAGGTCTTGCCTCTTGCACAATTTTGATGACTCTTTGCTCAAGCAGTCAGCAACTTTCCCTTTCTCCTTTTCTACTCAGTTATGACACAGCATCTAAGAAGTTAAATGTTGCCTCAGTTGTGCACAAAAGCAAAGGAAAGTTTAGAAGTGCACTCCAAAAAAGATAGATACAAAAGGACACTAGGGAAAAGAAAAATTAAAATGTGTTTTCACTAAAAATCTCTTTATGAAGCTGAAGTAAAATATGGAGCAGTACAAACTCCTGGTCCCCTCACCCCCCAAACTGGCACTCAAAGAAGCCAATTGTCTCTGGTTATGAAACTTCCTTTTTAATATTCTTAGAGTGTTTACTGTAACTAAAGCTTAACAGCAAAAGGGCAGAGATCAAGGAAAAAAACACACCGGCTTCCATGCTCAGGAAATACAACATAGGATTTACAGGAGATTTGCTATTGATATTTATAAATTACTACTTCTCACACACCAACCCCACTCCTCTTTGGAGCAAGGTATTTTCTCAGTCTCCAGTCTCACAACTTGTAGGAGAAAAATTTGCTCTGCACTGTATCAGCCACTTATCCCAAAGCACACCCAGCTCTTTTTGGAGAAATAAAGGAAAAACAGGACAATCTGGGACTTTAAGTGAGTCCAGATTCTGATGCATTATTACTTTATTGGCATGCCTGTTTTGCTTTAAGATGTAATTTGCACATCCAGATCACTCTCCAAGGCACAGCAGAGCACTGTTGGGACAAACTCCTGCCTGGAAAAGGCCCATGTGTGGACACACACAGAAGAGCCCTTTCCTATTGGCTCTGTTTGCTCTGAGGTGTTAACCCAGCCATGCTGTAGCTGCAGCTGAAACACCAGGCAGTGTACGTGACCAGATGTGCTATTAACCTTTACAAAAAGCTCCAGGTCTTCCCACCCACACCCGGCTTGAAATGCTTGAGAAAAATTAACTCCTTGCAATTATATGCCAGGTAAGCATTTGAAGCAAGAGCAAACAGGCTGAGCCAGACAAGACTGTGCTCTGCTCAGGAAAGAAGCAAAGCAACCTATGCCATGAACATAAAGTGAGATGTAGAAATCCACTGTTGCATACATAAGCATTTAGAAAGTGATTTTCAGAACTGACAGACCTATATGCAGTCCCCAGCTGGACATAATGGAAAGCATCAATCTTCATGAGGAGACTCTGTGACAAGGGATAAATATTTACTGTTAGAACTCAGTTATTGTTAAAATTTCCACTAAAACCTTATTCAAGTTTAAAGTTCCACACAAATTTCATTCAGAAAATAAAGTTCAATATGAGCGTCCCACATCTATGCACTTTAGACAGCACTTATTCTCCAGCTACTTTTAGACACACTTATTCATACTGTGACTTTTATTGGCCTCTCTGGCAAAAGACCATCCTTCTATGAGCCAAAGTCTGTTATACCCCAATTTGTAGACAGGGATGCAGTTGAAAAACAGGGACAACAATATTTCTGTGACTCAAGACAGTCTATTCTTATCTCCCTTCAAGAAAACACACATTCCAAAGGAGCTGTGTGTGCACAAACCTATTTCCCCCCACCTTTATCTAAAGCAGAACTAAGTGGGCAAGTTTTATTTCAGAGCACAGCAGCACTCAGTCATTTTCCTCACACAAGAGCTCTCCCCTCCCCAGCAGACATTGAAGGAAAGATGTTCAGGAGCACACTAGCTGGTAACAGAGCTTTCTTTGCATTTTTACTATCAGATTCCCCTAATCATGAGCCATCCTTCTCCATCCATCACTGAAGCTGTAACACAAGTCCTTGGGATGGAAGCAGCCTCACACTAAACCCACATCACTCCACAGCTCCCACTGGAACGTGGCATTGAACTTCTTCCATCAGGATACAATATCAGTGCATCTTGTTACACTGTGGGCAGAGCTCCCAGTAATCTGTGAGGAGCGCAGGCAAATATGCTGAAAGTTGTAGACAGGCATAGCCCAGATTTCCGTGTTTTTTGCAAACTCTGATCCTGAGAAAAGAGAGTTTTCTACTTTCCACTCACTCAAAGGGTGCTTTGCTTGCCCAGGCCACTTGCCCGTGTTTCTCAGATACAGCAGCCAAAGATTCAAACAGAGAAAGAACCTTCAGTTTCCCACAGATCTACTTCTTGCTTTGTAAGGCCAGAGGCACGAGGGCTCTGCTGCCATGCTGTCTCCACAGTTAGGACAGAAGACAGAAAATCTCAATAGTTTTTTCCTTCATTCTCCTTTTTCCCTCCTGCAGGAGGATAGCACACACACTCCAGCCTGCACTGTCTGCTTCTCTGAACTCACTCAAACTCAACATACAATACAGCTTCTCCAGTGAAGCAACTTTCTGTGCTGAGCTCCCACCTGACTGCCTGGCTGCAGCAGCCAGCATGACATCACTGGGCATCAGGGAATGGGGCCAAAGCACTAAAAGGGTTAAAGCCAATGCCTGCACTCTGCTGTCTGTGTTCTTAAGAAGTATGCATCTCAAGTAGCTTGGATCTTATTCCAGGCAGTTCTATTATTCAGGGTGGGGGGTGGGGAAGGCTTCCCAAAGCATTCTCCTGGCAAGTCATTTCTATTATTAGAGTAAGACATTATGCCTCTGCTCCTGGCAAGTACTTGTAGATGCAGGACTGAGTTTTGTTGTTTCAATTTCCTGAAAGACAGAAATGATCACATAAACAAGCTCAGTTTTCTATTAATTAGCCTGTGGAAAGAATTGACTTTTAAATTGGCAAGGCTGTTTAGCAGAGGCCTTTGCTAGAATGTCCCATTCTGCTGGAGGCCAGGCTGGCACAATAGACATCTTTCTTTGGGGAAGAACCCAAGCAGTGAAGAGCCCAGCCAGCCAGACTCACTGGTCATTTGGTGACAGATGTTATTGCAAGCAGTGACATAAAGTATTTCCACTAAAAACATAACAGAAGAAAACAAAGCCAGGAGAGTGAACTTTGTACAGCTTACCTTTTGTACATCATAGTGAAGTCCCCGTATGGCAAACCCTGGAATGTAGTCGTACTTCCCAAGCCCTTCTGGATACTGGGAACACAAACAGTCATGTCATTAGAGCATAAGCACTGGATAATCAACAAAATCATTTCACCTGTTGAGCTTCTTTAGTCCTGCCTAATTTTGCCCCTTCAGCAAAGAAAGTGGATGAATGGAGCAAGACAAAGGGATCAGGATACCCCAAACTAGTTTTTCTCCTGCAAGGGACAGTAGTGAAAAAGCATCAGATTCACTGAGGCAGTGAGGACACTTCTTGTAATCTTTGCACATATTTTTAAAGATTGGCACTGCAAAGCCCCTCTAAACAGAAAGGCAGGATGAGAAAAAATGCATAAGCAGTCACCCATTGCAAACAGAGTGTCTGTTCTGGGACATGCTCTAGGGCATCATCCCATCGACCAGCACATTCCAAGTCCTGCACAGCTTCAGAGCTGGC
Source organism: Zonotrichia leucophrys gambelii (assembly GCF_028769735.1). Classification (NCBI taxonomy): domain Eukaryota; kingdom Metazoa; phylum Chordata; class Aves; order Passeriformes; family Passerellidae; genus Zonotrichia; species Zonotrichia leucophrys. The sequence goes on from NC_088182.1 coordinate 14,911,462, forward strand.
CCATGATTTATGTTCAGCCACCACGTGCACCTCCAACCAGCAATCCTGTAGGCATTATTTCCATAGCTGAGTACAGCTGACCTGGGCTTTTTTACACTAAGGCTCCCACTCTACTTTATAAAACCTCAGGAATGTACATCATATTAAATAATAGCAAAGGAAATTAATTCTGCAATCAAAGATTGTGAAATATTAAGTTTATCTCATTAAATCAAGTAATTGACTCGTGGGCACAATGCCTGCACAAGCATGTCTGGGGCATTGCAAAGACAGCAGCAAGCTTCATTGAGTGGAAACTCTTAGCACCTCATTACCTTGAATTGTTCTATTAGGATATCTCTGGCAGTGTTGAAAATCATGGAGTGCAGTAAATTAGAATACTGTGCTAATGTGTAATCGTAGTCAAAGCCATAGATCTCCACATCTCCCAGGCTGATCTCATTGTTAGCATAGATGGCGGCGGGGTTGAGGAGATTGCAGACTCCTGGTGGAAGGAGATCTAAAACAAGGGAAAGGGGAGAAGTTAGAGAAACTGAGAGCATCACTGAAGTTTGGACTTTTTGTTCTGGACCTGACAGCAGCTGGAAATGCCACACAGCAGCAGCAAAGAGCACAGAGCTGCTGTGGAAGGCTGCTGCCGTTTGTTCACTCAAATAACGTCCCCGTGAAAAAACACACTGTAAAACCTCTGGCTGCACCTGGAGATAAAGCTCTGTAACCATCTGCACAGCCAGACCGACCTTTTGTGTCAGGAAGCCGCAAAACAATGCCCCCAGCTCTCTGGCCTACATGAAGCAAAGCAGACCCGAGGTTTTCAAGTGTCAAATTTCTGTCTCAGAGCAGCTGCAGTTTCTGCAGGCTTCAATGGGAAAGGCAGCTGTGATAAATCACCAGAAAAACACACACCCCTCACAAGCAAACAGGCTCTTGGAAAAGTCTAGATTACTCCAAATCTGAAATTTTGAGGTTTGTCTTCTGGCATTTTTTGTTTTTCACAGATGCAACCAGACTTCACAGAGAAATCCTGTGAGTACCATTAGGACTTTTAAAATTTTTGTATTAATTGGCAGGAAAAACCAAAGTACAAACAGCTACATGTAAAAAATACCCCACAGTAAGTTATGCTCCTGGAGCATGCAATGCTGATAGCAGCAAGTGATCTGCTTTCCTCTGATAAACAGCTGTGGGCACAGCTCAGTCCTCACATGAGGTTTGTCACTGCAAAGCAGAGTTACTGCTCAAGGTGCTTGGGAACAAGATTCTGCTCCCCAGAGCACTGAGCAAATGGGGTTCAGTGACGAAGCAGCTAAAGCACCTGGATATAGATCCCTTCCCAGAGGCAGTGCAGAGAGCAGAGCTTCCACTCCACTGCAATGGGAGAGGCAGAACAGATCTTCCCACAGGCTTCCCGCTCCATGAGGGCTGGCCCAAGCAAGAAAGGGCAATAAAAATAATTCTTTGTGGTAGGTTGCCTGGTCACAGCCACACTGGGGGACAGAGGGGAAGGAGATATTTCCTCCCTCCTCAAAGATGGGTCGTTTTCTCTTTGAATGATAAAAGAGCAGGCGTTTTCCAGATCCTACTCAGCAGCAGTGGGTAGGATTTTTTCTTTTCCTACCTTAACTTTTGGCATTTAGCAAGGACCCCTGTCCTGGTTCTTTAGTGCTTCCTTGCTATAAAACCAAGTTCCATCTGTGTCTAGGACAAAAAATACGTTATTAGAAAGAGATACCAGCCCTTCCCAATAAAGATTTTGTCTGGAATTATAACAGAATTTAGGCAAAAGGTTGAAGTTCTTTTGTGAGCTCTAATTCAGAGAGGTAACCAAAGAAATAGATTCAAATATTTCTAAATGTTTCTTTTGCAGGGGGAAAAAAAAAATCACTGTTACAAAACATACCCTTCCTTCTCTCCTAACTGACTTCCATTTGGCCTTCAAATACCATTCACCAGATCATGTGGCAAGGAATCACTAGAAAATAAAGCAGTGCATTAAGGCAGGAGGGCTGACTTACTGGCTACACACCAGGAACAAAAGCTCTCTGTCAGGGCTCTGCTGGTGGCAAGGTTCCTGGAAGAGGCTTAGGAGAGAGGATGCAATCCAAGTACTTTCCACTGAGATTTTAAAAGATGGGAAATGTAAATAGGATTCAGATTATCACAACTTTCCTACTTTCATCATAAATGCTCTTTGCACCATAAATAAACAGAGCTCCACTTCCTGTCCTCGCCCCCAGTCAACTTGTGGCAAGACCTTTCTCTAAGCTTACACTGGGATTTGCTGGGTGTTATTTTTCTCCCTCACAAGAAAAATGATGACACAACCTTAATCATATCTCAGGGGAAATGTGCAGGGCTTTCCTCTTCTATTAAAGCATTTTTTTCTTTCTATGACAAATGCACCCAACTCGCTGCTACAGTGTCCCTACAGAGAGATCAAGCTCTTCCAACATTCCCCTTTTGCTAATATATTCTGGACAACACATATTGATAGCCTGAGAGCATCACAAAATACCATTGCCTGAACCCCATCTCTCTTTTCACAGAAGAAAAGAGAATCTTCTAGATTCAACCACACATGCCAGCCACAACTTTTGCAAAAATATCAGGAAAAACTAAGGGAGCAGTGGGATTTTGTAACAAGGAGAGAGCAGTCTGAGCTTCACCAAGTTCTATCTGTGATAAGCAGCTACTGTGCCACAGCACAACTTATGAAGTACATTTAGACCCAGTGAGTGAAGCAATGCTCCTCCCTGCCAGCCTCAAAGTCACAGAGCCTCTCTGCTGTCCTCTGACAGCCCAGATCATTTTTCCCCACTCACATTTTGTCATTCACTTACACAGCATATTCTCTCTTACCTCCTAAGGGCTGAAAAAGGATGCACACAGCAGCCCAAATGATTTACACCCACTGCTCACCCAGAACATTCCCTACGTTCACTTCCCCAAGCACCACACATGTCCTTGTTGTGTTTCCTATTCCACATCACTCACAACTTGCAGCTTGCTCTGTCCACCCCATCATCCTACATCTTGAATTGACAGTAATTTCAAAGTCACTGCTCTTCTGGGAAGGAGAAAATCTCTGTGGTCCAATCTAGAGATTCATGATGCACGTTTGTCTCAGTGCAAATGTCCTTTTGCAGCACCCTCCTCGACAGAGCTGCAGGTCTCCATCTCCTCAAACTCGTGCAGTCTCCATGCAAGTTCCAACTACAGCAGGGAAAAGACACAACCTGGGAGCACACACAAAATCAGTTTCAATACCAGAGCCCAAACACACCTCAGGGTTACTGAGCCAGGCTTCAAGAAGCTTGCTTCAATTGTGTTTGTTTGGGGGTTTGGTTTGCTTTTTTGTGGTGCTTTGTTTGTGTGTTTTTCAAAGACATCCTCCTGGGTGGTTACCAATCCTCAGCGCTAATCAGGTCCTGGGCTGCAGGCTTGGGCGCTGCTGCTCTGCACGTAATCTGCCAGGGATCTTTGTCTCAGATTTCCTGGCAATTGTCAAATCAAAACAAACAGACACCCACCAGAAGCTCGTGAAGATGCCATTTTTCAAGAATGATAGCTTTTGCTCTTCTCCTTTGCCAGGACACCATAAAAATTGCTGGATAGATATAATAAATTAAACAAAACAACCACACAAAACAAAATGAAGGCCAGTTTTGGTTATTAAAAAAGAATAATAATGCCAACTACTCTTTGTGTCTGGGTCCTGACTAGAAAGGCAGACAGTATCAGTTAGTCACTGCCTACTCAGCACTGCACCCAGGAAGTCTGCTCTGAGGGAGAGGCAGAGTGAGCACATGGGAGGACGGTGTGGAAAAAGTTGCTCTTGCACTGGATGCAGCCCCAGGAATCTGCCTGCTTGCACAATCGGCTCCTGTCTGCAGCTCCGACTGATTTTAGGGAAGTGCTGCATGTCCACGGCACATGATGAAATTCAGCAGCAGACCACAAGAAAGCGTGTTTGATCTCTTACACCTAGGTGTAAATGCAAAGTAAACACACAACATCTCCTTCATTTTCCCGCTGTGAGAACCTGGGCAGCTGCTGAAATCAGGTGTCTCTTCCCAGGCAATAACGCCCATTGTTAGAAAGCAATAACCTCAATCCCCAACAGGAGCAGAGATGGAAACAAAGCAGGTAATTAACTGTGAGCAGACACTACAGACACCATCTGGCCCCCTCTGATGTGAAAAACGCTCCGGGCAGGAGGTGCCAAGCACGTCTCCTGCTTTTCTGAGCTCCCGGGGTGCCAAGAGCATCCTGCAGGGAATCTCCCGTTCTCTCAGCCTCAGATCCAGCCTGTTAGTGACGAATAATGCACCAACAGGGCAACTCACCCGCGTCTCACACCCTTTGTACTCCCACAAGTTCAACCCAGCAGAAATCTGCACTAATTTCTTCCTAAAACAAGCAAGGAAAAGAAGGGTACAGAGAAGCAGATGGCCATCATCCTCCACATTCTTCATGAATCAAAAAGTTTCCCTTGTTCACACTAAGTTGCTTTCTAAAGACAAACTGCCAGTTTCCTCCCTTCCAAGTACCCCTTTATCCTTTTGAAGTGTTGTTTTGTGCCATTTCCTGCAAAGCACTCCCACCAGCCAAAGCAGATAGGGTAGGAAGAGAAAAATATTATCTAAAGACCATTTAATTTCAGAGGAACCATGTTAAAAGACCTTGGATTTATGCTATTGTGCCTAAATATTTTGGGATTTCCTGCCAATGAAATCTACATTAACTAAAAGCAATATTAAAAATATAATTTCATTCTAAAATTACACTTTTAAAATATACAAAGGCACTAGAGAAATGCTAAAAGAGTTCTTCACAAGAAAAATGGGTTATATCCAAGAAAGCAAAACTGAGAAGTTTACATAACTGATCACTCTTCCAGTTCTGGCTGTTCTCACATTTAGCCATTCTCAAACTTGTCATGCAAGAAGTTTGCAGATATTGTAAAGTTCCCCAGGAAAGCTGAGTTAGTGTAGCCACTGTTTACAGATTTGGAACACCTAGGAAAAAACAGACACTTGCTTATAACCAAAGCATCACTGGCTTGGCTGTCCCGATGTTTCCTAGAGCACAGGACTTCAAAGCTGACTGAGAGAGCTTATCAGCCTTCCTTGACATTTATCACATCAGAAAACAGCAAGTCTTGCTCAACTCCATCCCACTGACTAATGTGAATGTACCTTTCCTTTTGGCAGGAGAAAAAGAAAAAAGCACAGTAAGTGCCTCAAATTTTTATCCTCAAGTTTTTGCAGGTAATGAAATTTGGTCATTAGAGTCAGTGTTGCAATAGGCAGGGGGATAATACAGAGAATGGTTTCAAGGCAGAGAGGAAGTTTTACCTCAGAGGCACACTCTGTGCTGCCACATTGTGCTGTCATTTACATCACCCCACTCCAGCCTGGCAGAGCAGAAATGTCTTTAAAGAGTTGAGAGCTCCTTGTGCCTCTCCTCTGGCCCCAAACCTGCACCACCATTGCACAGAAACTCGTCCTGCACATCCTGCCCCGTCCAGCTCAGTCAGCATTTGTGGTGCAGAAATGCAGCAGTGCTCCATGGAGCTGGAGCTAAGCAAGGGCTGGGCTGAAAACACACCATGAACTCTCCTGGCAGAGACTCACTCCAAACCAGTGACAGTCACTGACAGCACAGGACAGGGACTGCACAAAGGTGGCATTTCAGAGGGGGAAGGGGAAGGAGGCACCACAGGAGCCTGCCCAAACTCAGTGCTGGACAATACTGAGGAGCCAAGCACAGACACTCACCTCACACCAGTTAGAAACCAAGCCCAAAGGAACAGACTGATGCCACATTGTGCACCACTGCTCAGTCATCAAAGCAACAATTAAAACTTGCACCAACTCTGTCTCTTCCTGGCAAGATCTGAATAACAGCACAGTCTTGAAATTTTAGTTTGGGGAGATATTCTTTGAACAAACGAGGGCATTATTCAACATATCTGATGGCTTCTTGAAGGTTTGTGAAGAGTCTGCTCTGTGACACTTGGGCTACTTCACCTGACTTCATTTGGCATTCACTCCTGGTGATTACTGCTCCACCTCAATTAAAAACTGCATCTCTTGCATCACACCAGAGTTATGTGAACACAAACTTGACAATCTCACATAGCAAAGCAAGCATTCTGCCAAGAGACCGTGCCACAGTCTATTAGCACACATCTGCATTTATGGCTTCAGTCCCATTATGGAAAAGACAATAATGCCTTTGAGGATAGCAAGGTCCAAACAGCAATACAAGCACTGCAAATTGGAATTTCTTCCAAGCAGTGGGGCTAAAACCACAACTCAATCTTGGATGGTATCACCAAAGCCCCAGTCCTCTGTCAGCATCCTGCACTGCCTTCAACAGCGCTGGGAAAGGAGCTCCCATCCTGGAATGCAGCAGCCTGAGCACCCAATGGATCAGCAGCCAGTTCCTTTGGGTTTGTGCACCATGAAGGACTCGAGATTTGATGTCAAATCCAGCGGACTGAAAGATGGGGGAGGAGAAAATGACAGACCTTGTCGATCTCAGAACAGGGAGAAAGTTCTTCCAGATGCCTAGGGCTGACTGCTGTCCTTATCCAAGCTCTTAAGTAAACAAAAGCTAACAGAGAGTTCTGTAAGAGCAGGCACAAACTCACTGCCTAGCTCTCTACAGTGCTTACCTTCAGAATTTCAAGAATCAAGAAACCAACAGGAAAAAGTTCCTTGCCCTCATGTCATTAAAGCTATTTTTAGGAGAGTTTAATACAGTGGAGGTCTGCTGCTGCCAAAAAGACTAAAATCCTGTTTTACACACAGACAGACTTGGCGAGCAGTCTGAGTTTTCACCTCGCTTGGCAAGATTTCAAAGTACCCGACAGAGCCAGATAACTTTTTGGTGAGAGAAGCAGAATCGCACTCCTGAGCAGAAGGTGTGACACATGTGGAACACAATGAGCTGAACTGAGCTCAGGACCAGGACCCATCCCAGGAGCTGCAGCATCAGCACTCTCCAGGCTCACCCCTGCGCCAGTGGCGACTCGGATTCGTCACCCTTCACTCAGCATCGCCATCTGTTTGTCCGAATCTAACGCGATTCCGTGTGCCAGCCAAGGCAAACTGCAGAAAAAGGCAACAAGCCCTTCATTCAAGACCATTTGCCACGACAAAGCCGACAATGGCCAGTTATGAAAAGTCCCATGTACCCTGCATGTCCTGCAACGCTGAGTCCAAACGGGGATCTGCACAGAAGGAAGCCCAGGATGGGGAGAGGAAGATCGAGACCAGATTTCAATGAAATAAAACCATCCCAGAGAGCCGCGGGCCACGGAAGATGTGGATGGGGATGGCCGGGGAGAAAGGCTCCTAACCCGGCATCTGCGGCACGGGCACATCCCAGGACTGCGGGGCGGGCAGAGGCACCGAGATGCGAAGAGGAGAAAGGAGAGGGAAAAAGAGAACGTAAAGGCCGGCCCGGCAGGACGTGGCAGCCCCTTACCGTACACCAGCTTCTTCATCTCGTGGTACCTGGCCCACAGGTAGGTCTTGGTGTCCGCGCCCTCGGCCGGGACGGGCTGGCCGCCGACTCTGCCGGGGGCCGCCGGGTGCTGCTCCCGGGGCTGCCCGTGCCCTCCGTCCCCGGTGGCTTTGTGCCGGCAGCTCTGGCAGGACACAGCCACGGCGAGGAGCCGGGGGGCCGCGCCGCCGCCCCTCCGCAGCACCGCCGAGCCCAGCGCCGCCATGGCCCCGCCGGACGCCGCACACCGCCGGGGCTGTTTCGCACACAGCCGGGGCTGCTCCGCTGCGCTCCCGGCCCGCGGCGGCACCGGCGGGCGGACAATCCCCGGGGCTCGGGGCCCCGCTCCGCCCACAGGGGCCGGGCCGGGCTCGGGGGGCGGGGCCTAGCCCGCACGGCTCCGTCACTCCAGGCCCCGCCCTCTCCCCGCCCCGGCCAATCAGACGAGGCCCTGCAGGGGGAGGTCACGTGGCACTCGGCGCGTCCTTCCGTCCGGCCGCGCGCGCGGGGCCCTCGCGCGGGAGGTGAGCGGCGCGGGGTCGCGCGCGGCGGGCGCGGCCCTGATTGGCTGCGCGTTCCCGCCTCAGGGCAGGGGGCGGCGGGGCTGCCATGGCCGAGGGGGCTCGGCCGGGCCGGGGCTGCTCCTCGCCCGCCACCGGCTGCGGCCGCGCTGTGACTGCAACCGCGGTGTGACTGCGGCGCGGCCCGTTCCGCCTCTCACACGCCCCCCTCTGTTCTCTCCTGCAGCCGCGAAGGGCGAAGGCGCCGGTGCCGCCCGGCCATGCTGGTCAGCGAGAGGCTGAAGCGCCTCTTGAGGCTGGTGCCCGGGGAGCGGCGCTTTGGCTTTTACAGGTTCCTGCCCTTCTTCTTTGTGCTCGGCGGAGCCATGGAATGGTTCATGATCAACGTCCGCATCGGCAAAGAGACCTTCTGTGAGTGCGGGGCCCCATCGGCCCAACAGCAGCGCGGGCTCGGCGGGGCCCGGCCTGGGGCGCTCCGGCCGCTCCTGGGCAGACACCGCTCCTGCTCGGGCAGCATGGGGCACTGCGGGCTCTGCCTCCCCAGCAGAAACACACAAAGATCCTGGGTTTAGGTACTGAATAAAATTGAAAGAGGATACATTTAGATTGGATATTAGGGGAAAAATTCTTTCCTCTCGGGATTGCAAGGCACAGATTGCCCAGAGAAGCTGTGGCTGCCCCACCCCTGGAAGTGTCCAAGGCCAGGTTGGATGGGGCTTGGAGAAAACTGGTCCAGCAGAAAGTGTCCCTGTCCATGACAGAGGGATAACCTTTAAGGCCCCTCTCAACTCAAACCATTCTGCAATAGTTGAAAAAGACTCCTGAGGTTTGCCAGCGTTTAAGCAGAAGTGTGGCATTATGTGAAACGTGACTTCTACAATTTAAAAAATAAGAATGAAAACAGCTCAAGAGAACTTGGCTAATGGCATTTAGTTTGTGTAAGTTAAAGCATTTATTTCTAATGTGACATTCCTCCCCTTAATAAACCCTGCTAGAAATTTTTGTGTACTTCACTGAAGGGATCAGCTCAACTGTATGTGGTGTTGGGGAGCAGGGAGGCAGGAAAAATGACTGGGAAGACCATGGAGGTGGGAATATTCCTGTGTTTTGTTGATATAAAAAAGACTAAAATACTGAAGTCAGGCTGGAAGCCCTCAGGCATTGACTTCATGCCTATAATTTAATTTCCCTTCAGCTAGTTAGGGCTTTTGTGATTTTAATTACCCTCGTGGGAAAGTAGACAAGAAGCAACTGTTTCACATTGGAAACTTAGTTTTCCTAGAAAAACATTTCATTGGGACTGATGGGAAGAACTTTGGCCTATATGGGAGAGAACCTGAGCTATTTTAAGTGGTAATAAGGATTTCTGTTGGCTTGAATTTCCAATTGCCTGTCAGTCAGCATCTGCAAGAGAAGTTTGGACTGAAAAGTTTATAAAAAGAGATGACAGGATTCATGTATTTAACACCAGCTTGCACTGGGAAAACTCTAAAACAAACATCTTTTTCTGCAGATGATGTTTACCGTAGGAAACAATCTGAAAGACAGTACGAGGCAAGGATGGAGAAAGGGGAATTTTCAGAAAGCTGAAACTCTTCAAGGGGGAGCTCCTGAGTGCTTCAACTGTACAAGTGCCAAAGCCACAGCACTGCCACGTTGAAGGTGGGGGAAGATGTTGGCTCTGCAAGATGAAATGTGATCCACACATGTGTAATAGACTCAGATGGTTCTTCCATATCTGTAATATTTGTATTTAAATGAAGTGAAAATTTCGTTGTATTTGGGCCTCTGCCCCTAATTTAATGCTTGCTTAGTGCTTTTAAATAAAGTAAACTGAGTAAACAGTCTGGCTGTTGCTTTTGTTTGCTTGGTGAAACACTTGGAAAGAAACATTACAGGGTGCATCCATCTCAGCATAATGGAAATAGTAACTTTGAGTTAGTTTCTTTTGTACTTACAGGAGCTGCTCTGGCAGCTGACTTGTTTTCTTTGCAGCGTGGCACAATTGTAACTGGATAAAGAGAGCAGAGATTTGCTGCTCAGTGTTTGCCCAGCCCACAGTGTGGAGAGTGAGCCGTGTGTGGGGCTGTGCTGTGCTGCCCAGCTCTGACAGGGAGCACAGCAATGTGCAGTCCTGGCACCCCTGAGGGGTGGGAATCCTGTCCCCAGGGCATGAGAACAGGGTGGCTGCTGTGTCCCAGCAGGGTTTGCTCCTTGCACAGGGACACTGGGAGTGCTGTGGGGTCGGTGACTGGTACAGTGTAATCTTTGGGGATCCTGCTTTGATACAATTGTTTAATTTCTGGGGGTAGGGCTGCAGGCTGAAGGTGCAACAAAGAAGCCAAATCTTAAGATCAGCCTAAAACCAACCCCAAGGGAGTTCATGCACTCACAGGGGTTCCTGTGCTCCTCCTGCCAGCCTTTGTAAGCCTTCATCAACTCAGAGACAGGGGCAGCTCTGTAGAGATCAAGGTGCAGGTTCTCCACTTGCAAAACAAAGGGGAGCCTTCCTGTTGTGCCTTCCAAGGACTCAACCTGGAGGGTTAGTGCTTCTTGGGTTTTCAAGGGATAAAAGCTGACAGAATTAAAGATTGACTATGTCACTGCATATTTTGACTGAGCAGCAAGTGAGTAACTTGAGGAAAGCCTCTATTTATTCCTCTAGAATAAGAACCTTTGACTTTAGCTCCAAGGTAGAGCCCAAAACTCATGAACAAGCTCATTTTGCAGTCACAGACCATCACACTGAAGTCAACCCCGACTGTAGCAGTAAAGAATAAAGCAATAATGAAAAAGCCAGATTTTGAAAACTCCTGAGCTTTAGCTTCATGAGATTTTATTTCTTGAGCTTTTTGAAACTCTCTTGTGCTCTGTTGTCATAAAACAAGTTAAGTTTTTCAATATATGGGGTTTTTTTTCAAGCAAGAGCCCTGTGCCCTAGTTATTTCTCTGGACTCAGGAGCCTGATGTGAAAACTTCCTGAGGCTTCCCTGAAGCACTCAGAGTGTTCCACAGGCAGTGTGAGCCAAGCCCAGTTCTCACTTCAGACCTCTTGTTTTGCAGTGACTGTTTCCCTTGGCAGCTGAGAGCACCAGGCACATCTGGAAGATCTCAGGGATGTCTCCAGCCAGGTGAACAGAGGGAGGGAGGCTGCAGTCACTCACAAGATGTCTGGTGTCAGGAGTTCCGTGTCACTGATGCTGCAGGAATAAAATCCTCTGAGTGGGCATTGCACCACTTCAGGCAACACAGAGCTGTTATCACAGAATATGAAGCTTGACATTTAGAAATCTGAGCTGCAGTCTCCAATCCTCAGTGTGTTTGCTAGTGCTGACCCCTTAGCATTTTTAGATTTTGCCAGTCTCTCACTAATGCTGGAAATCAGAATAGCTGCAATTCCCCACTCTAAAATTCCAGCCCATTTCACCACAGCCAAGCAAACTCGGGGATTTAGTATCAGTTTTAAACTACAGCCCATCTTCAACAACCAAAGCCTTCATTTGGTTTTGCAGTTTTATTCCTGCTGACTTCTAACTTTGTGCTCTTTGCCTTCCCCAGTACTTTCTGACTCTCATATCCCTGTCTCCCTCCCTCCCTGCAGCTTCCCCCATCCATCTGCTGTGGCAAAGGGAACAGGGAGGAAGCAAGAGCTCTCCTTTGGCTCAGCACTCAGGCTGCTCCAGGCTGCTGGAGTGAGCCAGGGTCACAGCTTTCACTTCCAGCCCTGCCACCTCCAGGGCTGAGCACATCCCTTCCTTCTGCAGGGAATTCAGCTGTGTCCACCTGGAGCACAGCTCACACCCACCAACAGCATTTCATGTGTTCTGCAATGGCCACAGCTTCTGGGTGAGACTCAGCAAAGTAACCCTGCTGCAAGCTTTCCAAACTGTGCAAGTCAGGGCAAGATTGATACCAAGCATGGAAAAATTCAACTGAGTAAGGCAGCAGCAGTAAAAAGTCACCTGGGAACAAACAGTGATACCCACACTCAACTCAAGCAGTGCTGCTCACCACTCCAGCATTCGAGAGGGGACAACTCCACCACCAATCCAGAATGCTTCTGTGGAAAAAATGGATCTGTTGATCATTCCCCTGCAGCTGTGCACACAAGGATCTGCTGAAAAACCTGTGGTGAGCCAGGGAAGAGCTGAAAGAAGTTATGGTCAAGGAAGGGTGTTTGTGCCATCCTGCATTCCTCCCTGGCTGCAGCAGTTTTGTCTATGCTTTTCAAAAGCAGCAAAAGGAAGTAACAACCATCTGATGTATTCGGGAATCTTTCCTTGGTGTAAATCTCTTCCTGTCATCAGTGGAGGCATGCTTTCACTTTGGAGTTAATGCACATTAACTGCAGCTGCATTCTGCTCCTGGCTGTCCCCAGCTCCTTCAGAGAAAGAGGAAAAAAATCTTCCTGCCACTGGTGGGATGCATGCTACTTCTGAGGAACTTCCTGAAATCATGGATGCTGGTGCTTTATACCCAAGATGAGGGTCAAATCAGACTCACTGGCAAATGCAGTTGGCAAATTTAATATGAGGTTTCATTCATCATGAATCAAAATTTCACTGAATCAGAGCTCACACAACGTTCAGTACCCAGACATTCTGAAACTTCGATTTTGTGCACCTGTAGCTAAGAGCTCCATACATTTATGGTTGATCTTTAGTATCTCAGACTGAGCAAATAAGATGTGGAGGATGATTAGAATTAGTTTCCTCTGGGCAACTGCAACAGAAGGGTAGAAGTGTTGTGAAGCTGGCAGCCTGTATGAAAGGCAGCATTTATCCCCCAGGCTGAAAACATGGCTGTGTGTTAATTAAGTAATGCTGTGTTCTGACTGTTTAAATAGCTCTGTAAATTGTATGCCAGGCACCTTGAGAGGTTCCTGTCACTTAATTTTTCTTGAAGTTTGTACAGAAAATTTCTATCCTTGGTTCTAATTGAATTGTGTAAAAGATGCTTTTTCCATGTTACTCATCTAATTCCCTCTATTAAACAGCCACATGAAAGACAATCCTGAACCACATTAGCTTCCATATGAAATTAAAGCTTGCTGTTTATTTTCAAACCAATTAATAAGGGGGCATCTGGGACTGACTGAATCTTACCGCCTCCACTCAGCTGGTTCCCAGTGCTTCAGCTATTTTTCAAGGTTCACTGTTCAGCTCGTGATGGCTCAATTTCCAACACAACTGCTCTTATCACCTACAGGAACACCTCAAAATACACAGGTCAATAGAAAAAGGATATTTTATCCACACACAAGCACACATGTACCAAGGACTTGAGAACATCTGGATCAGCTACAGCCAGAATTACTTGAAATAAAATCCTAATAGAAATCTTAATGGAACACTCAAACCTGGTTAATCCAAAACACTTTGCAAACTATTTTTATTCAAATTAAAAAGACTCAGGTAAACAAAGTGATGGTACATACATGTTATAAACCTGGTTAGCAGCTCAGCCTTCAGCAGTACAAGATCTAATGAAAAGCCAAGCATGGATAAACCAGGTACAAAAACATATGCTGAAAAAAAGTCACCAACATCAACGTTTTGAATTTTTACACAAACAGTAAATTTTCTCATGGAAGGGAAGGACTGAGGAAGAGAACAAATAATTATTAGTTGTCTCCAACTGGTTTATGAAAATACCTGTCCTGGTTTTATCTATTTTCCACTCTCACAGAAGCCAACCATTGCCCACACATCCTTTTATTTTAATATGAAAGTTTTGTTTATGCCAGTACAATGAACGGCAGTGAAAAACAGATGAGGGGCTCAAACACCCACAAAGAGAAAAAGAGACAGACAGACATGTCTTTTTTTTTTTTTTAAACCAGAGTGAGAAAAGTTTCTTTTGCTGGTTTTGAATTCTAGACTGTAGCCATTATATCCTAAATTTCACTGCAATCGACTGAAATGCCTCCAGTATAGAGAGAAACGATTTTGAAATAAATAAGGCTTAAAATAATTGATCAGGGCCAGCCCAGTGGCTTAGTGGTAGTGCTCTGCACTGCCTTGAGGGAGGAGCCAGGTTTTGTTTGCACTTCCAATCTCTTGCTCCTGGGCCAGAAAGAGCAGTGAAAGGAGGGATTCAGCTGCTCGGCAGGAGAGAGCCAGTGCTGCACATCTGCTCATCACTGACCTTCAGATAAATTAAACATCTGAGTTATACAGGCTCCAAAGGGAGTCCCATCCAGTCCTCAAAAGAAAATAAATAAAACAATAATTTAATTAAAATTCATCCCAGGTTCTTTGGTGTAATTTTTGTTAATGCTGAGGAGTAGGAGAATCTGGTGGTGTATTAGTACAATCCATGATAGTTCCAAATAGTCAAAAACTAGGATTTTGCTGCCTGATTCACTTCAACATCCCATCTTTGTGGCTAAAACCTGCAAAACCTATAGTAACATAAACACATTTCATAGGGGTGGTCTAAGACTATTCAATTTCTACTTTATTAAATAAAATTGGAAATTTACAAAGGCCAGTAAAGAAGTTATGTACCATGGGTGTGCTATTTGTAGAGTTCAAAACTGTCATTTCCCTCTATGTTGTTTTGCTCCATTTCCTTCACATCCATTGCACATGTGACCTAAACTAACTTTAAGTGCCTATTTGTAATTACCTGGGGTATTTTGTGCAATGACTGGAAGATTGCAATAGGAGAGGGAGAAGAATTGGCCAGTAAAATTAAATCACAGTTTATACTTGCAAGGTCACTTCCCTCATGAGTATTAATTACATCAGCAAAACAAAGCCCAAGGTATCCAGTATTTGAAGGAAAATATTTAATTTAACCTTCTGCCAAATATACTTAAATGAAAATGTTCTGTACCAACAGACTTTAGAACTCATTTCCACATGATGAACATCTCTAGCATAAATGAAGTGTATCAGTAAATAATTTCATTTGGGCTGAGTTGGAGTGCCCACATTCCTGCTGACTTTTCCCAAATTCATAGAGCTTTCCCAGTTACTTAAAGCAATCCAAAAGTATTAATTCTTTTTCCAAAATTAAATAAATGAAAATATTTACCTTTAAACAAATAACTTTGTAGTCCAAAAGGTTGGTTAGTTGAGGACAGGTAAGTTTTTAGCAGAAGGCAGCCACAGCCTTGAAATTTGGCAAGAAGAGTCAATACCTACTTTACTTAGATAAAAAAAAAACCAAAAAAAAAAACCAAAAAAACCCCCAAAACAACCCCAATCCCAAACCCTTTGAAGGCTGCAATGCAAGTACTCTATTTCTCCAATGTACTGGGTATGCTGACCTTACACATACCATACAGCAGTATCTTACTTTCAAGTTAATTTAAGCATCAAATTTAACTCCAATTTGCATTGCAAAACTTTCACTAAGGTTAATGAATACACTTAAAGAAAGCATACAAAAATGTCTTACAATGCCCAATTGTGTGAATTTCAAAAAACATCACATTACTTTACTAACAGAACAACTCCACTTTTCTCCCCTAACTTACCTTCCAAGACCTGGGCTGGTTCTGAGTTCTGTGAGCCTCTTGCAGCACAGACAGAAGCTCCCAGGGAAGGGAAGGAGCTTCCCTGTCCCACTGCTGGGTGTTGGGGACATCACAGAACCCCCAGCACAGGCCATGGCAGATGAAACACTTCCCCTCTAAGGGCCTGCCAGCACAGGGGCTGTGTTACTGATTTAGGATCACAATGGCCTCGGCTACACAGTTAAATAACTGGACAGGACTGGACAACATGAGCAGTCAGGACACCCTTGTCCTGTCCACACCAGCACTTCCAGGGCTGCTGTGGCCCACCCAGCTGCCTCAGTGTTGACTTGGAATGCCAATTCTCCTTGGTGCCAAAGCACATCTTACCTTTAGCTTCTTTAAAGAGATCCTCCCTGTTCACACCCGAGCAGTTCTGCCCGAAGTGGCCAGCACACACAAGCACAGGTACACACATTCTCATAGGATGTAAACTATGACTACTTCACATTCCACTGTATCAATCTGTAAAGACTTTGTTTTCCTTTTTTTTTTTTTATATAAAAACAATGGCATCAGATTCTCAGCAATAAAGTATAAGAAAGATGAATCCTTGACTACACTCAACCAATTATGAAATCGCCTTTCAAACAAAGGAAACATATGCAAAAAATCTGTGTATTCGATAAAGTCAACTTAATATAACAAAAAGTGAAATATGCTTATTAAAAGTGTCCTTATATAAAAATGGTCTTGCAATGTACAGTAAAATGCAATACAAATTATTGTTGGTTATCTCTTGCCACCCAGCAAGCAGAGCAGCCATTGTCCTGGGCTGTGCCTACACGTTCTCCAGGTTGTAGGCCTGGCGGATGTTGAGGGTGTCGCGCAGCATCAGGTCCCGCAGGCGCCACAGCGCGTCGGCCATGGTGGTGTGGGCGCCCTTGCTCTTGAGCCAGTGCGAGGGCAGGCGGCTCTCCTGCTCCTTGGACAGGTGCACGTCCCGTCTGCGTGCTGCAAAACCAACAAGGGCTCCATTACCTCACTGTCACACCGCGTCCGCTCCGGCCAGCTACTGACCCAGCCCACGCGGCCTTACACAGACAATGCAAAGACCAGAAGCGCTCTTTTCCATGTGGGGACAAATGTCCTCTGATTACTGACTTGGGAGGAGACACCTCAGGCTCTGGTGACTCCCCAGGTGAGAAAGAGGGCATGACCTGATGGCAGGGGGAGGGGAACATGACTCTTATACCCCGGAGGAGGCTCACAAATGTCACACACATCTTTTATGAACAATCCTTTCCTTGGCATTCTTTCCTCCTGAGAAGCTGAGAGGCCTCAGGAACAAAGTGTAAACAATGATTATCTGCTGCTGTGGAATGCAACAGGTGGATCTGTGATTGGTCTCATAGACTTGTTCCTAATTAATGCCCAGCTAGCTCAGACTTTCTGTCTGAAACACAAGCCTTTGTTATCATTCTTTCTTTTTCTATTCTTAGCTAGCCTTCTGATGAAATCCTTTCTTCTATTCTTGTAGTATAGTTTTAATATAATATGTATCATAAAATAATAAATCAGCCTTCTGAAACATGGAGTCAGATCCTTGTCTTTTCCCTCATCCTCGGACCCCTGTGAACACGGTCACACACAAGCAATGGGATATAAGAGGGGATGGGCAGGGGGAAGGACTGACCAGGGAAGAAAGAGACCACCAGGGTTAACACTTAGGGGGGAAAAAAGGGGAAGACCATGAGGTCATAGGATACAAATCATGTGAACAGTGCAAATTACCGAAACACCCAGTGCAAACAACTAAGTAACTATTTAGTGCAACACAACACCTCATGGCTTATTCTAGAGAAAGGCAAATGTAACTCTACAATGTAAGGTATAACACAACACCTCATGGCTTATTCTAGAGAAAGGCAAATGTAACTCTACAATGTAAGGTATTCTACTTTTGCTCCTAGTATTTAACCCCATACCATTGAGCTTAAATCTTAGGTTTATGCAGAGCTGGTGGAATTTGCCCGTGGATAACACATATACTCTCAATCTGTTGATCTATCCTTAGGAATTAATTACATGTGTATGTTTTAATAAGCAAACAGCAGATGCATGTTGCATTTTCTATGAAAGCAAAAATAACGGGTTATGAGGAACCCAAAGCCTTACCTGCAAGGGTCTGGTCCCACTTGCTGATGCTGTTGGACTCAGCACTGAGCCCCTCAATGTATTTCAGGTAGGCTTCAGAATGGAGGAGCCTCTGTGTCTTTGGTGGCGGGGACACGAACATGGGCGTGCTGGGCTGCTGCATGACGGGCTGGCTGGCGGGGCTCTGCCCGGGGTACGGCGGCGGCGCCTGCTGGCCCGGCGGGCCCAGGATCCCGATCTGAAAGGGAAACCAGCCAGGGCTCACACCCAGGGCACTGCAGGCAACACCCCAGCCTCGGGGCAGCCTCCTGCAATGGAGCTTCAACTGAGCTCATGTGCAAAAGCCTGAGGAAATTTCCCTGGAGATGCACGGAGAAAGGAAGTGCAAACCAACCATTCATACTCAACAGACATTGTTCATATTTCTGATTTATGTAAATATACTCTCATTTGTAGCCATGTTATTTTCTGAAAAATCCCTTCCTGAGGATTTTTTCCTCCTGAGAAGTTGAGAGGCCTCAGGAACAAAATGTAAACAACGATTATCTGCTGCTGTGGAATGCAACAGGTGCATCTGTGATTGGTCCCATGTGGTTGTTTCTAATTAATGGCCAATCACAGTCCTGCTGTCCGGACTGTCTCAGTAAGTCACAAGCCTATCTTATAATTCTTTTTCTATTCTTAGCTAGCCTTCTGATGAAATCCTTTCTTCTATTCCTTTTAGTATAGCTTTAATGTAATATATATCATAAAATAATAAATCAAGCCTTCTGAAACATGGAGTCAGATCCTCGTCTCTTCCCTCATCCTAAGACCCCTGTGAAAACCGTCACACTCATTATCATCACCGTATCTCTTCTAACCTTAATTACACCTTTTATCTCCTTTTTGTTTCATTTCTTCTCCAATTTGATCTGAAATACTGTGGTCTATGAAGTGCAAAATTTAACTCTAACACATCTAATCCAAACTGATATGGATCCTTGGATAACTGGGTTATTTCCACAGAATAACTGTCAGGCAAAAATCTCAGGCAGGAAAATTGCCAGTCATACAGAAGAATTCCCACCACTGTGCTTAACCAGCAGCCCAGCAGCACTGAGAACTCTTAGGACAGACATCCTGTGGTCTGGAATAACTCACTGTCATGACATCAACACTTTACCACTTAACTTCTGGTAGTCACAGAATCACAGAATAGTTTGGGTTGAAAGAGGCCTTAAAGCTCATCCTATTCCAACCCTCTGCCATGTGCAGAGACACCTTCCCCTAGACCAGGTCACTCCAAGCCCCACCCAACCTGGCCTTAAATGACTCCAGGGGTGGGGCAGCCACAGCTACTCTGGGCACCCTGTGTCAGTGCCTCTGAATAAATAACTTCCTCCCAGCATCTAAGCTAAACATCTCCTCTTTTAGTTTAAAACTATACCCCTGCCTCCGACCACTATCTGCCCATGCATAGCCACCCTCATTCCTTTTCTTTAAAAATGATGCAAAAATTTGGTCAGTAAAATTTGGAATGTTCCAAACAGTAAACCTGCATTAATCACTGAGAAGAAACATCAGATCATCACAGTTACCCAAACTCATAAATTGTGAACTGCCAATGAACATTTGCTTCATCAGTTTGTGAAATATGAATATTTTTTACCTATTCATCAAGAGCTGATAAAATGGGCAGTGTCCTCTCTGTGTCACAAAGCATGCAAAACCTAAACTATCAGCATTTTCACACTATGCTGAAATGACTCAGTTTAGTAGCAAACTAAGACAAAACACTGCCTTGTTTATACTGAAGTTACCTCACTGGACCAACCTACTGACTGTAACAATTCCACCATCAAATACAGACATACACTCTGAGATATTAACTGGTTCTAAACACATCAGAATATTTCATTTCTGTTGTCCTTGGGAAAGCCTGTGTGCATCCCTACATGTCTGAACTGGGATGTTGCTCAAGTGACAATTCTGAGCCTTAGAGCCTCATAAACAAAACAAAAATGACTCACCTGCTGTCCAAAAGGACTTGCTCCTGGTGCTGGAGTGCCTACCATAGGGGACACATTTTGGCCTATAACACCTATATTCCAAAATATAAAATAATTAGTCTTACTTCAGAGCAGTGACAAATACCTTTTTGGTCTTCAATAGCAGAATTTATACTTTGATATCACTGCTCACAGTTATTTTAAGTAGACGTACAACATTCAAATACCCCCCTCACCCCTGATAAAAAATTTCACAAGTTTCTGAATGAAAAAAAACAAAAAGCCAACATGACAACTACCAAACATTGATATATGGCCTGTTGAATTATTTAAGTTAGAGAAATGCACACTGAATAGGTTTTGCTTTTCAGGTGTTTTTCATGTTACTTAGTGATTGCCTGACTGCATCTTTTCATTTAGAATATATTTGGCTACACAGGATCTTCCTGAAGTCCTTTCCTTTAAGAAAGGAAATGCTGATCTGCTTTAGCAACATTTAACATTTCCTTGTGTTCAGTTTTGTAAAATATTTTCACAGCAGGATAAAATTCAAGCCTTTGCCCAAATTCTGTTACTTCTCACTAATACAAACTACATACAACTTGCAGGTTAAGCTGCAATAGCCTTAAATAAGAACAAGGAATATTTGAAATCAATGTCAAAAAAAAAAAGCTGTTTTTCTCAAGCATATTGGGACTCCTCCCTCCTGCATAGAGTGCAGCACAGCTGTATCAGTCTTACATACAAAAATGTACAGATCTAAATGAGAGTCATGCAGTTCCTGACATTTGACATACAGATGCTTGGAAGTTATGTGTGCTGCTGCTTTTCTTTCTGTTTGTGCCACTTCTCATGCTCATTCATTGGAAAAGCTGCAGACTAACTGTGCTCTTCCTGAGGTTTAATTTCCATGAATTAAATGCATGATTTCTATATCAGTGATCAAAGGATGTGCCACTGGGTTTCACTCACTAAAGGGTTTTTCAAGCGCACTTTCCATTTGATCACAGCTCCCATTTAAATGTATCTGTCAGAAGTTGGGAAAAACATTGGCAACACAAGCCTTGGGATTGGTCCAAAGGGAAGGAAGGGCTCTGGAGGAGGGCACCCTTCCCAGCATCAGAGCACAGCTTCACCCTCAGCCTGCTGTGCCCAGCTCAGCACCACTCCACTCCCAGACATTGTTTCTTTGCTAATGCACATCCTGTCAGTTTTCCACACAAACATCCAGCCCACGGCAGCGGGAACAGCCCTTCAGAGGGATGCAGTGTCCTGGATTCACCTCCCACATGCTTGGCTGCTGCTGTGCTGCTCCCTCTAGGTGCCATGGCAGGGAATCCACAGCCCAGCCAAGCTGCAGGGCGGTGCTGACGGACTTCAGAAACACCAGGCAAGCAAACAAAACCTCCCCAACTCACATCATTTATGTACAGATTCATAAAATTCTTAACAGAGCTTCTGATAAACACACTTGCAAGGGGGTAGGGAGAGGCAAATGAGACCATTTTGTCCACAGCTTGTTTACTGCTGAACAGAGGGATGGCACATCTTTTTCACAGGCACATGAGTTATCAGAGGTAAAAAATGAATCAGTAGGAAACAGGAAGAGAGGCCAGACAAATGTTTTTCACCTTAATTGGGACATATTAATGGCATTAACATTGGCAAAATATTTGTTTCATTTAAGCCTCACTTTTCATCAAAAGTGTGGCAAAAATACAGTAAATGCAGAAGAAATGCTCTCAAAAATCAATTCAAGATTTTGCCACAGAGAATACTGAATTCACACGTGTTTCTAGTCACTGTTTCATTAGCAAGCTTTAAGCTGAACATTGTTTTACAGTAACACATCACTGCCCCAGTGGCCAAGGAGTCTCACATGACCAGGCTCACTTCAGTGCAGACTGACATTAACACACTGAAAAAGACTCTGGTAAGGAAAGAGAACAATAAATTTCATTTATAAGCCCACTTCAAATAAGAAAAGGATGAGTGCAGAGACACTGTTCAAATGACATAAGGATATGAACAGGCTGATTTCACCTTTTCACACTTCTGATAAACTCAAGTACAATCACCAGGGCTTTTTTGGCTGGAACAAACCTCCTGCTGGAGCAGCACCAGTTTCTCCAGCACCCTCTCCCTGAGGGTTCACTGGCCATGCTGCAGTGTCAGTGCTTTGCACACCCCTCACATTCAGCAGTGCTGCTGCTCACAAACCAAAGGCACAACCAGAACAAGCTGCAGAGAACTCCTGTAAGAATGGGTCAAACCAAGTACATGACAATGAAATAAAGAGGGAATGAGGATGAGGCTCTTACCGGGTGCTGGGATGCCTGGGATGCCTGGCATACCTGGCGGGAGTTGGTGGGGTGGGGGCACCCCTGGGTGAAGTGGCTGCATGCTGCCCATGCTAACAATGCCATCAACTGGGCCCTGCAAAGGTGGCAGCACCGGTGGATAGCCACTTATCATGCCTTGAAGGACACAACAAATTTCAAACATGCATCAATAACATGCAATATGGTCTACACAGTATGCACAGACATGCACTATCCACACACACACATAAAAAAAAGCACCTTTAGTACAGCAAGACAGTACTACAATTAGTATCTTGCAAAAAAAAAAAAAAAACCAAAACAAAAACTAAAAATAAATATGAAACACTATACTTTTGATGAATTAGTATTTAGTGTATTTGTATGCTTCTCACAGGGCAATAAATGTTGAATATTCAGATATGTTAACACAAGGAATAAATTCAGCCACAATTAAATGTTACTAATGCAAGCAGTTTTAATACAGCTTAAAGCTCTGCCATCGGCATACAGATTGCAAACACAACACTGACTGGCCAGCCCTGCTCTGTGGGCTGCTTCAGAGGCCACAAAAACCAAATCCCAGACATGTTCCTGCAGTACACATGCAAAACTGATGCACAAAAGTCCTACAACATTCACATACTTGAAACTAATGGCAGTGATGGGTGATTTTTATTAAACCATCTCCAGAATGAACTAAGGCAGTAACACAAATGTTAAACTTGGGTTTAAAGTGCTGGGCCGCAGTAAGTTACACTCATGGCATTAGATTGAAGTGAAAGGACTTAAAGGAGCACCTGCAGTCCCTCAGAGAAATTCACTGTCCATGTCTGCAAGGTGTCTTTAGAGGAAAATCAGTGACACTGCAAACACTGTATTGTGCTGCTGCTCAAAAATTTTGTTTTCTGCATGTACAGGAAGAAAACTGAGAGCTTTCTCTGGCTTTGGCTCAGATTTTCTGCTGTCCATGTAACTGCACTATGCTTGTTAGGCCCTGGAATGTTTAATTTAAATGGATGCATTGCCAGGTAAGCAAGGAAAGGGGTTGGAAAGACAATGAAAAGATGACAGAGGACAGAAGCAGGTCCAGAGAGATGAGGTTAGTTAGAAATGCAGATTTGCTGGGGCATCTACAGTCTGCTCTAAGAAACCACCAAGCCTTTGCCACACTCCCTGTAATTCACAGAAGAAACTTTCAAAACAGAGATTTCTGGAATGAGACTGGTCAAAAACCCTCATTAGTTCTGACTGAGAACAAAGCTGTAACAAGCTCAGGGTCTAAACAGGGAGAGCAGCTACAAAATAAAAGCTAAACCCATCACTTCCTCAGGATGTTATAGAAGCAAGAAACCTCTAATACCAAAAGCTTTACATGGAGAAAACAACAGGAAAATAAAGAACTAATCTCCCCTGAGACCTCATTTTCCACAGGGCACCAAGACTGATATGTGAAATATGCTGTAAGTACCTATTTCAAATATCTGGAACCTTATCTGTACCTCTTTATTACAGGGAAATCTATATTTCTAATGGAGAAAGGAAAAGAAGAAACACAACAAAAGCCTCCTTGAAGAGCTCTCACACTGTAGCTACTGCCTGGTACCTCCAGTGCACCTGAGCTGCTGACACCTCTTCAGAGCAGGTAATGCACTTCTGAAGCTTTCAAACAAACAAACAGAAAACTCTCCAAGGAATCAAACCCATATTTATCAATCATGGAAGCTTAGTTCTACATTTCCAATTAAAATACTCAACAACTGGCTAATAAAGGTGCCATCAAACCTCCATGAGAAATAACTTCTTGTAGCTCATTCCAAGCAAGAGAAATCATTTTCTTACCCCATGTATGAACTGCAAACTTTTATTTTAAACTACCAAACATGGCCAAACTATTTCCAGCTCCCACAACTGTGATTTAGGATGTCTTTGAAATTACTTGTTCTCCTGTTTTTTTATTATAGCAATATAAGATAAGTAAACTTTTGCAATACCTAAATGTAGAAGACAACCAAAGTGCTGCACACTAAGAGAAACAAACTTCAGAAGGCTTCCAGATTTCCTGGCCCCATGGGCCATAAAGAAGTTCTGTGATGGAGAAGCTCTCTGAACTAGCAATCCAAGGATGGAGGATGTCAAAGAGGTCCAAACAGAACAAGATACTTCCAAGTAGGACTTGTGAAAACCAAAAGATGAAAGATTGTGTTTTTCTAATGGGCCACAGAAGGAGAACGAGTTTAAAAGGATCTGCTCCATCATCTATTTTAAGAAAGTATTTCCCAAAGCCAAAGTGAAGACTCTTGAGTGTTGACCTGCTCAAATAAGACAACGACCTGAAACAGAGTTTTGCTGCCACAGGAAATAAGGTAGCATGTGTAGCTGGCAGAATGCACGTTTTTGGGTAAGTTTTAAGGAAGTGTTAACAGCAAGTACCACCATCCATCAGCACCTGCCTCCAAAAACTGGAAAAGTGACTCAGTGCCAAAAAACCCAAGCACCAAACTAAGAAAACACAACCACAAGAGGATGGTATTTCTATATATTCTAGATTGAAGTAAATTATTCACAAAAGAGATCAGCACTGGGAAACTCTTTTTTCCCCCTCCTTTTTCTTAATATATGCACAGATAAGTGTACACACACACACACAAACATACACCAACGGCAAACAGTTCAGAGGGAAATTACCATGAACAGAGTGAAAAAAAGCCAAAAGAAAAACACAACTCAGTGTAAATAAATGCTTTATAACCTGGAGATCATGACCAGCTAAGGAATGTGCCTTCAGTTAAACATCAATGCAGCCTATTTACTGAAAGGGGATTTAGAGATTGTGATGAAAAACGCTTCAGGCTGTCAGCTTGAAATAAGGCCACAGCCTGTGAGATGAGAAAGAAAAAGAAAAATGACAAAAGAATAAATGGAATAATTGGAATGTCTTAAGGGAAAGTTAAAAAGACCCCAAACTCAAACCCAGATACTCAAATACTCAAATACTCATTTTTATCTACTCAACACTATTTTGACCTTGACTGAAGCAATTTAATTCTTATTTTAATTAGAAACCGGGGAAGGAAAACAACCTATCAGGTCACACCTAATTAATTTTCTCACCCATGTATGGCTGATTTCCATACAAGAATCTTCAGTGGACTACATTGTCTTCAGATCTGATCCTGAAAATACTTACTCTGAGCATACTCCCTATGAAATCAAGCCGGATTACAACTGGTAAGGAGCTCAACACCCAGCAACAGGGACCTCGTGGAAGAGTTCTCCAAGCTCAGTTCTATTCTGAAAAATAACCTGATAAAACCAGCAATGTCGTCATTTTGTCTTTGTTTCTGCAACGGCTCTAGATCCTGGTCTGCTCTGCTTACCAGTGCCTAGGAGGCAATTCTACAAAGCTTTTGCTTGGATTTAAAATCTGGGTTAGACTCTGTTGGCCTCTCACCTCCCTGATCATTAAGCCCCCAACAATTTCCCTCCTGCTTTAGCCCTGCCACAGATGCTGCATGCACTAGAAGACTATTTAGCTGCTGGCCTCCTGCCACAGCAGGGCTGAAGGTGAACTCTGCAAGGCAGAGTGAATAAACACGACTGCACACCACCAGAACAGGAGCACTGCACGAGGAGGACCCTGCTTCCCTGGACACCAGGCCACTGCTGCACTAGGCACGTTCATCATGAAGAAGGACTGAAGAGTTTGAGCTTTTGCTTCCAACGTGACCCAAGAGAGTGTTTGTTCAGAGTTATGAAGGGGGGTTGATAAAGTGGATGAGGAAAAAATGGTCATAGCTCCTACGTTTTACCTGCAACGGGTGTCAACTGCTGATTGAGCATTCCCATTGGTGTTGGTGGCGGCACCACCCCCATAAGAGCCCCGACAGGAGTGCCTGCCCGGGGGGAGGAATTCTGCTGCTGTGCTGCTCGCTCTCTCTCCTGCTGCTCAGCAACTTTAGCTGCCCGCTCTGTAAAAGTATTTTAGATTTTCAGTTCTGTTTTGTAACCCAGACTTTCAAAATATTATCTGTTCATTAAAAAGGACTAGTCAGACACTGGCATAGTTTAGTCAAATATAAAGTAGAACAGATGAATCTTTTTTATACAGCATATGATTTGATTTCATGTGGCTGCAGCTAAGACTTTTAGAGAACCTTTCATGAAAAATATTCCACAAAGTTTTATCTCTTTCTAAAAAAAAATAATTAAAATAAATAAGAAAATAAATTTTTAAAAAATTAAAATAACAAATTTGATGATAATAACACCAGTGTTACCAACATGAAGCAGCAGTCCAGCACTAGGCTCGGTCCGCACTAGGACATGGGAAAACATTCCCTGTTTTGACACCACTGGCTCAGCCAAACCAGCTGCAGCCAAGGCCAGCAGCTCTTGGGTGGATCCTCTACCAGCTGCTGTGGGAACTGAAGCCCCATGTGTGCCAGGTGTGCCCTAAAGAATGCTGCAAAGAGCAGACAGCAGTGCCAGCTGGTGGCACGGTCATTTCTGGGCTCCCCATGTATTTTACTACTGATGCAGCTGAAGAGTGGTGGCAAAATAGGGGAGCACTTGTAAAGTTTCCCTAGTGCAGATTGGTCCTTAGCTTTTGGAACATAGCAAGCAGCAGTTTGACAAACCAAAAATATTTTTCTCTGCCTCTTTCTGTCATTTCCCCGTTTGGTCCCCTATGAGTTACTTGTTTTTCTGAAGATGTCTAACTCACATTGTGCTGCTCACTGGAGGTCATGTGTGTCCTTTGTACGATGAATCTGGTCATTATCTCAATCAAGTCTCTCACTGTGACTGCAAGAACAAAAGATCTACTGCAGGGTAATCTGACCAGAGGACAATTTTATATTAAGGGAAGGGCAAAGGGTCATGGGAAGAAGAAAGAAAAAAAACAAAACCCAAGCAAACAAAAAAGGAGAAATACTGAATGCCCACTCCAGGTGCTTTGGGGGCATGCAAGTTCCTGCTTCGTTTACTCTGAACGTTGTGTCTGACTGGCACAATGAGGAACAAGGAAGAATAAATGGATGCAGAATACATCTCCAGCAATTTTCAACAACAATGAATGCAGGGCCATGAGTTCTCTCTTGCAGTTGGTGAAAGATGGAAACTGCACTAAACCAGCAATCAAGGTCCTCTGTCAAACGAAGGCTAAGAAGAAGTTCATCAAGGAGATTAAGTTATGCATCCTGCCAGTGTTACTCGCCTCCTCTAGGACATTGAACATCTACCACACTTTTGATTCCTCTAGAACCTGTTTGTGCAGCTTCTAGCACTACTTCCATACACTCAAAGACCAGTTTCATTTCCAAAGGCATTTCCTTCCTTCTTCCCACTTCTGCAATTTCAGGCAGTGATGACGACGCAGAGAAACTCCTACATTTATACAGGCAACTCAGATGCAGCTGAGCACAAAATACACAAGATATTTAAAGGCAGATCCTGAAGTAAAAAAATGAGAAAATCCTTTCCAGAGCACAGCAAGCACTTTGGGAAAAGATGAAGCAGTTGTTCTGACTCTCACCTACTTTTGGCCAGCTAAAAAACAAAAAATGGTCAGACAAAAGAGGCACAAGAGACACTCTGATGAATGAGAAATTACTGCTAAGTGTTCAGCTTTATCAGACTTCAGAGTGCTGAGGTTTGAAGAAGGACCTGACATAGGACAGTACTCAAGTTTTACCTAGCCCCTTTCCATGCCCTGACTGCCACAGAAGTCACAAATGGAATAACACTGCCAAAGGGAACTGGAGGAGATATCTGAAAGTTCGGCCTAAAGCATTCACCCTAAAACTCAATAATAAACCCAAATCACACAGGCCAGGACTTGAGATAATTCAGACATTTCCAACACATCTCAAGAGACAGGGAAGAGACCTTCTGCTTTGAACAGAGTTTTTCCTTACAACAGGCTTTTCCTTCAACCCCTTTTACTTTACTTTATTTGGCCACGCAGGCACTTCCAACACAGCCTCTTCTCAACTATTGCTAGAAAACCAACTAATACCCTGAACATAAACCAAACAAAATTTTCAGTGGGTCAAAGTGGATCTAAAATGTAAACTACTTCTCACTAGAAAATGGCAGCACCCTTTTTTTCACTGAGATGTCAAACCATGCCCACTCCCTGCTCCCTGGTTCACACCCACACCAGGGAACACTTGAATTCTGACTCGTCACAGTGGAAGGAGTGGAGTTTCTCTCCTTTCACACATGGTAAGCAAACACACTTTGGACACTATGTTACCCCATCCCAACCCCTCAAAACCAAGTAAAAGTAAGTCTAGTTCAGGGCAGACACCAAGCCAGGGAAACTGCAGCTCAAACCCCAAAAGCTTTGGAAAATTTGAATAGAGAAGGAAGATTCAATGGAAGCACACAGACAGTCATTAACACGGTGGACAAACAGAGCCTTCCTGCAGAAGTGCAGGACTTCAAGCTGCTCTAAGCAAGGAAGCAGTGACATGCCAGCCATCCTCCTGCTGAAGGATGAGGCTGTAAGGAGGCATCTGCCAATAAAAAGATCACACATGCACCTAGAAGGGTGTAAAAGGAAACAACTACAGAACAAAGTAAGGCCCCAGCAGTGTCACAAGGAAAGAGCGTTACCATTTCCCTTTCCAGCATCTGCAAAGCAAACCTGCACAGAGCAAAGGGTGCTGTGCTTCCCTCCAGAGCTGCAAAGAGGTGCTACTGAAAATCAGAAAGGACTGAGGTGGCTGAGAGTGGACAGTGACAGCATGCAAGCTTCCAGCCTCAAGATCAAAGCTGCCTTTAAGTTATGAGTGTGCAGAAAACCTATCAAATCTCATTTTCAAAGTTAGAACTGAACTGGGCCATAACTTTCCCAGATGTTGAAATGTTCCTATCCAAAGGAGCATTTTTTAAAAATAAAGTTGCATCAATACAGTGGTTAATAGTGTTGACATGCTATTAACTAGAGAAGTAACTATGGATGTTAAACCCATGTGTTTGGCTTGGGTAAGGGCTGGCTGTTAAAGATCAGCTGTATTTTATTTCAATCAAATAAAAGTTAAAACACAGTGACTATTTATAAGAAGGGAGGGAAGGAATGGAAGGAAAGGAGGGAGGGAAGAAAAGGAGGAAGGCAAAGAAAGGAAAGGAGGGAAGGAACTGAGGAAAAGAAGGGAGGAAAGGGTTGAAAGATAGGTCTAAAGTATCTCATGATTATGAAATATTCCTAGGCCTACTTCAGGATACAAAATCTCTCAACAAAATGAGTTACAACAGTTGATTAATACTGTACTGAACAATAGGTCATATTTACACTACAGTACTGTTAATAATGAACTTTCCCCCACTCCCCTGTAAGCCTTTCTTACCTGCTGCTACAGCTCTCAAGAGCTTCTTCTCCAAAATACCCCTCAGTCCTTCTTTAAGGAAACATTGACAAAATATTTTTCCAACTGACTTCTAGCCCAGGAGCTCCATACCCCTTCACTTCTAATTTGTCCCCATTTTCTGGGAATTTGCTAATTTGGTTATTTGTGGCAAAGACATTTAAATTATCAGTTGTGCTCTACATAACTGAAATATGCTCTTTGCTCCTCTTCAGCCATCTCTCAGTAAGAACTTCTCTTTAAGGTACATCCAGAACACAAACATAAATATTTTCTTTTATTAAACCTGTCATCTGAACAACAGAAAGTGTTGAGAAAGAAAATAGGCAGAAAAGAGTTCAGCATCTCAGTTTTTACTTACCTTCATATTCTGCTTTCTTGTTTGCTTCCAAGTTTCTCCACTCAGTTCCTACAAGTCTGCTGAGCTCTCCAAAGGAGTAGTCTGGGTGCTGAGCTTTAATCACAGCTCTCATCTCGCTGCTAAACAAGATGTACCCACTCATGTTGATCTTCCTTTTTGATCCCTCCTTCTTGGTGCTGCCCTTAACAGACTTGGGAGTGGACTGTGAGAAAAAGCAGTTATGACCACAAGTGTACAAAAGAGAAGGCCAGAAGAGAACAAAAGGAACTGTGTCATGGCACAGATTTCCTCCATTGAGCTGTTCAGAGATGTTGCCAACACGAGTTGAGTAAAATATTTTATTTGCCACCTCACATTTTAAAAAAATGCTTCCCCACTTCCTCCTTTGCCTTTACAATCCCTACTCTCCCTCATTCCACCTTCTAAATGTTATTCTGCCTGCCAGATCTTCCTTTTCCTCCAGTGTTCACTTCTCATTACATAAGTAGCTGTTTGTTCCTGAAAAATCAAAGCCCAGTTTTGTTGATCTCCATTTACCCACACCACAGATTCCCAGCATGTTCTTATGTCGGTGAGCAACAAAAAGTCTGCTCCTTTGCTTTTCCTACTATGGATGTTCCCAGTGAGAGCTCCTTGATGTTTTCAGCCACCAAAACATGAACCTTCTATACTGAGATACAACAGCTGGAGCTCCTTTTTGAAGACCCTTCCACCTATCTTTGTCACAGACCATAATTCATTCACACTCTGACCAGCATGACCCATAAAGGTATCATCACATCAAAACCCTCTGAAGGCCTTTCTCAGACCCCAAACATTACAAATCTGTCACATCTTGAAAAGTGCCATTGTTTCCAAGTACCTGGTGGAGGCAAAAAAGGAAACAAAAATACATTCAACTGTTTCCTTCCTCTCCTGAAATTCTGACCATGTTACTGACGCCTCCTACTTGCTGCTTTGACCCCACAGTTCAACACTCTCCTCTCAGCTAAAAATAAAGCTTTAGTAACACCAAGATGCTTAAAAACTCTTGCTTGTCAATTTAAACAAGATTAACTGAGGCCCATTTAAATGTAATTCCAAACATCACTGTACTAACTTGCAATACATGCTTGAAGTTTTCATTATGAACATGAAGACTGGGGGAAGTGAAGAAAACTCCTCACAGGGTTTGGGATGATACACAGGGCAGATACAATTCCATCCTGACTTCTTGGGCAAGCCACAGAGGCACAGGGAGAGTTCTCAAACCAAAGAGAGGAAAATCTAATTATACTTTTGGCCTTTGATACATCTGCAAATAGAGAGCTACAAGTTTACCAGCTGTTTTTAACTATATAGTTCTTGCAACAGTTTTGATAACAGTAACCTAATGAAAAAGCCTTCCCATCAGTTTGGAAGGGCAAATAGGACTTGGAGAAATCATAAGAATTCCAAATTTGGTTCCTGCATTCTCTGTTCTTTTCCATCTCCCATCCACACATTTTTAAAAGAAGTCTTCTCCATTGGAGCCAGATAAATGTGCATTTACTTTCAGACTTGTTAAAAGAAGAAACCAACCAGGACCCTCTTTCATGCTTTATCTTAGCCATTGCTGAAGCAAACAATGAAACTGCACATCTTTTTTTTAAGTACTTTGACTTGATTCACAGCAAACTGCAGCAGGAAAGCATCACCCACCTATCTGCCAAGCCCCACAACACCACAGTCACTTGTCATGTCTCCTCTTGGGTGTTACAAGAGCTTCTTTGTTGGCAGAAGAAAAAAAAGTTTAAAAGTTCTGGGGTTTAACAGTTGCTAGATAAAATTCCACTTCTGCTGGAATACTCTTTAAGAATTTTCAAGTTGCTTATAAAATTCAGCATGTTCAACAAGAGCAGTGAGCAACCTTGCAAGGGAAAATGCATTTGGTGGCTGCCCACGTGGCAAAACATCCCACTCAAACCAGGCAAAAGCTTTCAACTTCAGCAACTCTTTCACAACATCCAGAGACATTTCTACCCCAGGGTGACCTCCTTTCAATGTAATGCAGCAGAAATCCACACTGCTGGCCCCAAAAGAGTCTGGAACTCCCTCCTGTTCCCAGCAGATCATTCCCATTGACTCTTAAAGACTGGCATTAAGTTGGATGTGGGAGTGTGGTGACACAGATACAGGGTTTAATCCAGTTGCCAAGAAACTTTTTTGGTTAGTTGAATTTCCAGCTAACACAGTTCCTCACTCTGCTTCCACACTCAGTTACACAAATTCCAGGCCTTGTGTAAGAAAATTTGTATTTGAATTTTATATAAAGACCTGATACTTCTGAACAAGTATCACAGAAAATCCTATTATTAGAAACAATACTAAGACATAAAAATGTACCCTGGGTTTTCCTCAACTGAATGATCTCCTTTAAAAGTATTTTAATGGAATGAAACACTATCACCTGGATATCATATTGGAGGTGCCACATTTTGTGCAATTTACTCCATGCACTTGTAAAGTATAAATCCTTTTTTTGTATATAAAATGTTACTTTCTTCATTTGGATTGGTTAAAGAATGTGGACTATCAAGGTTTAAGGGCTCCTGAAGCAAAGTCCTTACCTGGGGTGGAGTATAAGGCATTATATCCAAATCACTGGCTAAGGGGGCCTGAAGCTGAGGCATAGAAGGTGTTTCAGTCATGTCACCTTCCTCTTCTCCCATCTCCTCCATGTCCTCATCACCTCCTTCCAACTCTGCAAACTTTGCTTCCAGCTGCTGAATCTTCTTTTCCAGGAGAGGAGATGGCTCTTTCTGAGGAACTATGGGTTTTCTGGAAGGTGGAGGAGGAAGATAAAAAGCAGCTGAGAACGGACTCATACCTTACTGGAGAAAGAACTTGTTTTTTGAAGAGAAAAATCAACTTTTCTTAATTTCTGACTGAACAGTATAGAAACAAAGGTGACTTGAGACGTGCCTAAGCTTCCTTTGATAACCCTGAGCAGAACTTATTTTGTGTCTATGGCCAGTGTCCATTTAAGTCACTTGTCAGAAGGATTTTTTATGAGTAAGAAGGAGATTTCAATACAAGTACTGAATTGCCTTCTATTGTAGAAATTAACACCACAGCTTCCTTAGACTTCACATTTTACTTAAATGAGACCTCAATATTCTTATTTTATTAATATGAATGTTCACCAAAAGATTTTCCCTACTCATAATGAGGACTTAAGTTTTTTCACAATATCCAAGAGAATGTACCAATCTGATAAAGACTTTTCTTGAAGTCAGAGGAAGAAAAAGAAAACACCCATTAAGACCATAAAAAGACTGATGCTATCTGCATTTCTTCCCAAGAGTGTGGTTATCTGAAATTACACCTCAGACTTCTGTGGATGTCCTGGGTCAGGCTGGGATGGGGTTAATTCCCTGCACAGCAGCTGAGAGGTGCCTTGTGTTGGATCTGTGAGCCAACAGGGTGGATAACACATCCTGCTGTAATTAGTGTGAACAGATCAGCCTCAAGGCCCTTCCTTTTCCCCATTCTGTGCTCCAGCAGGCTGGGGCTGGGCAGTGATTTGGGAGAGGAGACAACCAGGACAGCTAAGCCAAACCAACCAAGGGGATATTCCACACTCTGACACTGTGCTGAGCAATAAAATATGGGGAGAAGGAGAGGACAGGGTACATTCAGGGTTATGGCATTTGTCTTTCCCAGTAACACCCATTACAGGTGCCAAGGCCCTGCTTTCCAGGAAACAGCTGAACATCTGCCTGCTGATGAGAAGTAGGGAATTCATTCCTTATCTTGCTCTGTTTGTGCAATGTAGCTTTGCTCCACTTTTCCAACTGTTTTTAACTTGAGCCAGGAGCTTTTCTTCCTTCTGCCCTTCAGATTCTCTCCCCTACTCCAGACCAAGAGGCTGGGTGGGGGCTTAGCTGCCAGTCCATTACAATCCAGAAGAGTGTTCCCTCATTCCCCTCACATTTTTACCTAAAATAGTATATTTCATCATCTACAACTTTCGCAGACAGTGAAAACCTCTTCAAGCCCTTGAATTTCTTCATTTGTTTGTCGCTTTCGTTGTAGCGGCTCTCGCAAAGAAAAACATCGTTTTCGGAGATTTCTGTTGGTCTGCACGAGAGGAAGTCTTTGAATGACAGAACGACACACTTTCCTGCAGAAATGAAAGAGCTGGGTAAGAAGGCAGCCACACTTGCAGGTTTTCTTTTAGAAGTGTGGAAAGTCCATTTTTTTGCCTGTCTTGTAAGTGTGGAAGATTCCTGGCACTTGGCGCAACTACGGAAAATACATCAATTGATATCACAGTAAAATAATGCCACTCACAAGAAACCTACAGCAACTTAATGCAGCCTTTGGATTGCTTTTAAGACCTAGAGAACCCACAAAATCACAAGGCCCCATGATCACTGTCAGTTACCATATTTATCACAGCAGCATAACTCCAAAACAAAGCACACAGCCATCATCTTCTGCAACAAATCAAATTCCAACCTCCTACTCCTCCTTTCAACTCTGCAGGTAATATGTGCTGGAGTTATTGCATTATTATGCAAGAATAATGGAGTTTTCTGTTCTCTGGCTGCAATGTTCACTTTCATATAATACAGGTCATTCCCTTATTGTAATAAAGCTTCCTAACAGTGAATTCTCACCACAGGTCCCACAGGTAAGAATGCATATTACAAACTCACTGAATAGTATCTCCTCCCTCCCTCAAAGAAAAAGATGTACTTGGAATCAAGCCTACACCTAGCCGTCAATCACTTCAGATTGGGTAGGAAAAGAAGATGTACATCAGATTAAGGCTGTGAATAATTACCCAAAATGCAACTCATGGGACAGGTCTCCTCCAAGTTACTCAAAAACACCTCCTTCTTGTAGAACATTTTAGTTGGCTCATGCTCAGTTTCTTCAGGATGTATAAAGATTGGACCAAAGAAATAAGCGGCTCCATCTCGCACCCACATCTTCTCAATTCTGCAAAGAAACCAAGCCAGCAACACAAATGAAAGGCCATTTCTCCCAGATGAAGCAGCAGCATATTCAGGAAGACCATCAGTGGAAGACAACTACAGAACAGCCAATTCCAACTGTACAACCAGACCAGGTTTTTATCAGGCAGCTAAAATTCCACCTCAATCTATCAACACCTTGTAACACTTCACTCACATTCTTTCCCACCTTCTTTTATACCTTTTTACAACCAGCCCCTCTTTCATCCAAGTTATTTTTACAGCTGTAAACTGCAAACAAGAAGCTGCCCCTACCTCCCTACTCGAGGCCGCACCAGCCCGTGGGATTTGATGAAGACACAGTCCCCAACCTTCAGCCACATGTCATTGTAGCAGAGCTGCTCAAAGTAATGGCAACCTGGCTCCCCATTGGACATTTCCACTGGAACATCCTCTTTGTCCTGCAGGAGAGGAAGCATTTAGACACTTGAGGAAGGAGGAAAACCAAGCACAGAAATAAAGAGATGTCAGGTACTGGTAAAAGGTTTTGCTCTATCTTTATGTTAACAATAACAGGTAAGCACTAAGCAGAGACGTGTGTGCAAAAGTTTCCTGAATTAAAACTGCAAAGCCAAAGATACCCTCCATGTCTGTCACAAGCTTTCCTACTTCACAAAGCTCTAATTTTGCTACAATAGTAATTTACAGGTCTTTTTTTTTTTGTTCTAGTTCTTCCAAGTAAACTGGCCAAGCAAAGCCTTCTCAGCTTTGATGGTTTGAAGCCCAGTAATGTGTTTGGGAAGCAAGAAGTGAATATATGGCCAAGCTAACAGACACAAATGCAATTATTCAACTCTCTTATACAATAATGTGAACACTCCAATTTGTACTGCTTACAAATTCATACCATCTGCCCTATTTAAATTTCTTACTTTTTAGTAAAAACTCAAATTGTGCCTCAGTCCATCTTTCAGCCTGGGATTCCAGAAAGCCAAGGAAACACAGGCTGTCTCACCAAGGCATGGAAGGAAAAGATCCTATGAGTTTTCATTCTCTCAGTATAATTAATTACATCTTTTGCCATGAATACATATACTAATACACACTAGGTGTCTGGCAAAAGCTGACAATGGGTATGCTGGGTACTGTGTTCTCAGATTCTATTAGAAAATGCAAAGTGGATTTTTCAGGGGGTTTTTTTAGTGATTTATGATATTTTATGAGTCTCTTATTTTTTCATGTCTCTAAATTTATTTCAGACAAAACTAATTAAATCTAACTGATTTTAATACACTTACCTAAATTTATTTGTTTTCTTACTCTAGGTACAATAAATGAACCATTTTATCCACTATGTCAGACAGAAATATTCTTAAGGATTTTGACAACAAACTACTTCATTATCAACCACAAACAGGCCACAAACATTAGAATATTATGTGTTACTTTCTGCTGCCTAGCTACTGCCTGTTTTACTGAAATGCTACACAACAAAGCATTTCAGCACTGCCATGAACTAAAATTAACTTACAGTTCTACAGGTTCTTTAGGCTTAGGGCAGGCCTTACAGTACAAGTGTAACTTTCTGGAGTGGTAAAAAAACCCAAACTAACCCCATCACAAGAAAGAGCTTGGTAACAAATATTTACACAGTTTATTATTTTCTGTCTTTTTATATTTTGATTGTGTTAATTTACAAATGTCTGTAATATAATTTATAACAAAACTATTATATT
The DNA here is from genome assembly GCF_028769735.1 of Zonotrichia leucophrys gambelii. Lineage (NCBI taxonomy): Eukaryota > Metazoa > Chordata > Aves > Passeriformes > Passerellidae > Zonotrichia > Zonotrichia leucophrys. The sequence continues at coordinate 14,947,845 of NC_088182.1, forward strand.
CATTTATATTTCATTGTGTCTGGATGTGGTGAAACCCAAGCCATGAGGGCTAATATTTTGTCATTCTCTATCTGTCAAATACAATCAAGGTTCCCCTTGCATACCTTTTCAAGATGAAGGATACTTTCTCCCACCTTACTGTCCTCCAGTGTTTCACTGTGCTTCTCCTCATCTACTTTGTCTGTATTGGCAAACACAGAAGCAACTCTGACCACAGGCAGGGGCACATCTCGTGGGACAAATCTGACAGAGCTCACGGGCATAGTCCACAGTTTAATCTTCTTAAAAGACTTTGTCTTCGCAGAATAGCGCGACTCACACACGTAGACGTCCTCATCTCTGAAGTTTTCAGGGCACAGTTTAAAATATTCCTGCAGATTGAAGGAAAAATATGAAATATTTCAGCAACACCCACACTCCACAGACACACAGTGAACTCCTTCTCATGGCTTCAGTTTATTCTATGCTTCTGTCAGAAGCCTTTTTGCTGAGTTCTCTTCTTCCCAGAATAACAACAAACAAGAGATCTTGTTTGGAGAAGGAGCTAATCCAGTACAGGTTGCATGGGAGAAAAGTTAGGTTTTATTCATTTCCCAATCCCAAGTACAAGCTCTGCAGCCTGAAATCACCTTCACAAGATTTCTGAACTTTGACTTGGGAAAAGGACAATTCACCAAGCCAGGGGTGATCATAATCACAAATCAAGCAGCACAGGGAACCTCCATCACCTGGGTGAACCCCATATTTCAGGAAGAAAAGAAGATCCAAACAGCCCACAGAAGCAAGTCCTATTTTATTTAGGTATAACTGGAATGTCTCTGTGTTAGAGGGCCTACAGCTCTACAGGAAATAGCAGAAAGCATGACTTGTTTTAGAAATTACTCTGAACAGTCTCTCACCTTGACAAACATGACCACACATTTGCCTAAAATTTTGCTAACAGGAACTTTACTGTAATAATCACTTTTAAAAACTTCTTTCTCCAGGAATTTTCGTGTTGCAAGATGAAAAGTTTCATTTGGTCGATAAAACCAGCAGCCATAGAGCCATTTCTCTCCTTTAAAACAGAAAACAACAAAAAAGAAAGAGAAGGGAGATAAAAAGAAAAAAAATGTAAAATTACATTTTCTAGTGCATGAGCCAAGTAAGAACAATTAGCAATTGACTTGAATCAAATAGCCATGTAGTCATTTATATTAGGAGCAATCTGCTTTTAAATAGGAAAATAATCAACTTTTCAGAAAAGGAAAACAAGTTATTTTTAAAAGCCTGACAATTGTTTTTTCTCCACTAAATCCTGACTCAGCAAAATAAAGGAGAAATTTGCTCTTATTTATAGATCTTGACTTTCTTGAAATGGCTTTGAAATCCACACAACAATCACCTGATTATTTAAAGAATCTCAGCTAACTGTTTTTCAGTTGTTAAAGAACTACTTCTTTCATTTTATGCTGTGACAAATGATGTGATAAACTCAAATTGATGACAATGATTTATAAAGAAGTTACAAACACGTACTTTTTTTCTAAATCAAAGGAAACCTGTGCCCATCTTTGGTTCAGATTTCTCAGCACAAAAACAGTGCTCTTCTGTACCTAAATTACAAGGAGTCCATGCTACTCAGAACCCCATCCCTTCAAGGCTTACAATTTGAGGGTAGGCAGAAATGAACACCAAAAAAAGCCCAAGCTCTCTCAAGAATTTTCTGTTTGCAATATCCTTTAGAAAAAAGGAACTCAGAAACAGCAACAGAAAAATACTCACTGGTTCAAACAGTTCTGCCAATAAAATAAGTAACATCTACATAGGAAAAAAAATCAAACTAGAAGCTTGTAGCATTCACATTCTCTGAAAAAATCCCTTCTCCCAGGATTTTTCTCCTAGAAAGCTGAGAAGCCTCAGAGAAAAGGAAAACAATTCTTATCTCATTCGCTTCTCCTCTGTTTTTCTCATGTGGAATGTGTTTGGAGATTGTTTCATTGGATTCTGGTGTGAGTTATTTTGACTTTTTGGCCAACTGGTGCCAAGCTGTGTCTCTGGAGAGATTCACCGGTTTTCATTATTAGCTTTTTAGCATTGAGTAAGTATCCTTTCTGTATTCTTTAGTATAGTACAGTATTCTTTAATATAATATAGTATTACAAAGTAATAAATGAGCCTTCTGAGAACATGGAGTCAGATTCATCATTTCTCCCTGCCACAGGGGTCCACGCAAATACCACAGAAGCTTAAAATTACAATAATAAAGTTTCACTGCAGTGTTTTCCTGCAGTAAGGCCATCCTTACCAGCTGAATCTTCCCACAGCCTCTCAATGCAGACAATGTGAGGCTGCAGGCTGCTCTCTGCAGGCTCCACATACACATAATCCCCCACGTGGTACATGCTGTTCTTGAAGCTGCAGTCCTGGCTGTAGGTCCGATGCAAACTCGACAGCCCAGCTGATCCAGAGGAATCTTCACTCTTTTCAGCTTCTTATTTCAAAAAGGGAAAATCAATGTTAGTGATGTCATAATTCCACATTAGCTGAGATTCTTGGTGTCAGTGCCTCACTTTGAGCCTGGAGTTACCAGGCTTTACTGCTGCTGACATCTATGAGGGAAGATCAACCATGTTAGAAAGATGATTTGTGGACAAAACTGCCAACAGCTGTGCTCCTGACTGTGGAAAGGTGCAATTGGAGAGCTTATTTATTCCTTTAAACATGGTGCACAATGGAGCACGGACAAACAACCAGGAACTGTGAAATAAAGGATCTTCAAGTTACACTTCATGCCCTACAAAACAGTGCAAGTCCACTCCTCTGCACGTCCACAGTAGCCAAAGCACAAAAGGTTTATCAAACCTCAGTTCTTCAGTAGTGTTTAAAGCATGATCATAGACAACACCATCAGTACTTGTCAGAAAGAAAATGACTAAAAGATCAATGGGAATAGTCATTGTTAAGTTTATTATCAGCAGAAAGCTGAAGTAAAAAACTACTGTTTTTTTTTATCATGTTCTTGAAATAATACTGGTATCCCAATGTATTCTGATGCAAGAGTTCACATAGGGATAGTATCTACCTACATCTCTTTCTTAAAAGCTCTCTGGCCTATGAATAAATCACTCATAACTTGAAAATAAAAGACTGGGGGACAAGCTGACTATTGAGGTCCTTTCAGCAGGCAAAGCTGCAGCAACACATTATATGTGTGGGTACATTTTTCATTTGGTACATTCAAAATATATGAAACAAAAGTAGTTACCTCTCTTCTCCTCCTCCCTTTTGAGCTTATCCTCCTCTATTTCTTTGGGCAGCTTTTCCTTCTTTTCCTTTTCTACATCATTGTGAAGATGCTTGGTGGTGTAGCTGAGAGCAGGTGACAGCAGAATCTCTCCATTTTTACACAGCTCATCTCGAATTTTAATGAAGAACTGCTGAAGTTCCACTGCATCCTCATAGATCTCTGAATCAGTCCTGTACAAAAACATGAGCAACAGAGTAAAACTACAGTTTGTGCAGGGTCAAACAGGAGCCTAAACACACCCATCAATCACCACTCTGTGATCAACTGAAAGTTTCACTCTGCCAATGGATTTCTCTGCTACTCATAAGCAGCAGCAGAGACTGGCCTGAAGCCATGAAGCATTAAGTGATGCTTCACCTGTTAGTCCACTGCCAATTTGCATTATAGTTCACCCACAACAGTATTTTGGTATACACCAGTGCTGAAATGCCAGGAAAATCAGAGGTAAGTAGCTGTGACTAAGGCTACTTGTCACTGGACCTCCACAATTTATTAACTTTTGAAAACTTGAGTAATAACAGTACTATTAACAAAACTGACTTATTTTAACTATCCATACTCCTCTTAGTAGATGTTTTAAGATCATTTTTTACCTCCTGTCTTCACAGTCAAGCTCTCACCTGCACATTCCCAAAAAGGCTACTGAATTCAAGCAAAGCACTATGAGAAGTTGCAAGTGCTCATAGTTTTCACACCATAACTCAACCAGGTGTGACTGCTCCAAAAGAATAATTCACTATTTGAACAGTCAGAGAACAGCTCTCTTTACTTTTTCAATGTCAAAAGGTGCTTCTTTGAAAGATTATTGTCAAAATTACCTCTTAGCAGAAAACTAACTTCTTCCTTGTTTTCAAATCAAAGCAAATGTTTCACTGAAGACCTGACAGAGCTTTTGAGATTTAGTTTTAAAAACACCCATATCAAGGAGAACAAACACCTTAAAAAACTTTAGTCTAAAATTAAATACAAACCTCATGATAAAGATACCTGAAAAATAAGGGTTTGCTCACCTGTTCATTCTCCGGGCCCTCTCCAGCACCTCAAACATGTTCTCCTGGAACAAGTCCAATCTTCTATAGCGATTATTTTCAACGTTTTTTCGGATAATATCAAAAGTCAGAGGAGGTTTATTTGGGAAGTTGGGATCAACAGCAGGAATCTCAGCTAAGGAGTCACTGTAGCATCTGCCCTCATCATCCTGGTGGCTCATAACGGATACAAAGAGGTTATGGATAAGTTCCTGAATCAGCAAAGTGACATTGGGCACATGAGAATCCTCATCTCCTTCTATTTCTCTCCGAGTTTCAAGCAGAACCTTGTGGAGCACCAGGGCATCTTTATAAATCAAAGACTCGGGCTCGTTGTACGTGCAAGCGTTATTGAACATCATGACAAAGTCCTCCACCATGGAGTCGATGTCCTGGTACTTATTTGCCATCATGTGGCTCCTGATCTTCTCCATGTCCACGGGCTTCTTGATGGTGACGTAGTAGTCGGGCAGCTCGGCGCGCGAGGGCAGCCGCAGGAAGATGGCGCTCAGCCGCCGCCCGCGCTTGTCCGTGTAGTTCTTCACCGCCTCGTACACCTCGTTCAGCTTCTGCTGCATCGGGGTCATGTACTTGGACTTCTTGGGAGAAATGCCACTTTTCCTACCTAACACCACAAAAACAACAAAGGAGTTATAAAATGGCAAAGCAGAGAACTTGCACGTTTCTTTGTCCAGAAAATTGTTCATGGGAGAAGCGCTCCATGGTGTGAGCCGAAGCCTCACAACACAGAGCCTGTTCCAGGCTGCAGCTTTCTTTGTTTTTCATAACTTCTATGAATTTTCTTTTTAATGTTCTTTTTGGCAAACACAGAGTATGTTGCTCCATGCTCCACCTGGCAAAGGCCTCCTCAGGCTTCAGCATGGAAAACATCTTTTCCTACCTAACATCATTAACAAACTCCTCTAAACTCATTTTGGTCTTCCAATTCTCCATGAATTTATCTCTGCAGCTGCTAAATATCCTGTCATCACAGGGTTTGGCTATCACTAAAATTAAGTATTCAAAATATGATTCCTTTATGACATGTTTATGCCAAATTAGAAAGGATTATTATAAGTAATATGCAAACTAAGGCCTCCCATGGCATTATCAGGTTGGCTTTTTGACTAATTCAGGATCTTGTTACTGCACTGCACCTGTACTCTACACCTGTGCTTTACCCAGGAGCTGCACATTTAATTTGCAAGAAGACTGTGTGCAGTTATTTTCTTTAAGGTTTTTGTGCAGTTTTATCCACCTCAGTTTGCTCAGCTCTGAACACATATAAACAGAACATAAGATTTGAGTAGTAGCAAGGCTGTAAGGGCAACAACTCAAGGAACTACACTTCCATGCTCTTCATGGCTTTCAATAATCTGCCAAACAGGGTTCACTTTTTTTAATCATCCTGTGGAAATCCCAGACATTTAACCAGCGAAATGAAGAGATTTGCTCAATTTGAGAAGCCCCTTACTTGACTGACCACATATTACACCATCTAACATTTGGATAACACTGTATGACTAAATCTTACTCCTTCCACCCATTCTCAAGTCTTTTTTCTTCACTGTAAGTTATTTTTCTTAGAAAACACTACATGCAAAAACTTAATTATATTGTAAAATACAGACATGCCATTGCTATCAAGATTTTGAAAATACAATTCTACTTTCCTTGTAAGTGTTAACAACTGTGCAGAACACATCTATGTGTAAAAGGAAGATCTGTTCACCTGTATTGTGTTGTAAGTATTGAAATGAGATAAGGCAATGGACAAGGTTGTCTTACTTAGCTTTAGTTTAGGGGATGCAACATCATCATCTTCAGCCAAGGGTCCCAGCTCTTTCCTTTTTTCCTTAAGGATCTTTTCCAGCATATGGGCATCATTGTACACCTATTAATCAGTAAAATAATCAAAATCCAACCAAAATAAAGTTTACTGTGTTTACTAGTTAAGAACTAGCTCCTAAGAAACACTTCAATGTTAGTTTGGAAAAGCAGAAAGCAAAATGGAGTATTTTATTTAAATAAATAAACCTTTCTTTTTAACTGACACAGGTAAGCAGAACTGATGCCACCCTCTAAATCAGGGAGCTACAAATGTTGAAAAAATTATTCAATTAAGATGCATCTCTATTCCAAAGACTACAAAAAGGCAAGGGGGCAGCTGTGTTATCAACTTCTTCCTCAAACCCTTCTGCTGAGCAATGAAAGATCCCTTGAACCACTCAGATTCCATCAAGGTACAAAGGACTAGAACAGTCCTGGGTCTTCAAGCCCTACCCTGATGATGAAGTGCAGCTGCTGACCAAGTTCCTTATTAGAAACAGCTGGAGGTTTCTTACCACCTCCCTGTTCCACATCATTTCTGCTGCCTGAGAAACATCACAATATAGACATGCCCAACAATATACTTTAAATGAAAACCATATCCCTTACAATAATTAATACGTGTAACAGTCGCAGTGAAGCCATCCTAAGAGCAGTTGATGCCTGCAAGACAGCAGAGAGTGTGGCTGCTGAGCCCAGCAGTACCTGGGAGCCCTCCTCGTTGTAGTGCCTGGCGTTGCGGAACATGAGCTTCATGTCCTCGATCATGGCCTCCTCCGCCGCGTACTTGTCATTGCGGATGTTGTGCTCTATCATCTTCAGGTCCATTGGCTCCAGGATGATTTTGTAGTAGTCTGGATAGTCCTTTTTGGATGGTTTAACCATGAACAGATCACAGAGCCTCCTGCCTGTGCCGGGCTCTCGAGCTTCCAGAACCGCGTTGTACAAGATCTTCATGCGCTGCTTCCGGATGTTCTTTTTACTGTCGGGTTAAGAAGAACACAAAGAAAAGAATAAATGTCAGGGGTTCCTATCCCCACTTCCAACACCAATATCGAAATGATATTATCCTCTACCTTGAAGAGACAACCAGGACCACCTAAACACACACAAGAAGTTCAACATTAAGACCAGAATTTGCAATTGACAACAGCATCACAATCAGGAGCCTGACACAGAAACAGGAAATGACTCTTCCAGATGATTGTTCTCTCATTGACCCTGAGTTCAAGTGTTCTACAAAATAAACCAACTAACTCATTTTTAAAAGTGCAAAGGCCAAAAGGAGCTCTGAGCACTTTCCAGATGCAGAGAAAACAGACCAGTCAGGATCAGGCATCTGAATCCAAGAGCTCAAGATCCAGAGTGAACAGGGTAAAAACCACCAGTCAGTGGTGGCTTTTACCCTCATGATTACTTCTGGTGAACACAGAATATCAAACACATGAGCTATTTATCTCAGAGTAATTCTGTGCATTCTTCAGTACCAAGTAAGGATACCAAGGAGGCAGTAGAAAGAATTGCTTAAATATCTGTCAATCCAAATGAAGTCAATAAAGCTCCCCAAGACTGCAAGCCCACAATGGTACATGCTATCCCCACAAATGTTACAGTCATCCTGTGTGTAGCTGTTATGGTTGTCTCAAGAAATTTGACAGCACAACCAAGACACAGCTTATCATAAAAAAGTACATGGCTCCCTGCACACATAGTACATGGCCTATAAGTAAATTAAATGAGGGAGAGGAAAATTCATTTCAATGTATAGTCTCAGCTCAGATACTGTGGCACTGAGCAATACACTCACTACAAAGCACTTGTAAACAGGCTTCCAATCTGCAATCTCCTCAAGACTTATTCAGGTAGTTATAACTTTGACTACTACATTATCTGCAAAGACAACAACCACCACAAAAAATTACCCTCAATTGCAGAATGTGCAAAATATCCCGGTACAACTTATTAGAAACCAAACTGCAACACAGATTTGGTGTGGCAAACATGATGTGGCTCTTTTCATTACACATTTAAAATAAACCTAATTCAGCATAATCTCATGCCTCAGATATCTCTTACTCCTTGGTGAGATCAGCAAAATAACTAAAGAAAACTAACAACAAAGAAAACTCAAAATATATGTTCTATATGCTAAACATTACCACTGTTGGCAAATGTTGGTTAGTTGTTCCCACTAGCAGCTGAGCAATGCCAGAACACAGACATGTTGCCAAATCCCTCATTTTCATGTGTTTCCAGGTTTTTCTCACTCATTTCAACAGATATAGGCAAAGCAAAACCAAAGCAGAAACAGAAATAAAAAGGCCTGCCAATACTCAAGATTCATGTCATGCATCTGATACATAAAAGGGGACATTCAAATAACTTTCTTCTGGGTAACTGTTATTTTCCCAACAGGATGAATTTTGCATGGGTTATTGGTTTCTTCTTCCAGCAACATTTTAGAATTCCTCTCATTGCTTCACTTCTGTGATCAGCAGCATTTATGATCTTTTCCTTGCTATCATTCAGCAAGTGAATGGATAACAAGCATCAAACTGACAACATCAAAAGCATTTTCAGGTGCTCTTCAGGCATTATTCTGATCTCCCTTGCCTACCAACATGGGGAATCCCTTGTTCCCTTTTCTCTTTTATTGTTCTCAGATGACAGGGCCTGACAGATTTTTTCCTTTTAAGCATTTCAGTAGTGTCTGGCACGAGGTGATCAAAAGCAACATGGGGTTAAAAGGACTCTGATGACAATTTGACTTGCTTGATTAGGTTAGTACTTCTTTTTGAATATGAAGATCACAAAGCTAGTGATTTTTGCAATTTGTTCCTTGATTACTTGGTTCTGTGGTCTGCCTTTCCTTTCCATTAAATTTCTTCTTCCTGGCACCCCTAGACTGCACTCCCTCCTAAACCCATGTTCATATTTTCCCTCTGAAGCTTTTTAACTAATGTACATTTCTCCATTTATTTGACTGTTCTTCAGTGACTCTCTGCTGATGCTCTAAACCATTCCCTTCCTCCCCCCCACAACTGCTGTTCCTTTGACAAAACAAGAAATAGAAATATGCAGGAAGCCAATGCTCATAAGCAACACCAAAGAAAGATGCTGAAAGATTGCAATTTTATATTGGCTGTTGCTACCACTGCAATATTATCTGAGCTGGACTTTACTTCAAATGACACCATAAGGCAGACTAGAGAAACTCCCTCTTGCTGGAGTGAAATGTATCACTAACATTAATTAAAAACCAGCTACCACCATAAAGAATACCTTCCAAAAGGCATCATTATGCTCAATAGAAGAGTCTATTGCAAATCACTGGGAATTTGGTTTATGTTATAAGATCCTAAGTCATCAACCTCTTATAATCAGTTTATCTATTTGTCAGGCTAAAATAAAACAACTCTCCCCAAAAAATCCTGAAATCTGCTGAGAAAATCACTGAGTTCAGTGCAATTACAGTGCCCATTTTACTTATTGAACTGATGTTGAAAACTGCCAACTAACAGACCAAAATTGGGAATTAATAGTCAGCAAATAGTTTTGAATTAATTAGAATCAACACTTAGTGATGTTTCAGAATTACAAATCCTTACACAAATGCTAAAAACCATGGTTTAATACTCTCTGTAACAAAAAGAGATGCAGCAATGTTATGTCCTGCAGGAACTACAGAAGCAGATACCTTTTCCTTTTTGAGCTTCCAGTATCAGATGTAGCAGAAGAAATCATGCTGTCCCCATCCTCAATGTCATCTCTCCTAGCAAGCTCCTTTTTCTTTGCCTGAAAAAAGAACAAAGACCTGAAGCCAAACTCATTGCTGGACACTTAGAGAACAGAATTAAAGAGCAGTATAGTTCTTTCTAACTGACAGAACAACTTTTGAGGAACCAACTTGAAAACAATGCCATTTCAGACTACAGCACTTATCTGGAACACTTAATGAAATTTGAAAGGTTTTAGCCTTATTCAATTAAAGGGAAACTCAAAAGCCCTACATCATCAATTTTCTCACAATTTAATTAGGTTGGGAGTCATAGTAAGGAATGAAGTGGCTGCAAGAAATCACAGAAGGCAGCAGGTGTGCTGAGGAAAAATCACTTCATGATGCTCTCCCTTCCCATACTTCCCTCTAAGCAAGAAAATACTTCTGCAAATAAAGGGCTACTTAAAAATTATTCTGGAAAAATATCCTTTAGGGAAATAAATTTACATGTCAAGTTCTATCCTTTTGCTTGTTCTCCTCCACATACCTGCATAACCTGCTGCATTTTCAGCACCCTTTTATAGATGGCAGAATTGGGGACATTGTAGCGCTTGGCATTTTCAAACATCAAATTCAGATCAGCCTCCAACTGATCTAAAGTTTCATACTCATGGTTCTTCAGCTTGGTTCTGCAAAAGAGAAATATTAGTCAGCTAATTTCACTACACAGTCCAAAACAGTCCTTTAATATCCTGATTTTCATGACAAAGCAATAGTGAAAGAGCTCTAACTACAGAAATGGGATTTACTTTTTGATTCTCTAGTAACATTTTCCACTTGTAACTAGACTAGGAAAATGTATCTTCTCAAAGAATGGCTTCAGCAATTTGGAAGTTGTGGAGCCTGAACTCCTGTTTTCATACTGGGGTGAGATGTTACAGGTGAGGCGGCAGCACAGGCTGCGGTGCCCCTGAGCCCTGACCTCAGGCCAGGCCAGCTCTGCACAGCCCCAAACGCCACCTCCCTTCCATCAATTCCACTCATCTTCTGTGAGAGCCAAAAGCAGCCAGCACCTCTCATGTTAAACCCTCCAATCTGTGCCTTCCTTTAAAAAAACACCTGGTTGTGGACTGGTGATACAGCAAAGTGCACTTCACCTGACAACACTTACAAGAGGAGTAACAACAACAACAAAGTCATTTTTCACATGCTAAACACATGAATCAACATGAGTTAATGCTCAACTTCATGTGTTTTCTTACACAATGCTGGAAGTTCTAGCCACCTTTTTCAAAACCTTCCAATACTTCATGACACACAGCAGAAAATACTAATCTGCAGCAACACAAGCCCCAAACTCTGTCACAGCTGCAACTTCCTCCTCCTCCTGCCTGCAATTCCAGCAGCCACACATCACCTTTGCACCCAGCCTGGCTTCTGCAGCACCTGGCTGAATGTGCCCCTGCCTGATGGAGCATCATCACTACCATGAAATAAATTTAATATAAAACCTTTCAGCCCCAAGCTTGCTCCTGCTTATCCACTACCCAACAACCAAGGTACTGCCATCTGATTTTAAGCAAACCATTTACATTCACAGCTGTGCTCATCAAAGGCCTGAAGCAAAAGTAAAAACCCCACTTAGACTGAATGGTTTGGAAAGTGATAACTTCCAACCAGGGACATAAGAAATGAAAAATGTACAGGCACAGAAGTGATCTGTTCTAGCCTGCAAAGAAATTCCTCTCCTACCATTCTCTGTGCTGCTGTTACCAAACAATAGGATGATTAATTAGGTAGGTTATTTACATAAGTATTTCAAACAGATTTAATTACACTCAAACTCAGCAGAACTCAAGCCTCATGACTTCTCTGGATTTAGAGGATGAAGTGCAGCTACTCACAATAAATGTTTAACAAGCCATCTCACCAATCTTGGGAAGATAGGATTTTATAAACATCAGTTTATTTCACAAAGTGAGGCTGAAACTAACCAAACTCATGGCTCTACAGAAAGCCACTGCCAACATAACACAAATCATATACTAGAAACTAAGAGAAATTTCTGTGAAAATTATTGACAGTACCTGAAAGCACGAGTAAAACTAGAAAGAATTTCCTTTTATACAAAATGACTTTTGCAAAATGAAGAAAAAAAAGTTTAAAAGTAAGGCTACAGTTTCATAAGACCACTAAGCCCAAAACAACACTGACATGACATTTAATTTGGTTGAAATCAGAATATTAATTAAAAGAACACTGTAAGCTGGCACTCAACTCCCTAAAATGCCTACTGCAAACTCATCAGTCCATCAAGGTGGAATATCTGCAAGGAGTGAAGGTGAGACATACTCTTTCCATATAACCAAAAGATCTATTTATTAGACAAACACTTAGCCTAAAACTTCCCTACTGAAAAATATTCAAACACCAGGATAAGATCAGTTATGCAACTTATTTTCTTTTATTCAGAAATGGAAGTGCTAGTCCTGCCTCTTGAGGAAAAACAACCCACTAACAAAGAATGAGTGGGAACAAGAGATGCATTTGACCAATGTCCTAGTGAAGATGACAGTCTTCTTCTAAAATATATTGGGAACCTTCTTTACTTGAACCTGTGATTTTATAAACATACAACATGCACTGAAAGTACTTCCTAAGGTAGGAAAACTGGTTACACAAACAGAAGATTTCAAAAATATACAATATTCACCAAATAATAAGTTCTATTAAGTGACAAAAGGAATGAAAGAAGTCCTAAATCTCAGATAAAGTGAAAATTTACAGTGTATTCAAAATATTACAGGCATAATTTTCTCTTCCCAATTGACTCATTTATGAATCAAGCAAACAAAAACACTGAAGTTCTCCATAAACCCTTCAAACTTTAGTCCAGGCACCAGTCTCTTATGCTTCAAAATTAGTTCCACTTTTTGATTTGCCATATTGCTAAAACTGCTTAAGTTATATGGCAAAATATCCTTGACCAGGTGATGACATTTACTATAAGCTCCACTCAAATAATTTATAACTAATCCAAAACCACCAAGAGCCACCACAAAATTCAGGAGAACCGCAACACATCACATAAATGCAAACATTTAAATTCTTGTGTCACAGAGCATTGTCCAAAAAGGATCACATTCATTAAGAAAAATTGATTTGAATTCCCCAAAAAGCAGCTATCACACAAGCCCAAGTGTGTTAGACACCTGATCCTCTCACATTTTTAAACCTCAGCTGCAGCCCCAGGAGCAGCAGACACCAGGGTGTGCTGTGAAGGTACCAATTGCAGTGCCTGTACTCCCACATGTGTTTCAGAGAGAGCTGCTGCCAGGGCATTCCCTGGCACACCTTCCTCCTCTGGGATAAAAAAGCCTGACCCACTTGCCTAGGGGATGATACTTCCCAACACTGTAAAATTTAATAAGGAACAGTGTTCTTGTAAGCCTGCCAGGATCCAGCACTTGGGAACTGAACTCATTCTCCTGCATCTTCCCCTGACTGCTCCTGTGGTTATTTGTAATTAACAGAATTTCTCTTCCCCAGCAATGCCAACTTTGCATTAGGCACTTTCACCACATGTCAATGCCATAGCTTTGACAGCATCATGCCTTTCTTTTTAAATAGGATTTTCTTGTTCTCCAGCTCTGAGCTTTGCTCTCTTTGAGGCAGAGAATTCTCATCAATGTGCTCAACACCTGCTGGGAGGGATGAAGGGACAGCCAGGGTCACCTCAGCTGTGTCACTGACTGGCCAGAGGTGAGCAGAACAAAGGGGAACACAGGAAATTTCAGCTGAACACAAATGGTTTTCACTGGGAGGGTGCTCAAACACTGGCACTGGCTGCCCTGGCAGGATGTGGAGTCTCCATGTGTGGAGACCTTCAAAACCTGACTGGGCACAGTCTGGACACGAGGCTCTGGGTGACCCTGCCACAGGGCTTGGGCAGGATGGTTTCCCCTCCAACTCAGCTGTTCTGTGATCTGGGAGCAGCAAGGCAGGAGGAAATCAGGAGACAACTAAAAGCCATCAGCATGATTACCTCCCACAGGCAGGAACAGCCCAGGATCAGCACTCAGCTCAAATGACTGAGAGGCTGGGATAGGTAACATCTCATTAAACCAAAACACACTCACTCCCTCTGGAAATCATGAATTATTTTAAAGACTTTTCCTGCTTTTAGCACACACAAACCTCCCTGAAACACATGACTAGCTGTAAAATTTCAACAGCCACACATTTCACAGCTGGCTCTGGCAGGACAGCTGAGGCAGCCAGATGCCAGAGCCCAACAGACATGAAACAGGAATGGCAGGCTTCACTCCACCTCCTTCAGCCTCTCACTGGGACACTGAACTTTCCTGTCCCCATCTGGGAACAGAGGACATGCTCTATTTATGGACATCTCAAAAAAAATCCCCAAACCATCACCACAAGAAAAGAAGGGAAAAAGCCCTACAGAAAACCAAACATCCCAAACCCCATAAACAATCTCCACCCCTAATGAGTGGCAGTTCTGAATACCAAAGACACATTAGCACTATCAGCAAAGCCACGAGGCTTCAGTTTTCCCTAAAGCCCATCAGTTAAGAGCACATATGCACGACTTAAAGGCTTCTGAGGTATAGTAAAAGTGAATATTACAAGGTAATTTAAAAGACAGCTGAATTTCTGAATTTGCAGGAAATTAGATTCTACAAACATTGTACTTTAATTTGTGAGCCTCAAACACTATTTCTAAAAAGCCTGGCTGTTCCCTTTTTTATTTTCTAAGCCCCCAGACAGTAAGTCAAGTTACTTTTTTCTACAGTTCTTCATACACTGGTATGGAATTTCTGTGCTGCTCACACAGCCAGATGCAACCTGCCTACACTGTAAGGAAAGCAGAAACGCAGCTGCCTCTCTATGGCAAGTTACTTGTTCTATAACTGATATCAAGGATAGTTTTAATGGAAAATCTCTCCCAAACAAATCTGTTTATATATAATTTGAGCCACTACTTTTAGGTAGATTCAGGCACACAATGTCAATGATTCTTCTTAATTTCACTGTTTGGTTCTTTTTTCATGAAGTACATTTTGTGCTTTGTTCAAGGCAAGACACTTTCTTTGCCACTATTACAGCTGTACTAACACATAAGAAAAAATGTTTTAAAGCCACTGATGGGAGAGATAACCAGGGTGGCAGCTTTTATTCCCCAGCACATGCAAAACACCCTCTGACAAGATAAAAAACCAAAAATCAGCTTTGTTAACTTCTGATTTAATGAAGACCCTGCTCATTCAACAATTCCATCAAGTCTGACAGAGTGCATTATGGTACAACTAAAATGTACAGACCTGTGCATCAGAGTGGGTTACAGAGGGATGAGCAGTGGGAGGGTGCAGGGCTCCCTCACTGGGGCTGAAGGATTGGCACCCCCAGGGTGTGGCTGGGGCAGGGCCTGGAGCCCCAGTGCCACTGGGCAGCACCATTAAAGCCTTGTAATGCTCCCAGGACCTGCTCACACCCATCACACTGGCTTATCCTGAGCCACCAAAGAAAGACACTGCTCACTTCACTCAGGTCTTTAATCTGACAGCTGCACTCTGGCAGCTCACAGACCTTCCATGGCTCACACATTTATAAATGCTGGCTTCAGTCCAGACCAGCCACATCATCATGAATATAATTATTCTCCACAGTTACACAGTGACCCAGACAGGAGGATTGTAATTGCAGCCATCTTCCTACAATTCACACTGAACACTTTTAACTTAAAGAATATGGCAGTAAGAGGTAATCAAGCCATCAGGTCAGGGAAAAAGAAAAATGGAGTTATGCAAAAACTTTCATCTCTGCTGCACATCTAGCCTTCAGAATTATTCATATGGCAATTTTCAGGCACATTACAAATGAAATTCAATGAAAAATAAACCAAATATCAGCCATATACCACAGCTGATCTAAAGACTGATGCAGACTGAGCAGAAACAAGCAGCAATCAGATGTATAGGAGAGATGGTGCAAACACTGCATTAGGTACCAACAACTTGGCCATAAGAGAAGATTCTGAGAATAAAAGAAACACTTGAATAGTTTCACACCAGATGTAGTTTGCATTCTGTTCTCTTACCTGATCTGCTGCAATGAAATGGGTGTTTTAATCTGCTGATAATAATCAGGATACTTTTTCTTGGAGGGCAAGTGGAAAAAGGGTTCAGAGATGAGCTGGCCCTGGTTATTACGGCAGCTTCTCACTGTGTCATAGAGCTGGTACAGGGGATTGGAGGTGTCCATGAAGGAGGTGATGCTCTCAGCCTCAGACTCTCCCTCTTCATAACGAGCAGCAGCTGCACAGAGAGGAAAGAAAACCAGGAAACTCAGCAGGACAGCTCAGAGTGGGTGTTTTGGTGGATAAAGGTGTAAAGCAGAAGGAAAGGAAAGCCCTCTCTGGCAGTCAGATTCACACCTCAGAAAATGACACAACACACATCTAATGAGCCTCAAGCTGACAAAAAAAACCCCTTTATTGCAATCCTTTACACAATATTAATCACAGCTCAATAAAAAATTGTGAAGCTTAACAGAAAAAAATGATACTAAAGCCTGATGATTCTCCTCTAACATATACAGCAAATGAAGAAGAAATAAATGTTTTACAGTGATTATACAATAAGCCTACAAAATTCATAGTAAGTGTTTAAAAATTTCATAGCAAACTTTTTTGGTTATCTTATTTCAGGATTAGGATGAATGAAAGAAAAGCTATGAAGAGCTAACACTTACTGCAGATAAAATTAGGAGAAACATTACATGAACAACAGAAACACATCAGGAAGGAGAAAACACTGGCACTGGAAACAGGATGGGAAGCAATAAATGGCCAATCCTTCTACACTTCTAAGTCACATGAACAGTGCACTTTGCACCTTGCAGACAGACATGACATAAAATCTACAAGGCTTTGCACATGCCAGAGTTAAATTATTCACCCCTTTTCCCCTCTGAGTCTGGCAGATGACACACTGAGTCACTCAGCTACACAGCTCTCCAACACCAGGTTTCCAGCTGGCATTTCCATTACTGCTCAGAGGAGGCTGCCACAGCTTCAAGCTCTCTATCCACCTTCAGTGAAGTCACACAGAAATGGTGACAAAGCCAGGGCACACTCAGAGTGTAACAACACTGCTGTCACTGCTGCTCTGCAGCCTGACACCAGATCTGCACCAGTGTGTGGGACCTGCCAGGGTCAGAGGCAAAGCTAAAACACAAGCAGGCATCAGCAGATGTGCAAACATGCACTGAGGATGTGCATTACTGACTTGGGGAGACACCCAAAATTATCCTAATGATGCCAATCAGCATCACTTAATGACCCAGCACCTACTACACCACAGCAGGAGCTGGACAGAGTAACTCAGGTAGAAACAATCACTGGAGCTACCACTGAAATCAGCTGAAGTTTCAAAAATAGATTATGGTTTAGTTTACTCAAACAGTCTGGTCTGTTTACTCAAATTGCTCAGTTCTGAGCACTCTACCAAAAGTAAGAAACAAACTGAAAAATCAGAATAACTTGTTTCTGTGAAAGAGAAAACACAAAGGGACCAGTCAAGTATTTGCTGTTCTCTGCTGTGTGTGAGCAGCAACAAAACAGTTCAATACCCTAAATAAGAAATGTACTTTCACTGTGTTGAAAGGAGGCATTCAGTAAAAAGAAATCTAAGTAAATTAGATATTAATTAGTTATTTTAAAATATACTAAAATAAAGCATTTATGTATTATAGTTTGACTGTATTTTATATTTACATAATACACAACTATGAGTAAATATATACACATTATGGTCATAGATATAACTATATTTACAATATATACAGCTGTAAATAAATATAAATAAATATACAGCCACACTTTCATTATAATGCACATGTTCTTTAAAAGTGATGTGTAAACATCATATATTCTTACCTATCTAGAAAATTGTTCTGATCTCCTAATATGAAACCTGCTCTATTAAGAGCCAAAGAAGAATGTATTACTCAGGCCAGAAGACAGAAAAATTATTATTTTTGCAATAATAATATTTTTGCTCTTATAGAGCAAACAATCTGATGCAAGACTGTACTTTCTTTAATGTGCAGCAGCACCAGGTCCCATATCCCCAGCAAGCACTGGCAGAGAGGGACAGGAGGTTGTTGCCCTTTTGTGCTGCTACCACAACTACAGTTTGCAGATAGCACAAAAACCCCACTGTCTCCTCTGTGGTCCCAGAGCACCCAAACAACAATGAAAGCTCCATGTCCAACTGAAGATGGTTGCCAGTAAAACCAAAAGCAGCATCCAGTCTTAAACCATCTCTAAATGAGACAGTAAAAACAAAACAGCCTTGTTTACAAAATTAAATACATGCCAGTAATACATAATGACCACCTAGGCCTGCCTCTGTAGACTGATAATGAGGAGCAAGGGAGCTGCTGAAGCTGCTCACAACTTTTACACTGGGGCTGGAAATGTTCTACAAGCTCCACCACACCAACACCATCTGCAGCTGTCAGGATAAACTCTGTTGGAAACTGATATTGTTCATTGCTTAGGCAACAGCTACAACCAAAGAAGCTCATAAAGATTCAGCTCTCTGCTTCAAGGAGAGAGTTCTATTAATGTTCAGTCATGCAGCCTTGTTCTCATTTATTTTAACAAGCATTAGAGGAATGAAAAGAAATGAGACAGCAGAGCAATTAATAAAAATATCACTTGGTTTAACGAAAAGCCCTTGTCACCCAGAGACTGGCAGCACAGGGCTGTCCAAGTAGTACACTGGAAGCACAGAAAATCCTAGCGGGGGACAGGTCTGCTAAAAAAAAAACATTGCCTCTTAGGTGAATGCAATAAAGATAAGGGAGCTTCAACAGCAGCAAGGCAAAAGCCTCACACACAGAGAGAGGTCTTACAAAAAATTACAATAATGTCCATAGCAAAGGTGGCACCAGAAAGTGGTTTAATCAGTGCAAGAATTTAAATCACTAAAACATAAAAAGCTACATGTTTTTATAGCATTACAACTTGAAAAAATAACAGTTAACAAACAAGCAAAACCCAGCTAATAAATATTCCCCATACCTCCCAGAAAACAGCTGCTCTGAAGCAGTAACTGAACTCTGAGCTAATCAGGAATCAAAATGCTTTTGCTTACAGCAAGAGCTAAAATTCAAAAAATTCTACATACCCATCCACTAGAAAACTGTGTGGAGTACAGCTCAATTACCAGGTAAGAAATAAATGCCCCAATAATACATATTGAACAGATGCATCTTTCAACATCATTGAAGAAATAATATAAACAAAAAATCAAACAAAGAAGCAATTCCAGCACTACCAATCTCTTTTGCTGCATGGAGCACCCAATGTCTTCTCCAGTATCTCCCCTTCTGTTCCATTTTAGAAGGAATAAAAACAGGCAACAGCTCCCTAAAGCTTGGGTAAATACACTTGGAAACATACAGAAAACTCAAAGTATGCCAGCAAGTTTGGCCTACCCTATTTCACTAGCTGTAAGACTCAAAGGAATCACACCCTGAGTACAAAATATTTTTGAAATAAATGTCTCTGAGTTTATCAGGAGCTCTACAGATTTGATCATGTGAACATTTTAATGAAAGGAATTAGAGAAACTGCATTTCAGCTCCTACCAGCCAAAGCTGCATCCTCATCGCTCTCTGATCCATATTGCAGTGCCATGGTTATTGCTGATAAACGATCCCCTTGGGCTGATCTTTTGTTGCTATGAAAGAGAAAAAGTAAAGGAATTTTTTAAAATGAAAAATAAAAAAAAAAGAGAAAATTATAATGAAAAAATAAGGAAAGGGTTATCACATTAACCATTAACAGTCACCTAAAAGTGTGTGAGCAAACAAGTCATGACTCCATAAGCAGGAACATAGCTGTGAGTAAAGAAGGCTGGAGCCTTTAACAGGAGAAATTCTTACCAAGCCATGAGTCTGTCTCTATTTTATGAGCTGGTCCATTCAACACAGTCAGAAAACTGAGCTTCAGCCTACTACCTTCTGTCCTGTTTTGTACACTTGAGTATTTGATTGATTGCAAGAGAAGGGGAATGATAAGAAGTCTCTCCCAATTAATAACTTTAGTTTTTGATCCTATTTTATTGGGATTTGTCTACAGGAAAGAATTCAACACACTAAAAGCTGTATATTCTATCTCCTCCCATTCCCTCATCCCCACATTTGGCACTTTCAGCCCACACAGTGCCTGCACATGAAGCAGCCTCCTATGCTTAGGTGGAGTAACCTGGCATCCACACTGGCTACAGTCTCATCTGGGCTTCTTCAGCACCCCTCTCTTTTGTCCCAAACCTGGAGCACAGCATTTCATACCACACTGCATTAGCTATGCCTGACATTCTCTGCCTTTTTACAATATCAGCTCTTTAGGCTACTCCAGAAATGGGCTCAGCCTTGTCCTGCAGGGGCCAAGTGAAGACTGGACAAAAGCAGATGGGCTGAGGGCATGCCTGGGCCCTGCACTCTCCCACACACCTTTCCTGCCTTTTGATACAAACACACAGGTATCATTTCCTTAGTGTGTGGGCCATCCCTCTAAAACATCCACTGAGCTCCTTTAGTCCCTGACCCTGGGTTCCATCTGCCCCTGCAGTCGTGCAGGGCAGCAGTGCTGGTGCTGGGCTGCTGCCTGATGAAGCCACTTCTGCTTCTGTCCTTGCTGTGCTTTGCCTCTTTTCACCAAAAAAGCTTCATTCACCTGGGTCATTTATATTGCAGTACCACTGATAGGGTGTGCAATCCTCACCTGGATCATGAGCACATCCACTTGTAGCCCCTCTTCCCAAAGGCCCCTGGAGCTGTAATTCACCTTCCCACTGCCAGTGCAGATCCACAAGGGCCACTCCAGCCTCAGCAGGCTGAGCCAGCCTGGCTGCTGTGCTGCTGTTCAGTGGCCCTTGGGGCCATGGGCATGAGGCACTTTCACAAAGAGATTCTGGGCCTGAGCAGCAGATCCAGGCCCAGCTGAGCAGCCCAGGTGGTTTTATCCCTTTATCCCTGTGCTGCAGTGTCAGCTGCTGTAGCCACCCCAAGGAGCACTGCCAGCATGGACTGCACACACTCCCCAGTCAGCAATAACCACACTATCAGTGTCTTATCAGCATTCATCTCATCCTAATCCAAAGCCCAGCAGCACAGCAGGTATGAGGAAGAAAATCAAACAAAATTCAGCATTTCCATACGGTGAGGACGCAGCTTTTCCTCCAAGGGCACAATTTACTTACCGATAATATTTGTTAGAAGAATTTCTCTCATCCCCAACACTGCCTTTACCCTGTGAGGAAGGACCTGTCAGCTTGGAAGCAGCCAAATTTGATGCAGTCCTTAAGGCAGGAGAGGCAAGCCAAGGAAAGGGGGGAGGAAAAAAAACAGGCCCACCTTAAACCCATGAAAAGATGCAGCAAGAAAAAAAGCTTTTTACAGAATCACTTTGATAGATCAGCCAAAAAGTTCAGAGACAGATGTTTGGAAGCTAAAAGATAAGTGAGATCCTTTCAGTGCTCCAGCATTTATGTGGATGTTGTTTATAAAGTCAGAGGAAAGTAACGTTCAGCTCAAGCATTGATAGCTGTACACACAGCTCAGCCTAAACAGCAGTGAAAGCAGCCAACAAAATGTTCCTTAGCATCCAGATAAAGCCAATCATACAGGTCCAGTCATGTTTATCAACAGCTAAAGTCACTGTCAGGTTGGCTGACAGTGCATATTATCAAACAATTCCATTTTGTCACTTTAAGGGAGGACAGTTAAATGCACCCACAAAGAGCAGTTTAGGATGGCAAAGGAGACAATGAGCTCTGCAACAAAAACCATGATTTTTGACACAGAAGCAACATATAAAGCTCATGTTAGTAGCATTATGATGATTTGAGTTTGAGCCATCAATGACAAAGAACAACAGATGCAAATTCAGAAGAAAAATATAGAAAATGCACTTGAAGTAAACTTATGAGGGAGTTTTACCCAAATCAGCAATAGGTAAAGAACTCCCCTTTAACACAATTCAACACTTAGGAATTTAAATAAGAATAATGATTCTGTGAAGCAGATTCTTGAGAAAGAAAGAAAGAAACAAAAAAAAGAATGGTTCAACAGAAAAAGCAACCAGTGAAATACACAATAGCAGTGAAAGGTTTGGTTTTCATGACACTTTTCTTATCCACATTTTTTCTGCATCCAGCCCAGTATTATTGTAGCCTGCTTCATGCATTATTTTTTCCCCCAAGTCAGAGAAACAAAGAAGGGAGCTGTCAATGATTCTGATAGATTACTTCAGGATTTGAAGGTCTGTTGAGAACACAATGCACAAGAGGAACATCTAGAATAAGGCAGCTGAGAAGTGGAAATGGGTTGGCAGTGCAAGAGAGGAATTCAGCTAACAAATATCAGTGTGATTTATCTGTCATCCCTTCTTACACAATCAGATTTTAAAGAAAAACCATTGAGTCTCAGAAAAAAATATGACACACACCCTGACATGCTGAGCTTCATCAATGGCCAACAGTGACAAAAATGAAATGCAATCACAATTCAAACAGAAAACCTCTATGCTTCTGGGTAGTTCTAGTTACTGCAAAGCAAACATATATGGATGTTCAGTGTCTGTAGAATCCAAATCTTCTGCCACTACACATATTTTTATGAAGGAGAATCATTCACCTATGTGTCAGGAATTACTCCTTAAAGAGTATTTCTGCTTTTTATTTTTATATGCTCCAGCAGTGATTCACCCAACCATGGGAAGGATGCTGATGCTAAACAAACCAACAAAAAAAAAAAACCACTTCTCAAAACACCAAGCAGTAAAAATCAACCAGGCAACTTCCACTTCTTTCACACAATAATTCTAGGCAAAGCTTCTAATACTGACACCATATACACAGAAAAAATGAAACTACCTTTAAGTTAAGTAAGGCAGTGACAGTGTTTCCAGCTGTACCATACACACCTTGGCAGGAAATGCCAACAGTGGTTTCCCAGCACCAAATACCAGTAAACAGCTCAAACAGATAAAGAAATTCCACCTTGTAAGTTTTCAAACTCCTTGAATGGCTTGCAGGACATTGCTTATTATTTTTGAGATAACTGACACAACTCACATTGACAAATAATATCTAAACCTACTCTTGAGTGTTACTTGTAAGTAAAATGTTTATATGAGAAGAAATTTAATTGCATTTCAGTTAAGAAACATTTATAATGACTGCATCACTTCTCTGTACACTATGGATTTTCACAGGAAGAAAATGCTGTTTCCTAAGTAAAATCACCCCATGAAACAAATAGAGCTATTAATTCTCATCAAGTGTTTTATACCTGCATATTCAGGGCCAAATCTCTGCTTCACTGATTAATAAATCTGGATCTTCAGGTTCCTGTGCCTCTCTTCATAGCTAAAACTGCTTTTCAAACATGAATGGATTTCCCTCTAAGTATCTTTTGCCCAAGGTTCTGTTCCTATGTTTCTGCCCCTAACTGTGAGCTCTTTGGTTTCAGTTCCTAACAAGGTTCAAGAATATCCAGCACTTTTCAATAAAAGAAAGCATCTTGTTCCTCACTATTCATTTTCTGTTATTAACTTATAAACATGTGGTGGAAATTTGCCATAACCTATTAAACATCCACTGACAGTATTTT
Source organism: Zonotrichia leucophrys gambelii (assembly GCF_028769735.1). Lineage (NCBI taxonomy): Eukaryota > Metazoa > Chordata > Aves > Passeriformes > Passerellidae > Zonotrichia > Zonotrichia leucophrys. The sequence continues at coordinate 14,971,417 of NC_088182.1, forward strand.
TCATAACCAAGTACATCACAAAAATATTTCACTGTAGAAGTATTTCAAAGAAAAAAGCTTTCTTTCAAAAACTATTTTAACCAATGTACAACTTATAAAACAACACTGATTAAGTGTTCAAGCCATTATTTCCCACTACACTCTCCACAGCACAATTAAAGGAATGTCAATAGAGGTTTTCATATGAGATTATAGAATTTGCAGTACCTCATTCGGAGACTTGACTTGGCCAACTCACTGTGCTCAATCTCAGCCTTTTTCATATTAAATATCTTTTTAATTGCATTTGCATCCTGTCAATGAAAAAAGGATTTTTTGTTTAATGTTGAAAGTGAATAATATTGTAATCAGATATATCCAGCAATCGAAAACAAAAATTAAGGTGTTTTTACATTTAGATATAAAACAATTTTGCATGAGAAATGAAGCATGGAACAAAGTGTGCCTGAAATACTCCCACACAGTATTTTTACAGTGGCCTGAAAAAACTGAATAGAAGACCTGAGCAGCTTCAGGCTAGGCTCATTTTTTTGTCACGGTTGCACAATTCTACAAAAAGCAATGTAAAAAAGAAAAACGCACTAAAAGCTATTTAAAAAAAAATAAAATCAGGGTCTTGAGAGCTTTATGCTCAAGACTTATTTAAGGATCAACCAGCATAGAAAGTAGTCAAGAAAATCTGAACTCAAATCACACTATGAACAAGTGAAACTAACCTTGAATACTTGGGATCCAGGCTCATTGTAGGTTTTGGCATTCTTTGCCAGAAGATCTATGTCCTTGGCCATGGCATGAATGCTTTTATAAGTTCCATTCTATACAACAAGAAGCAGAACTGGTTAAAGTGGCAACTTTCAGACAGCATGAGAACTAAGCCAATAGTGAAAAGCAAAGGAATTCATATTCAGTTAAGGGAATGTTCATAGAAAAACAACTTATTTGTAAAGACAACAGATAAGTACCTGGAAAAAGTAAACAAAGACAGTAGCATAGATATATGCTAAGTCTTTATAAAGCTCATGAATGCTAAGATTGAAAAAACACTTAAAAGATAACAGTACCCTTATTTTGAAGAGCTCTGACAAAATGCTGTTTTAACTTTATTCTCTAGTTCAATCAGTCTATGTCCTATCCCTACTATGCAAAATGCTAGAATTACAGAACAGTATTTCAAATTATTGGAGAAGTGAGATGAAAAATGCATCAGTACAAAACATCTATTTATAGCACCAGAACAGAAGTAGGTGATGATAATGCACAACCAAGCCTCAGCACTCAATGTTTTACATGAGCAGCACTTGTCAAGGAACTGCTTTAAGCCATTAAACATCAAGGAACCCGAGATATTCTGGCTCAAAGCCAGCACTCCACAGCTCACAATGCCTGATCTTCCACCCAGCACCTTCTGCAGCACTAACCCAGCACAGAACTTTGAATCACCACAGTGTGCAGGTTTCCTAATAGCAGAGGGAAAGCTCACTGCCTTTCCTGCCACCATAAATCCTGACTTCTAACAATTCTGTTAATAAAGGCTGTACCCTGACACATTAATATGTTCATACCTGTATCCTCTGGGCAATGGTTTTAAGATCTATGGGTTCCTTTATTATTGCATAATAATCTGGATATTGCTGGAAAACAGAAAGAATTTATGTATTACTATAAACAGTCACAAAGGTTTTATTCTAACAGCTCACAGAACAAGCCATTAGATGAATTGAAGGTAAGAACAGTGTAAGCCTCAAATGAGGCAGATACAAGGAATCAATAAAGTGACATAAAAGACCAGGTCTGATTGAAAATCCATGGTGATGGTTTTCAGAATATTTATTCTGCTGGTTAAAACTTTCACCTCAAAACCAGAACATCACTGTTCTGAAACAGAGCAGTACAAACAGGTACAGGAGTTTGCCACTGATGAGGCAGAAACAGAGAGCTGCACCCTGAGTGTGGCCATCAGAGCGTGTAACATCAGCTACAGAAATGTCCAGGCTTCCAGCTTAGCACACAACCCACATTACTGAAATACTCACCACTTTAGAAGGAAGTTTCTGAAACAGTTCACTTATGAGTCGTCCTGAGGGGTTTGTGGCAACAGCTATAGCATCAAGAAGCTGCTCCAGAATTTCCTTCAGGTAACCTGGAGATGACTAATGTAAGAAACAAAAATTACAGAAAGTAAGTTTTACTAGCAGCCAGAGTGGAGGGCTTCAAGTTGTGCTGAATGTTTCAAAGGCAGAAAAAATCAGCTACAAAATACAGATGCAACTTTTGAAGACAATATTGTTTGTGCAGGAAAAGGTACACTAAAAAACTCTAATTTCAGCTTTACACTGCAGACTGTCAGACACACATCACAGTTACAGAAAATGTGCATCCCAACATCACAAACACCAGGCTAGCCCAAATTTCCTCTCATAACACTCCAGGAACAGCTGCACTGACTGAATGGGGCACCTGCTGATAACTGATGTCATTAGACACGAATGATGCTTGCAATCAACCTCAATGCTGGCATGAACTCAAGCACACTTCATATTATTCCAACTAAACCAGAACCATGCTTTACCCATATCAGAAACCCTCACAGCTTTTTTTGCTAGGCAAAAGTGAAACACACACACAATGTTGTGAAGTGATGAACTGATAAACTTGCACAAGAAATACCCTTTGGGGCATAATTTAACAATGAAAATGTTACTCAATGAATTTCACCCTCTCAGAGTCGGCTGACATCCACAGTTACAGCCTCCCTTCTACAGCTGTCATGCCCACACTTACTAATTCAGAATTTGCTTGATTGTCATGTCCTTCCTCATCATCATCATCATCCTCAGCATCACCTTTCTGAACAAATTCATTTTTTGTGCGCAAATACAGCTCCCACAGTTTGCAGGCAGCTTTATATTCAGGAGAATCTGGCTGTAAAAACAAATCAAATATTACAGTCAAAATTCAGGGCACTCTCATCTGGAGAAAATTTGTAAGTTACCAGCTGAAAGTTATTAAATATGAGCAATAGAAAACTTGGGAAATTCCTGCTTCATTTGTTCTTTGACAGAGGAGTTAAGAATCACAATAAGCACTAGAAAATATAACCTGTATCACTCAAAAGCATCCAAGCCTTTCAGAAAACTTTGCAATAAAACTTGCTGGGTTGAGGCCTGGACAAACCAACTAGATGAATCTGAGAAATCATTGGCTTTTGTTGAAGTACACCACCAGCATTTAAAACAGATTAAATTTCAGTATGCCAGAAATCTGATTTATGCCAATACTGCTGTCATTGTGTGGCACTTGAAAATGAACTTCTATAGAAGAATGCCAATAAATATCTTTGAAAGCACTGCAATGGTTTACACTCAGCATTAACTGGGCAATTCTAAAGAACCTGACAACATGCTACCACCTGGGTACACCTCTGGATACATCTTTTAGAAGAGGTAGAAGCATTAGTTAGAAAATTAACTTTTAAAAATACAGAGCTGATAGTGGCAAACAAGCACGTGCCTATTACCCACTACACAGAACAAAGAGAGCTTTTCCACCCATGTATTTTTCCTTCCCTTTCCTCTGTCATTTAGGCTCTATTTCAGGTATTCCTGCTGATAATATCACCTTATTACTGCTGATTGCATTCTTCTTACTTCACTCTCTCAACCTCTGACAGCTTGTAATACAAATGAGAAACCAACATGAGAACTGTTCTTAATCTTGCCTTATTAGGCTTAAATATTCCCAGCATATTAGACCAGATGTTGCTTATGAAGAGCAGATTTTTTAAGGGTATCCTGCTCCACAAATCTGCTTCCTTCTGTATTAATGCAAGATGCTCAGGAGTGAGAGACTTGACCAGAAATACAAAAAAACCCCAAAGGCTGCAGCTCTGCTGGAGCGCTGCCAATAAAACATCTGCTGCAACAAAGACCTTGACAATCAATCACTGTCCCTGGTTTGTCCATGCCATGGAGCTGCCTGGGGAAGGTAAAAGGTGAAAAGAAGAAGAGGTTAAGTTTGTGTGCCACAGCTCCATAAATCTCTGGAAATGCCAACATTCCTTCATCCTGCAATAATGGATACCTATTTTTAATCTAATGCAAGATCTCTATGACACAGTTAAATTTTGAGCCCATAATTCTATAGGCAAAGGCAGGACACATTCTGTAAAACCCCAGTCATTCTCTTCTGCCACCAACCCATTAATGTTGGGGTTTTCACACTGAGTGCCTTGCAAAGCTCCAGGAGTACAAAATGGATTTGGAAATATTTGTTCTTTTCCTCCTGGAAGCAGAATGTAGAAATGCATTAAGCCACAAATCTGTTTCGAGAAGCTACTACACACACTCAAGTGAAACAAACACTGCCTTTCTGGATGTCACCTGGCCACCCCAGCTGGGTTATTCAGAAGGAACTCATTTGGGTCATCTCCCAAGCCAAAGATATGTGAAAGGCAATATTAGCAGGTTTAGATTTGCTGTATCATCTCATTCACCACATTCAACTTCACTGGTTTATGGATTTAACATGGCCTTTCATTAAACAAAATTAATCCAATTTTTTCCCCACTTCCTTATGAAAACTACAATAAAACCCATTAGTATCCATAATAAAACACACACCTAGTTTGGGGGAATTGCCATGGGGGTTGTCTTGATGACATTACATTCACATCTATCATCACTGACCATGACAGTCATTGTGCCTTTTTTTTATTTTATTAAGTGGCAAATGGAAGAGAAAGATTCAACACTCCTATCATAAGTTTGCTGCGAGCACAAACTTTTCCTTCTGGGAGGAAAAAAAAAAAGAAATCTTTCTCCATTTCAAAGGTGGAGAGGGTGTTGTAAACACAGAGGATGTTGTAAAATGAGGAGGCTTCGACAGAGGAATATTTTTCTCAGTTTCTATTTCGATTTTTGCTTTTGACCTCTTTCGGAAAACGAAGATGATCCCCACATTACTTTATGATTTTCCACAGAAAAATTGTTATAGCAGGGCATTTTAGAAAGATACAGTCAACATTATGGAAATTTATGCAAATAACTGCAATACGTGCTGTTTTCAATAATACCTCAGCCTAAACTGAAAAGGTTTTGGCCAAACCAAGGCAGAATTTGAACATCTCTACTCCTCTTACAATGGATTTGAGCCTTTAGTTTGCTCACCTTATAGTAAGCCTTTGCATTGTTAAAGAGAAGCTGGAAATCAGCAGTCAGCACATTCACATCATCATATTCCTCCATCTTCAGCTTTTGTTGGATTTTCATTAAATCAATTGGCTGAGAAACCACTTCATAATAATCTGGCTGATTTCTGTTGCAATGACAAAAACAGGCATCATGTTCCAAGCAGTAAAACCCAAACCACAGCACTAAAGCTTGTGCACGTTTATGACTAAATAAACCAAAGAAAGCTCCAATACATTTCTGTTACAGCTAAAAGATGTGTGCAGTGCTCTATCAGTCAGCTCACTTCATGTACTGTTACTGTCCTCAATTTTCTGAGTTTAAGAGAAAATTCAGCCTTTTACTTAGCTACTGCATTTTCAAGGGTCACTTCTATTGACCCTCCCAAGCTGTGTCCTTAGTATTACATCCCACCACTTATATAGAATATCTTATAATCCAAGGCATGGATGTTTTAAGCAGGTAATACAAATTAATTCAGTGTATCCTTTTTTTTTCCTGAAAAAGAGCACCAATGTAAGCACATCCCACTGAATAATTAAATCAAACACTGATGTGAAATGATGGCAAATTTAGCTTAGATTTTTCACAAATTATTGCTGAAGTATTTATCAATTTCCACTTGTCCCTGATTAAATCTCAGGTTCAAGGCTTAACCAGACCTGTGGCCTCACCTTCTCTTGGGTGCCCTGATGAAGAGCTCACAGAGGAGCCTGCCCTGCTCATCTTTGTAGTCTCTGATGGTGTTGTAGAGCTCATGGCAGACAGCAATCTGAAAGGCAAGAACAATGAAATAAGGAAAAGGGAGAGAATTTTCAGGAGATAACAAAGAAAAGCCTGCTTACAAAGGGAAGGACAAGCTGCCAACCCACAGCATGCTCTAAAGTGAGAAGCAATTGGAGCACCTCACACTTTAGCAGGATACCTGACAAGTGTGCCAGGTACTGCAGGATCTCCATTTATTTTTTGAACACAAGGAGCTTTATTTCAATACTAATTCTAAGTAAAATACCCAACATGTAAATTAATTCACTGCAATTCTCTCCAGGTTACAGGCATCTACAATAACAACAGGGGTTCTTTTGCAGTTAATTAACATTAGACTGCTCATGCACAGGCATAGCAGAGGCATTGTACACTTCAGCAATCACTGCCTGTGCTATTCCCCACTCATCCCTCTGCATTTGCTATGCAGACAAAGCTCTCTACTTCTGCACATTATGATTTCAGCTCATTCTCCAATATCCTTCCATCTGCTAAAATTGTCAGCAAAAAGAGAAAAGCAGCAAAATCAAAACAGCAAAGAAAAACATGAAAGTGGTGAGCCAGGACCAAGGCAAAGCCAAAGATGAATGAGGTGCTAAACAGAGCTCAGCCAAAGCAGGAACAGTTTCAGGACCAGTGTACACGTGCAACATATGGTCATTAATTTTACAGTCCAGCATAATCCACACAGGGATACAGCATCCCCAAGAAAAAAGGTGCCATCAGTAAGAAGGTACTAACAGGATCTACAGTTGGGAGGTTGGAAAGTCTCCTCCTCTTCCTGCTGGGGCCTGGAACATTGGTGGAGTGATGGGCGTCGTCGAAGTCGCCGCCGCTGACGCTGCTGGAAGGAGAGGTAGCTCTTCGCCTCTTGGAACCCATGGAATCCAACTTCTTCTATAATGAACAGAAACCTTCTTAAAGCCCTGGCATTGCATCCACACCCTCTGCTCAGAGCTACCCACAGAGCTAGCAAAGCTTCACATGATACATTTGCCAAATGCTATTTCTGTAAACTCCAACTTGGTGGAAATTCCCAATGGTAAAGGGAAATCAAAATGCTCCTGCAGTTTTATAATCATCAATGACAGCAAGGTCAGAAACCCCCAAGCTCACACTGAACTGGCAACTCTTCACAGAATATATTCTTAAACTCCACAGTTTCATACCCCATCACATGCACAACAACTAAGCAAAAATCACTGTTCTCAACAAAAAAGCTGTACAGAGACACATGCTCAGTTCTGGTGCAAAAGCTCTTCATTCCATGTCAAACTAAAAAACCACAAAAAACAAACCAACAAAGAAAAAAAGCAACCAACCAAAACAAATTACAAATGAAAAGGGCGACAGAATACCTTGTGTTACATTCAAGTGAAAAGAAGATCTGGATCACCATGGGACCTCCCACTCCCACTTTCTGTGTGGGATGAATGGCTCAACCATGGAAAAGCAGGGAAAGCCCCCTCCTCTTTTGGCCAGTTTTGCATTTACCAACACAAGCAGTGACAAATGAATAACCACCATCCAACAACTATGGTAACTTATGGAACAAGTTGTTGGCTCTTTCCCAACTTCCAGTGACAGCATCAGAAAAGTATCTTTATTTGGGGCCATCTCAAAGGCTCAGGACAGAACAGATGCATCCATCCCTATCCCCATTTTCCAACCAAACCCAGGGACTTCTTTTAGGAGGCACTCAGATGATTGACAAGGTATGGCAGCACAATATAACTGAATTAAAGCATTTTTGTTAGAGACAGAGATAACTGCAGGCACACACGTGAGATGAATAAGGGAGGAATAATTAACAGTTAGGAAAAAGAAAAGCAAAAAGCCAAGGCAGAGGGATGGAGACACAATCAATAATTTACCAGATTTACCAGAGTAGAACCAGCACCTCGAAAAGCCAATCTCCTCATAGTGTCTGACGGGCAAGCACAGATACTGCGAGAAGGAGACACTCTAAGAGTGCCAAACCAGTAATGGTGTTAGTACAGCCACAACTGGAAGACAAGAAAAAGGAGAGAGAGAGGAAAGAAAATTCAGAGTAGGTAGATAAAGAATAAAATCAAAGAATAAAGTGGATAATTACAGTGACAGGGAAAAAAAGCAAGAAACAGAAGGCAACTTTTTTTAGCCCAGCAGAAACTCTACAAAGTAATTTTGTACACAGAATGCTAGACACTTCTGTCATTGTCACAGTAAAAATACATTTCTCTAATGTTCCTGAATATGCATTACAGATTTCACAGCCACTTGCTAGAGAATGATTCATCAAGCAGAGCAGAAAGTAAACAGAAGTGATACCTGACCTGAGAGTACAAACCAGAAAGCTGTAAGTTACAGAATGCAAAGCAGAAAAGTGCTTATAACAACATAATCTTAAGGTCAACAAACACTTAATAAACTCTAAGAAGATGCACCTCCAACACTCTTCAGAACAGATCTTTATATTCAGAAGTAAGCACTAAATATGCAGCCATACACTAAAAAAACGGTTTCAATTTCTATGCAGTCTCCAAGCCTGATTATTTTCACAGAAATTCCATGTGAAATATACAGAACCATTTTATGGCAAAATGTTTGCTTCTCTGTAGTTCTTCCAACTCCTGCCTTCAATCAAACCCCAGAGAGGTTCTCTTCCTGTTCAGCACTCTGGACATTTTCATAACATGACATGCAGAGAAGCCCTGTGGTTTATCAGCAGGCAATTCATTTTGGGAACTGACAACAGCCTCAAGCCTTGGCACTGCTTTCAACTTCCATCTGAGGGCTACAGTCTGGAGAGGCTGCACCAGGCACATGCTGGGAAACACAAGCCCTGGGTCGTGGAAGAAGGGCAGAAGGGACCACCAGAATCAATAATTCTGCTTCAACCGGGAACCCAAGAGCACACTCAGTCCAGTCCCATCCTGAAATAAAGATCTGGGAACCTCCCTGCCAGCACCTGCCTGCAGGCTGCACATCAGCTGCTGATGTCCACTGTTCCAGGCACATTGATGTGGCTCTCAGCCATACTCTGACGCTGCTGTGATCAAAATACCCTCACCACTCACACACAGCCTCCAAAACACGTTTTTCTCCTCTAATAACCATGCAAAACACTGATCTGTCTAGACAACATCACAAACACTCAGTGAGAGACCTGCTGATGTAACACTCACTGAAGGTGAGGCTCCAAAACACAAACTTCTCCCTAAACTGCCACACTCCCAAGCACAGAGAGCTCAGCTGTGCACAGAAACACAGTTTTACTGCAGAACCTCTCTCCCTGGGCTGCTTCTGCAATTGCACTGCTGGCTCACAACAGTCACACCAACAATCTCCACTGCTATCAATGAGCACCTCCAATGCAACAGGAGCTTGAGCATCTCCTCGGTAATTCCCGCACCAGCCAGAAAAATGTCACAAAACCACAGCAAGGAATTACTAATTCACAGGTACACTGATATACACAACGGAGAAAGGAAGGCTGTCTCTCTCAAAAGCTGTACAGAAGGACCACAAGTGTCACTCCAATCTCCCCACACCAACAGGTTTTACACACGTCGGACATCACATACTTAAAATAAAACATCCTAGCACTCTAGAGGTTCATTTTCTGCCTCCTGGCAAAGAGCTAAAAACCAATAGATACCACGGGTAGTATGTATTGCCATCAGGATCTCCCACGTTTCACCAGAAACACGAAACACGGTAAATTTAGCCAAGGGAACAGGGGAGGGAAACGCAGCCGGAATCTCCCCCGGTTACCAATCGCACTGAAAGCTGCCATGGGATGGGAAGAGGGGGCTGGCAGGGACCAGGCACGGTGAAAGGGCAAAGCTGGGGAAAAGCGAGAGGGACAACACAGCCACCGCTTTATCCACACCGGGACAAGGAACAAAGACACCGAATGTGTGATTGCCCCGAGGCGGCGGAGCCCCAGCCCGGGAGCTGAGGGGTTATCCCCGGCAGGAAACAAAAGGGAAGCCCTTTCCCGGCTCCGGACCGTGTCCCGGGCCCGCCCCGCGCTGCCGCCACCGCGGGCAGGACCCGCCGCTGTGCCCGGGCCCGCCCCGGGAGCGGCCGTTGTCACCCCGCGGGCCCGGCCCGGCGCCGGCACGGGGAACACGGCGGGAACGGGGCGGGAAGGAAGCGCTGAGGCGCACCCGGCCCGGCGACACGGCCCGGGGCGGGTGACAGGGGCGGGCGGCGCTCGGCGCCCCGGGCCCGGCGCGGCCGCTCCGCGCTCGGGCGGCGCCGCCACACAAAGGGAGGCAGCGGCCTTCAAGCTCCGGCCCGCGCCCCGCCCGCGCCGCTCACCCCGCCGGCTCCGCTCCGCCTCCCGCAGCCGCGGCCGACCCGGGGTGGGTGCGCGGGGTCCGCCCGGCACGGCCCGTCCCGTCCCGCCGGTACCGCCCGTCCCGACACCGCCGGTGCCGCCGCCGCCGCTGTCGCAAAGCGCGCCCGGCCGCCCAACGCGCCGAGCCCGCGCGACACCCCGGCGGGGCAGCGCCGGCGCGCTTTACGGCAGCGCCCGCCGGCGGGAGCACGTGGCGGCGCCATGAAGCGACCGAGTGAGCGCCGGGAGCGGCTCCGGGACGGGACGGGCGGGGACGGGACAGAATGGGCCTGGATGGGCGCGGGAGGCGGCCCAGCACCGGGGGGTGGCGGCCGCTCGTGGCCAAGCGAGCGGCGGCGATCGAGGGGGCGGGAATCGGGGACCGGGGGAGCGGCGGCGGGAGCTCGGTGGCGGGGATGTGCGTGTCGGTGGACGGCGCTGACGGGCGCGGTGCCTTGCAGAGCTGCGGAAGGCGAGCAAGAGGCTGAGCTGCCACAAGCGCTACAAGATCCAGAAGAAGGTGAGGCCCGGCCCCGGTGCCGCGTTTGGCCGTCCCGGGGCCGCCGCGCTGCGGTTCCGGGCCTTGGGCTGAGGAGGTTTCTTGTGCCCGCTTCAGATCAGAGAACACCACCGGAAAGTCCGGAAAGAGGCCAAGAAACGCGGACACAAAAAACCCAAGAAGGATCCCGGAATTCCCAGTGCGGCGCCGTTTAAGGAGGAGCTTCTGCGGGAAGCGGAGCAGAGAAAGCAGAGGGTAAAACACAGTTTGTGGTAAATAGAGCAAAAACCGCGACCGTCCCTCTCTTTGAGGAAGCTTTGTGTGCATAAGTGAGCACTCAGAGGAACAGTCATGGTGGATGGTCCCAGCAGACTCGTGCTTTGGAAAAATGACGTATTTATTTCCAACGTTGTACAGTGTGCAACGCTGGAAATATGAGCAAATCATAATGATTTGCTCTTTTATTTTTAACTTTTGTTTCCTCACTGTGCACGGGAACACGCTGGAAGGGTCATTTTTAATGCAGTCAGAATTCCCTGTGGTGCTGGGATACAGAAATGTCCCATTAGAGTGCTGGGAGTTAAATCATGGCATTATGGGATTACACAGAAAATCGGGATCTGCTGTCTGCAGGGTGGACTAATGTGACATTTGTCAGCTGTAGGGGAGGCTGCAGAGCTGCTCTTTTGGGATCAAGCTAATGCATGGCTGCCTCTGGGTAGGATGCAAAAAAAAAGAGTTCCCAGAGTCCTGGATAGCCAGAACTTCTAACTGAGCTGGCTCAGGAGCTTGGGTGAGCAATGGGGAGAAAGAACATTCTTCCTTACCACTTTCAAAGATGTCTTATCTGGCCTGGGGTTTTGTTTGCAATCAGCTTGAAGAACTGAAGCAAAAGCAGAAGCTCAACAGACAGAAAGAACATGAAAAGAAGAGGAAGCTGGAAGCTAAAAAGAATGCAGCCACAATCAAGGAGAAAGCAGAGGGACAGGTAGGGGTCCTGTCCTCTATGATTTTGATTTCTTGAACCTGTAGAAGTCATTCTGAAACTGAACCTTCTTAAGCAGCATGTTACAATTTCATGCTGAATGTACATACAAATATTAGGCACTAATTCTCATTTAAATAATTTCCTTTTGTTTTTATTTGCTTTAGGAATCCTCTGGCAAATCTAAAGGAAGGACTAAAAAACCGCTGAATAAAAATTCTAAGAAATCATTCTGCAGGGAACTCACAAAGGTGAAATGCTTTAACTATTTTTATATCACTATGTGAGCGTCAGCAATAAGACCACATGTTATTTTCCTTTTTTTGTATTACTGTTTAGAACACAAAGTTTGTCTGTGAGAAACTAGAACACTAAATAAGGGATTTTACAACAGAAAATATTAACAACTATTTTTCTAAGCCACAGCTATACCAGAATTGTCATCTGGTCTGTAATGTCGTGTTTAAGTCTTGTCTTTTTTCTGACCCAGGTACTTGAGGCCTCAGATGTGGTTCTGGAGGTTTTGGATGCCAGAGATCCAATGGGCTGCAGGTGTCCTCAGCTGGAGCAAGCTGTCACTTCTTCTGGAGGGAACAAAAAGCTGCTCTTGGTTCTGAACAAAATTGGTAAGAAATACAGGTTTTCTCACAGTGTTACTGGCACTGTGGTTTTTGGTAGGTGAGCTATGAAGATTTTAAAGGAATCTGACATTTCATTGAAGACATGAGATCCAACTCTGAGCTCACTAAAAAGGCTGCAAATTACCAAGTACCAGCAGCTAAGTAAAGAAAATAAAATACCAAGAGCAACAACAAGAGCAAAGGGAACTTTGTGGTAAAGTAGCCTTTGCAAGGATTGTGGGGTAGCCCTTCACAGAAGATCATTCTGTACATACAAAGTCTTCTAGCAAGACCCCAGCATTAAAAACCTAATACAGAGGCCAGAAATGTAATTGTGATGTGCTCTGCTAAGGCAGATACCCTGTGGGCCTTTGGGGAATGCACTCAGTCCTTTATATTAGAGTTCTCAGGGTATTTGTCATGATAAGGTCAATTTAAGGAGTGAAAGAACTGCTCTTCTTTCCAGATTTAGTGCCAAAGGACAACGTAGAGAAATGGTTGAATTATTTGAAGAAAGAGTTTCCAACTGTTGCTTTTAAGTCAGCAACAATGATGAAGGACAAGACTATGGTAAGAGCACTGCAGGCTGTCCCATGAAGAGGTCATGTGTTTGCAGTCATACATGTTGAAACATCTTTAAAATTCCTTTTCCCCTGGTTTAATTGCACTTCTGGGACTGATGGATGTGCCTTTACACTTTGACTGAGCTTTGCAGTACAGTGGGGGAATTCTTACCACTGCAATTACAGTAGATGAATAAATCTGTGTCCATATTTTGTCTTCCTTAATAGCTCCTGACCATGGGGTTTTTTTGCCTTTGACTCCTGTAGCAGGAACAGGTCACAAAAAGACATGCACGTGTTGATTTCTCAGAAACCTCTCAGTATTTTGGAAGCAAATGCCTTTTGAAGCTTCTCCAAGGGTATGGCAAGACCCAAGACAGAGCCATTCAGGTTGGGGTGGTAGGTAAGTGTTTGGAGAAACAGGAGGAGTTTTCTTCTCCCATAAAGCTTTGGGATCCTGTATTACTGGACTGAGTAAAACTGCTAACACCTGGTTTGCTAGTGAGCTTTCCAGGCATTGTTCTTTGATCCAAGGCTCCCAGTGTTGTAGTGCTTTAGCTACCAGGGATCCATGGTGCACTTCCACAGGGATCTGTGGGAGCCCAAGGAAGGTAGGATATGTGCTCCACTGGCACTGCCTGCCTCATGCCTGACAAAAATCCCATGGAATGCAGCACTACAAATCCTGCAAGTGTGAGAAATGAGGATACATTCTTTGTCTTATTTCTGTGAAGACTTCAGATCCAACTCTGATCTCACACTGATGCTTACCTTAGCAAAGATAACTGGTAGAAGCTGTTTTGATGGGTGTTAAAAAGCTGTTTTCTTATTTACCTTAGAAGGATTTATGTGATTTTTCCTCAGGTTTCCCTAACGTGGGAAAGAGCAGCATAATCAACAGTCTCAAAGGAAAACGTGCTTGTAATGTTGGCCTGACAAGAGGTGTTACCAAGTAAGCTCAGCCTGATCAAAGCTGTTCCTTTCCTTGTTTGTTGTGTTTCAGTTACCATGAGTTTGTGTTTCAGTCCATTAGGGGCAAAGCACACCAGTGTGGAGCTTTAAATGCACATTAAAATCTGCAAGATGAAAGGTATTGCTATGTATGATGCAAGCTCTCTCCTTGTGTATCCCTTATCTACACAAGGGATAAACTTATGTATAAGCTTGATGTTTTATTTGTTTAAATGTCTATCCTACACAAAGCACATGATGACAAAACATTGAAACTGACTGTATGAAGTACATTCAATCCAACACTGAGCTTTGTGTCTTGCATCCCTCACCATCACCAGTCCTTCACTGATTATCTGCTCACAGTGCATTTTCCTCTGAACAGGTCCATGCAAGCTGTGCACCTTGATAAGCAGACAAAGATGCTGGACAGTCCAAGTATAATTGCAGATCCTTCTAACAGTGCCCTTGCTCTGGCCTTGAGAAGTATCATAGACCCTGAAGGATCAGACTCAGCAGTTGTGCTTGAAGGAGTAAATGCCATAATAAATCACTGCAGTAAGCAGCAGGTGAGCTCCATCTTTTTTCTATGTCTCTCACTGCATCAGACTTCTCTGTAGGTTTCTTAGGCCCAGTAATGAAAGTTCATTTTGCTGTAGCTAATGCTGATAGTTTTTGAACTGCTTTCCTAAGCATTCAAAGTGGGAATGCCAAGGGTGATCCTTCATCCTTACAAGCAGAAGGCAGAACAGCATGCCACAATCCTGACAGCCAGAGTAAAGAGCATTGCTTTTAAGACCTCATCACCACACAGTCAGAGAGTGAAAAATGATGATACTGCTTGTATGCTGCCTAGGTTACAGTGAAGACCTCAGATCCAACTCTGATTTCACTCTTGTTTCAAGCAAATTAACCTAAGCCTAATTGCCTTTCAGTTCTTTGAGAAGAGTTTTCACAGACCAGTGTGCTGTCCTGTTGCAGCACATGTGTTTGAGACAGCCACAATACAGAGTATCCCCACACAACTTCAGCAAGCTTCAGCCCACACACAGTAACACCTCACCTCTTCAGAAGGCTTCAAGCATCTGCCTTTCTTGTTCTTCAGCCCAGCCTTTTATCCCCTCCTGTTGATGCCCTGCCCCTGTGTGCCCTCTGCTCCCTTTGGTGGTTGGGCAGTGCCCCTGGGCACTCCCTGGCTCATTGGTCAGTGCTGCTCACCTGCTGCTCACAGCTGTGCCCATTGGGGATAATGCTGGGCCACAGCCCCACTCCCAATCACCACAGACTGTGCACCTACACTGTGTCTGCACACCCACGAGTCTGCCTGAATGGCAGATGAGTTTGTTGATGAAGTAGGCATTTTACTTTCTAATGTTTACTCCCACGTGTGTGAGAAAAACAGCTTTTCTCTTACTCTGTCCTCACTTTTATCCAACTTTATTTGCTCTTTTATACTCCTAAAACTATGAGAAGGATGAGCATCTCTTTCTGAATGTGCCATTTTCTTTTGCCCTAGGTAATGATGCACTACAATATCCCAGATTTCAGGGACCCTGAAGAGTTTTTATCTTTACTGGCTCAGAAGAGGGGCATGCTGAAAAAGGGAGGTGTTCCTGACATAGAAAATATGGCTAAATTAGTGCTTTGTGACTGGACAGGGTATGTATGCTGTGAACTTTGCTCTCTGCTGCTCACCTTTTTCTCACTGTTAATCCAGCACAGCAGAAGCACTGAGTCCAGCAAAGTACTTAAAAAGGAGAGGCTGCTTTTTTCCCTTCCTTTCTCACATTTCACTTGGGTAAAGAGCTGGATTGTCCATCAGATTTAGAGGATGCCATCCACAGATAATTTTCTGAAGTAGTGAAGGTTACACAAGAAGAGTCAAAGCCTGTTGCACATTACTCCACAGCCAGTGTCTGTAATGGAAATGTGCTTTCCTCTCCATACCAAGTCTATGTTATCCTCTTCTGGACAGGAAAGGATATGGCAAACTTTCTGTGGAAATTCAGGGTGGTTCCTATATTCTGAGGGTAGGAATAAATGTAACTCAGATTCAGTAATTGACTGTGATTATCTCCCTTGCTGAAGTGACTCAGCTGCTTTTACAGGCAGGTGATTTGTGGTGACAAAATGCCATTGCATTTTCCTCTCAGGAGTGGGCTATCCCCTTAATACTGTTGACAACTTCAGAGTCAGATTTTAATATCTATTGAACTGCTGTTAAATAGTTATTAGTTTGAGAGCTTTGTGCTCTGGGTTTTATTTTTAAATACAGTGGTTTAATAGTTGTTTTTTAATGCTGATTTTTATTTTCTCAGAGCCAGAATAAAGTACTACTCACAACCTCCAGGATCTCAGAAACCACCACCCTATCTTACAGAACAAAAAATAGCTGAAATGCAGGAAGGCTTTAATTTAAATAACCTAGAACAAGAAAACAGCAACACTGTTCAAGGTAGGACTGTTCCTGTAATAGACTACCATTAACCATAGAGTCACAGATTGGCCTGGCTTGGAAGGGGCCTTAAAGTCCATCTTGTTCCAAACCCCCAGCTGTGGGCAGGGCCACCTTTCACTCTGACCAGATTAGTCAGAGCCCCCTCCAGCTTGGCCTTGAACATTTCTGGGAACTCTGTGCCAGGGCCTCACCATCCTCACAGGAAAGGATTCTTTCCTGCTATCTAAACTAAACTCACTTAGGTAAACTTACCTATACTCAAATCCAGGTTTTCCAGCTCTTAGCAGTTTTCTGTAAATGCCTCAGGGAAAGCTTTTCTCAGAGAATTTCCTTGTCTTGATGGCAGAACCCTGTGTGGGAGCCCTGTCTGGCAGGGAGGGGACAGAACTGCAGTGTCCCCACTTGGGGGCTGGGCATTACCTCTGTGCTGAATGACAGGGACTGAACAGACACTTGCTGTGTTTTCTGCAGCTTTAAAGCACCCCAGTCCAGCAAGCAGCATTGCTTTTCAGTCAGCTGGAATGACAAATGGGACAATAGAGGAAAATAAAGTGATAGAGGAAGGATCAAACTGGAAAAACATGGAAACAAGCAAGGAGGAGGAAGAAGAGGAAGAAGATGAAGAAGAGGAGGAAGGGGAATTCACAGAAAGTGATGATGATGATGAAGATGATATGGAAGAAGATGATGATGATGTCAAAGAGGTAAATGAGGGTTTCTGTAAGATTGGCCTTTTCTCCTGAATTAAGGAAACAACATTGTTCCGAGTCACTTGGCTCAGCTATACAGGGGGCCATCCACACTTTCCCCAGGCTCTGTTAAGTTTCATTTGCATAGGAGATTTCATTAATGATGTTGAAATAATGTCTGACCTCTGACTTGTAGGAAAGCCAAGTTCAGGTCACCAGAAAAGCAAAGCCTGGAAAACACCAAACAAATCCTACAAATCCCAAGGAGCAGAGGGCAGGTGTGTATTCAGAACCCTGGCTCAGGGATGGGCTGTGGTACCTCCAGGATTTGCGCTGGTTTCACTAAGACACGTTTGTCTCTTCTCAGGAAATGAACGTTCCAGATCACTGTCCTTCAGCTTAGACAAACCAGCAGATGAGGATGATGCCTATGATTTTAATACAGACTATGTGTAACAAACCAGGTGGGAAGCACTGTCTGGAGAGCTGCTGCTGGCTTAAAGAGCAGTCAGGAACACTGGGCTTGCAGCACAAGCTGGAGGATGCTGCAGAGCCAGAGCTGCTGCACAGACTCAGCTGTTGCTGGGTCAGATAATGTACATAATAGTGCATCTCCCTGGATAGTTCCAGATTTTATACAGGTCTAGGAAACTGTTATTCAGCTTTGTCATGAAGTTTATTTCCTATATTAAAGCCTATTTTAAAAATTCCTAATAGACTGGTAGTCTGTTCATTTTGCCTTATAAAGTACCTTTCGAGGATAAACCCTTTGTCTTTCAAAGATAACTGATAAATGTTTCATTCTAGCCACGTTCAAACAACAACTCTGTTTTCCTAGAGGATTACAAACACTTTACCCTTAGAGCATGACTTTAGACAGTGCCTTTTCAGTACATTTTTGCAAAACATCTCCTGTGCATCTGTTTTCTTCCTAAAACTGAAAAGTATGATTTCTGTGTTCTTTGATAAATAGGTGTGTTTTCCCTCAATGTCTGCTGAGGCATAGATTCTTATGGGCAGCTTAAAAAGATGTCAAGTGCATACACAAACAGGCAGTTCCTTTAAGCCTGCTAAAACCCAGCTTGCTCAGCTGAATTGCATTGGTGTCAGCTAATCAAAGTAAAATCTTTCAAAATTGATAAGTGAATTTACTTAATTACTCCTAACTGCTTCAAGGACAAGAATGGTTCTTGTTCTAATGGTTCATCAAAACCCAGGAAAAGAAACAATAGGTAACAAACCAGATCAGGGTATCCATGACAGAAACAGAACTACAGGCAGTGACTGCAATGAGAGCAGCAGTTTGAAATCCTTTTAAAGCAGAACTAAAACCATATTCACAGTCAAGGAGTCCTTTACCTCTGCTGCCCTGTGTTTCAGACCAGGCAGGCTCAGCTGTGATGAACACAAAGCCTTTTGTCTGAACATCCTCCACCAAGGGCTCTTCACAAGCCTGAGTGCAAACCTCTGTTAAATGGAGTAGTTGGCACAGTGGCTGCAGGGATATAGCAGCTGATAATAACTATCACTCAATAATACAACTAGAAAAAACAAACCAACTTACCTTAGCACAGGTGATGGGCAGCTGGCTGCAGAGGGCACAGGCTTCTCATTTGATGAGTTCTCAGATGGGGAAAGGCACACCAGGAAAAGCTATAGCAGAGTGTAGCTCACTTGATATGAGGAACTCAACAATAACAAAATTAATCTGTAATTAATACAGCCTGGTCCCCCAAATAAGCAGTTTGTACTATTTTAGAATTAGGTTGCTTTCACAAAGACCACATCAATTCACTTTGGCTTTAATCACTTGCTACTGTGCACAAAGGAAACACTTCCTATATCAAGACTGGAATTAGATTGCCATTTACCTGAGGCTGGAGTCAGCATGTTACAATTAGCTTTATTTTTGAACAAAGTTTCATCCATCACTTTCCAAAAAAATTGGTTTAGTGTTCACTGGCAGTTAAAACCATTTTGCATAGTGAAATAATACTCAAAGGATTAATCTTTCAAAAAGGATTCAATTTTGCAGAATTCTGTAAGAAAGACTTAAAGAGAAATGGTTGGGAGGATATTTCATGCAAGGAAGGGTTGTTGAGGGAATTATTTCACAGGATAACAAAACAAAACAAACAACAAAACCCAGGCAGCTCTTAATTACAGTACATTGTTGTGCAAGATTTGCTGGTGCAAGCACCAGCTGGATTTGTATCTTGTTCTTAGAAACTTTGTTTCTGTAATTGACAAAATGATCCCCCACTAGAAGACTTGTAGTAAGGAGCAGGAGAATGCAACTGAAATGACAAAACAAAAAAGTGCTCGTTTGTGGAGATCTTCCCTTGTTTTCTGGGGTGCTGCTGGAGTAGCATCGTGTGTCACACAGGTGACAGGAGCCTCCTTTGGACCTGTGCATTTCAGAACTGCACCTGAACAAGTGCATCACCTTGTGCTCCAGAAGGCAGGGTTGGCTCTGTAATACAACTTGGCTTAAAGAAAAATATTCTGCTTGGCTCCAGAAGTTCCTGAGAAAATGTCATCATTTATTCAAATGGACTCTACTTTGCTTCATAGGCCTCCGAGTGCCTGCGGATCAGGTTGAACTTGCCTGCAGGGTCAGGGAGATACCACTTCTCCCAGACTTCAGCATAGGAAGCTGTTCTTCCCCAGGGTTTGAAATGTCCATTCCAGTGGAGCAGCTTGGCAGCTTCCACAAACTGAGGAGAGTACCTTTTCCCAGCACTAGACCCTGCAATTGAAAAAGAAGCATTAGTGTTTGAAATAAAGGCAGCCAAAACACCAATGTGCAAGATGTTAATTTCAAAACAAAGGATTTAACAAAGGAAATCTTATCATTTATGGGGAAAGGAGGTAATAGGGGAAGCAGAAACAAGGGCAAAGTGAAAAACAATCAGGTGCTACTAAATGTCACTTTGATCTCTCTGTGACTATTTTCATACACTGCCTTAACTTCCAAATTCTTTAAAATCCAATTAACACCCAGATGAATTCAGCAGCCTATGTATTGTTCATCAGAAACATAACCTGAAAACGCTCTCCCAGCACTGGTGTTTCATCACTAGAACAGACATGAATGTCTGCCCTTCTCAAAAGTTTTGGAAGAAACACCTTTGATCGCATCAGATACAATATATTTGTGGAAAATTAAAAGAATTTTGAGTAAGTCAGTTCAAGAACTAACCCCCAGCAGCTTGAAAAAACTCAGGCCCACAAGCCCCAAGATGGAATTGCAAAGCTGTTTTACCTAAAGAACAAAGGACAGATTAGGGGAATAAAATCTCCTTTTGCTACATCATCATCAAGATGTCCAGGTGCAGCCCTGGAAAAACCTCCTGGGGGAGCAGCATCACAAACACTGCATACGTACCGAGGTGTCGGACGTTCCACATGGGATCAATACTGGAATGCTGCTTGTAAAACACAATTAGCAGGGGAGGTGTTGTGATGCTGCCAGCCAGAGTCTTACTGTAGAGCTCCTCTCTGGAAGTGGAAAGGATGCTGATCAGTTGATTATTCACTTGCAGCAGAGATACACACGCAGAGCCCTCTGTTCAAGAGGGAAATGCCTCCAGCAGAACCCTGAGCTGCTGGCAGCCCTAGCCTGGGGTACTTACACCACATTAAGTGCCATCCACTTCTCCAGTTGTTTAGTGATGTTCTGTAATTTCCATTCAGTCAGATTGGCAACAAAAACTCCAGGATTGAAAGAGCAGGTGTTGGCTTTCATGGCAAGCTTTCGGATGGTTTCTTTCTTGTAATCTAAAAACCCAATGTAATTGTACTGGTGGGGGGGAAAGAGAGAAGAAATTAGCTTAAAATACATGGGGAAATTCCTAAAGAAAAATTCTGCACAACTCATAGCAGACAGGTGTAAGTTGAAGTTGTTACAGTAAATATCCCTTCCTTTAAAATGAAAGAAAGCTTAAGAGGTGTAACATTTTAAAAATATGATTATGTAGACTACATTTTTTAAGGAATGCTGCATAGTCTTAATAATTCCATATAATTAATATGGTACCAGTCTCAGCTAAAGTACTTTTTATACATTCAGAAATGAAAAATTGTCCCTTCATTGTTCTCAGACTTCCTGCTGTTCCACAATGAGAACTGCTCTCATTGTAAAGCACAGCAAAAATTGCAGGTAATTTACTGTGCCTGATCAGAAACTGCAGGTCCCATTTGTAAAACTGGTTTGGGCAGGGAAAGTCACATTTAGGTTTAGGTTTCAGCATTTGGAGCATTCCCAAAAGCCTGAGATCTACAGTATTGTTATCACTGAACAAGACTAAAACTAACCTGATTGCCTGCTCCACGGACAGCAACTTTACTACTGGTTGAGTCACAGTCATCTGAAAATGCAGCTGCATGTCCAGGCTTCAATGGGGTGTTGTAAAGTTCAACAATATCACCTGGAAAATGGAAGCAAGCACAGGAAAATCAAAAGCAATCCTGACTAAGTGCCAAGTTAGGCTTTGTTCAGTCCATTGTTAGCAGATAAAGCTATTCAGTTTAACTCAATTCACTCATATTTACAAAGTTTGTACAGAAATGTTTGAGTTCTGTGAGAGATAAGATACTGACCTCAGCATAAGGCCAGTGGCAGCTAACAAAGGTCCCATACCTTGCACTATTACATCATCATCCACATAGATGACCTTCTCTGCATGAGGTACAAAGCTGGGCAAGTAGAACCTTGCAAAAGTTAACTGTGAGGAAAGCAAAGCAAGAGAAGTGGAGAATTAAATGAAAAAAATGTCCAAATAAATGTGAAATTGACTGATTTTTCTGGTACTTATCTATAGCATTAATGTCCAAGACAACATCTATAGAGGAAGTAAAATAGGCAGCAATATCCTACAATTTAAAAGTTGCATCAATTCCTGGTTTACCATGAATGTATGCATTGATAAACTAACTTTGAAACTGGTCTATATAAGAATTACTTATTTCTCCACATAGATCTGCAGCATCTCTGAGGTGTTGGCATGCTTGACATGCCAGCTGCAGTGTTTCACTGTGGCTAGCAGCAAAAAATGATCCTAGGCATGCATATGTAGATATTCAAATCCATCTCTCGCTATCCAGATACTTCATTTTACTGAAATTTAGGGATTTTATCAAGAAATTGCTTCTATGATAACAGACTTGGTTTTGATCTCCAGTTGGGTTCAAAAGCCAACATCAAAATATATTGTTATTAACTACTAATTGCAAAAAGTAATCAGCATCATCCTCACTGGTTTGAACTTGTCTGCCTTTTGGGGATCCACTTGTACTTTGCCTTCTAAGACACGAGGGTCAAAATCCAGAATCCGGTACCTCATGTTTTTCAGAGGAGGGATCCTCAGCCACATCCTGCAAGCAGGAGAGAGGCACAGATCTTGTTAATGGCACAAAATCAAGGGAAAAGCAGGAGACCCAGCTAACAGTGACACAGATCTGGATGTGGCCACTCTTTCCCTGCCCTACAAACACATCTGGGGTGTAATTGATGCTGCCATCAGTGCTGTCCTGTGTGGCCACTGGGGCAGTCCAGGGTCAGCACCTGCACACCTGGGACATGTCAAAGGTATGAGGTCACTTCTTGCTTTATCAGAAATACACATTCCTGTTAGCACAGGCCTTTCCCAAAACCATCAGTGTGGACAGAAGGGGATTAGAATAAGAGGATCAAAGAGCAATCTACAAAAATGGAGAAACACGATTGCCAGCATTTGAATTGCTTAATGAAATGTAGAAGTACCTTTTACAACAAACCCCCCACTGGTTGGACATAAGCCCATTGGAAAAGATGTTTCTTTTCCATCCCTGAAACCTGCCCAGGAGGAATGGTGGGACTCCCACAGCAGCCCTGTCAAAAAGCTGCTGGGACTGGGAGTCAGGGGAGTGCAGCTCCAGGGAAAGGCAGCTTGGCTCTCCTCTCAGAAATACAGGTGGG
Source organism: Zonotrichia leucophrys gambelii (assembly GCF_028769735.1). NCBI lineage: Eukaryota > Metazoa > Chordata > Aves > Passeriformes > Passerellidae > Zonotrichia > Zonotrichia leucophrys. Next base: position 14,994,419 of record NC_088182.1, read on the forward strand.
AATCCAGTGAAAAGATCATTACCTCAGGTGATCCACAGTATCATTCAAAGTAACAATGTGGAAAACCACGTTGGCTCTGGTGTTCTGGTAAATGCTGTTCATGGCTGCAATTGCACCTCCCAGCCTCTCATCCGAGGCTGCAATGACCACAGGAATCTCCTTGTCATTCCTCTCATCTGCCAGCCTCTGGGGAGCTGCAGGGATGAAATCTATAGGCTGGAGTCCTAAGGGACTTGGATCTGTGGAGTAAAAATGACATATGTGTTTTTATTATTATATATTATTATTACCACACTAAAATTCCCAACACTTCAATTATTTCTGTTATACTATTGGATGTCTGAGCAGAGGTTGGATTACAGTGAGCCAGTATCAAACACTCAGAGCATCAGCTTTTGAGAATGTGAGATGCTAATGAATAGAATAACACCATATTTACAGAAAACTGCACACTTTTTACCACACATATTCACACACAGTACAAGGTATTAAAAGGCTGAGCTACAGTAGTCTGCACTTGCCTTTGGTCCCCTCTGCCACACCTATAACCTCATTAACTTCCCTCTCCCATTCACCCAAACCACGTCAGAGGTTCTGTCTGGCCAGAGCAGGTGTTTTCCCACCAAATCTTAAAAATATATATATTTTTTAAAATTAAAATAAAACCCAACATACCTGACAATTCCCGTCTCAAGAAGTCACTGAGGCTTATGAAGTTATGATGAATAACTAGCAGAAATATGACAACAGCCACTATAAGGATGGAAATGTTCACTGAAAATTAAGAAGAAAAATCTTTATCAATATAACCAGAGAACAACTGAGAAACTCAGATACAAAAGATATTAAAAAAAACAGACAAGCATACACACATACCTTTCCTTAACGTCATTTTTCTGTTCTTATTTTATTAGCATAAGGTTCCTGCAAATCTGCAAGAAAAAAATACAGCAGTCACTGTCAGTGCATTCTTCCATGAGGCACAGCACACTATCACCAGGAGTGTCACAACAGCTTCAGTGTCCAAGGCAGTGAGTGTTTCCCTCTGTCAGTTTTATGACACATAAAACTATGTCACATTTTAAAAAGTGAGTATGGTCTCAGGAAGTTCCTGACTACAACCAGAGAATCACAGGATGGGTTGGGTTGGAAGGAATCTTCAAGATCACCTGGTTCCAACCCCTGCCATGGGCACAGACATCATCCCAGCTTCTCTGGGCAGCCTGTGCCAGGGCCACACCACCCTCACAGGGAAGAATTTCTCCTCAATACCTCATTTAAACCTGCCCTCTGCCAGTTGGAAGCCATTCCCCCTTGTCCTGTCATCCATGCCCTTGTCCAAAGTCCCTGGCCAGCCCCTGGAAGGGACTCTAACAGATCCATGTCCTTCTCACGTTAGGGACCCCCTCACTACAATCACATACCTAAAGAAGATCTCAGAGATAGAAAGGAGACATGCAGATCTTGCCACTTCACTGACAGAAAAAGGCCAAACTCCTTCTGCCAGTCAAAACTAATCTGAAAGATCTGGAAAATTATATATGTTTTCTTTACTGTGGCAACTACTTATTTAACTATCTGAACTGGAAAAAAACAAGTGGGAAAGAAGGCAGTACCATCATGTTATAGAAGTGGATAGAAACACAACACCAATGCAATTTCGGTGAGAAATTCAAACATGCTTGTTCATTATTTAAGGGTTGAGGTGAAATCAGAACAAGAGCTGTGTATCCTGACGTGTGAAGGAGCTGTCAAATGACACACAGAAAGCTCCTTAACAACACGCAAAACTGCAGAAATGGTGAGAGACTTGCGAAACCCCTAAATGAAAACCCCTCAGACTGTGCTGTGGCTGTTACATGTATCAGAACACTTTCCTCCCGCTGCTGCAGACACATCAGCGGAGCGCAACAAATCCCTGCCCTGAGCCCTCCGAGCACCGCCGCGCTGCTGCCACGGGGCGGGACTCGGAGCTGGGACTGGGAGCACAACGCCACGTCCCGCCGGGCGATTCCCAGCGCCGGGGTTCAGGCGGGCACGGACACGGACGGCGCCTCAGCGACACGCGGCAGCCGGGCTCGGGACAGCGACAGAACGTCCCCTGCACAGGGATGGTCACGGACCACAATAAAACCCACACCGCGCCGCTCCGCCGGCTGCCTGCAGCGCACACGGCGCTCCCCGGGCTGCTCTGCGGGCACAGCCCCGCTCCGGGGCTGGCGGGCCCGTGCCCGACTCTCCCGCACTGCCCTGGCCCCTCACGGACCGTCCGTCCGCGCCGCCACCGCGGCAGCGCGCGGGTGCCCATGGGTGCCCGCCCAGGTGCCTGACCGCCGCCAGGCACCGAACCCGCGCCGCCCCCACCCCGCCGCGATACCGGGGCCGCGGCGGCGCCCGGCAGCTCCGTGAGACGAGCCCGAGGCTGGGACGGGAGGGCGGCCCGCGAGCCGCCGAGTCAGTGCGGGTTTCCGACAGGCGGCTCCGCGGCGCCTCGCACCTGCCGGGGAGGGCGCCTCCGCCGGGGTCCTGCGGGGCGAAGCCGCCGTTGCCGAGGGGATGCGTCCCGGCGGGCTGGGGGGAGCGGGAGCGGAGCAGCCCCGGAGCGGCGGCGGCGGCGCGGAGGCGATGGCCGGGGCTGGGGGCGGCACCCCCGGCCGACGGGGCTCTGGGCGGGGCGGACGGGGCGTGTTTCCGGCCAGCTCAGCAGCCGTCTTCCGCTCCGCCGCGACCATCGCCGGTAGCAGCGGAGAGGCCGCGCCGCGCCCCGCCAACAGCAGGGCCCTACTCGGGAGCGCCGAGACGGCTGCCAAGAGGAACGGGAAGAAGCCGGAGAAGCGCCGCCGCCATGCTGAGCGTGTTCCGCTCCATCCCCACGCAGATGGTAGGGCCCGCTCGGGCCTCGGCACCGGGGCACTGCGGCGACACGGCCGGTGCGGGTTTCAGTGTCCCTGCACTCACGGTGACACGGCCGGTGCGGGTTTCAGTGTCCCTGCACGCACGGTGACACGGCCGGCGCGGGTTTCAGTGTCCCTGCACGCACGGTGACACGGCCGGCGCGGGTTTCAGTGTCCCTGCACGCACGGTGACACGGCCGGTGCGGGTTTCAGTGTCCCCTGCACGACACCCGTGTACGAGGCACGGCCAAAGGGATGCAGGATGAATCCCTGTAATTCCGGGTTTTGACCTGCGAGTTGGGACTGTCACGCTGTAAAAGGAAGCTGTGTAAGGGAAGCCCCTCTGTGCTTTCCTGCCTCTGCTGCAGGACAGAAGGCAGCGTGTGCTCCCAGAGTTTTCTAACATCATGCAAACATAGATTAATTGGGTTTGGAAGGAACCACTGGAGATCATCCAGTCCAACCCTCCAAGGCAGGGTCAGCTGGAGCAGGAATGAATCCAGGTGGATTTGGAATGTCTCCATGACCTCTCTAGGCAGCCTGTCCCAGTGCTCTGCCATCCTCAACATAAAATTCTTCCTTCTGTTGAGGTAGAACTTGGTGTGTTTTAGTTTCTGACCATTGCTCCTCATCTTGGTGCTGGGCACCACTGAAGAGAGGTTGGCACCATCCTGTTGGCACCCACCCTGGTGACATTTATCTGTCAGCCTTCTCCAGGACACAGGTGCCACTCACACCATGCCCTCTTCTGTGGTGATACAGCTTTACTTAGTGATGTTAAGGTGACTACAATGGTATTTTGAACTTGCATTACTTACCCTGATCAGACAGTGCTTGCTTCTGTTTCTAGGTGATGTGGCCAAGCCTGCAGAGGAGGTGTTTTCAGCCACTGTAAGAAAAATAATTGCAATCTGGTTTGAAAGTTGAACAAAAACGCTGAGAACCCATGGTCAGGTAGACTGTAGGATCTAACCTGAAAGAGTTAAGTGGGCAGGTCTGTGTTTTGAATGACTGACTAAGAAGTGTCTCTTTCCACAGGACTACAAGGGCCAAAAATTAGCAGAACAGATTTTTCAAGGAATCATTCTTGTCTCTGCAGTAAGTATAGTAGGCCTGTGGGTGAGAACATGAAGGACTATTTTTATTTTCTGATCTTATAAATATTTTTCTTATTGTTTGGGGTCACTAAAAACTTTAAACAAAGAGGGGCTGTCATGGATTAAAACTTTCTGCTTCCCATCTTTTACTTTCATTGTTGGCCTGCACTTTTAAAAAGGTTTGAAAGATGTACATGCTTTTGAAAAACCTGTATTTTCCTACCTAAATCTACCCCCTGCCTCTTAATCATATCATGGGAAAAGTCTTTCTTTATTTAAAGTTTGAATTTTTTTAATGTTTGTTTTTCCAGGTAATTGGTTTCATCTATGGATACATCACTGAACAGTTTGGATGGACTGTCTACATAGTTATGGCTGGATTTGCTTTATCATGTTTGGTAAGAATATTTTTCCCCAAACCAAAAAACACATGCACTGTTTAATCAGGAATAATTGCTAAATTGAGGGGCTGTCAGACTAATGTATGCTATGCAATTCAGATTTATAAATATTGTGCTTCCTTTGATCTGCATAAAATGCTTTGCAGCCCATTAAGTGCTTTTTTTTAAATGCTAGCAGAATTTTTGCAATTTAACACCACTTTTGAGTTCATTTTTCATTTCAATTAAAAGTCAGAGTTAAGTCCAGCTGACAGCATTAGTAACAGAAAGGATAGGGAGGCTTTCTGTGCAGTAGCAGCTTGGCATGATAATTTTGCAGCTGTCCCCTGCTGCCTGAGGAGACAATATGGAATTTCAGGAGTAATTACTTAACTATACATGAGAGGTGTCCCATTCCTATTGGGGCACTCCCAATAGTAAAATAGTAAATAACAGTAAAACCAATCTGGTTTTACTTGTGGTTCTTACACCTCTCAAGAGCTCAGATACAGCACAATTTGACCAATCACTACTCAGGACACCCACACACTCCACTGTTTTGAAAAGCCCCTGTAATTCTCTGGCATCATCATCATCCATCTGCTCCTTACTTACCTGTGATGCCACAAGAGGGGAGGGTCTCAGTGCACGTGGGAGCTGCTGGGAATGCTGGTGTCACCTCAGGAGTCCTTTTTACCTCAGGGTGGGTGCTGTCCTTCTCCTTGCAACAACCTGGGGTGCTTTAGTCACATACTTAAGCGTGACTTTGCAATGTAAACTGTAAATGTACATGAAACTGCAAGAGTTTTTTAAGGACTAATAGATAATGAGTTAGAGATGAAGATTTTCGTCAGGAGCTGTACAGAGCAGCCCCTGAGCACCCCGTGTCCCTGTTGTGACTGCCTCCTCTGCCCTCAGCTGACGCTGCCCCCGTGGCCCATGTACCGCCGCAATCCCCTCAAGTGGCTGCCGGTCCAGGAGTCGGGCACGGAAGAGAAGAAGGCAGCAGACAGGAAACCAAAGAGACATTCCAAAACCTAAAAATGATGGTGTCCAGGCTGTTACTTTGTTAAGTTTTGTTAAATTAATTTTCATTGAGAAATACTTCTTGGCTTAGTGTTTGGGTTTTTTCTTAGTGCTTTGTATCCATCCATGGGTACAACCAAGCTCTGCAGGGAGCACGAAGGCTGGAAATTGGGGCTGGAGGTTCAGGGGAGGCTCTGGGAACAAAACTATGGGGGGGATTAACTTCAGAAGGCTACTGGAGGTCACATCTTGAGTATTTCACGAAAAAGGAACACAGTGAATAAAATGAATTCTAGTTAAGCTGTTGCCATAGCCTAAAAGATTAATAAACAGCTGAACTTCTACTGTAATGTTTCTAACTGTGTGTAAAGCAAGTTGTCAGTAGTGCCAGGTTGTAATAAATACTGTGAAAAGGTATATACCCCACAGTTCTGAAAATAACTGTTCCAGGATTGGAGGATACAGAGAGCCAGTTTTTGTTTAAAATAAATTTCCCTGGGAAGAACAAGTAAGAATTGCTCTTGAAACATTGTAACTTGAGCTTGTAGTGTGTGAGCAGGATCCATAGGAATGGCTCTCGTCAGTAAGCTCCCTCACAGCTGCTGGAGGTTACAGTATTTCAGCTACAGGCAGGAAAAGAGACAGGTTTATAATTTTATTTTACAAATCCAATTCCATTTGACTTCTTTATTATTTAAAAAACATGTGCTTTTCCTGCAGGTATGGTACACAACAATGCCTGGGGGCTGTAGTGAGACACTCTGGATTCAAACAAAAAGAAATAAGTGTTTTATCTTTTCCCTAAGAGATTCTGCTCTTGGGCACTTACATTCCTAAAAGGAATTAGTATTTGTAAGGCAAAGGGATTTCTCCAACTGGAACCATGGTAACCATGGCTGCATTCCTTTCAAACATTTTCAGACTTACTTTATCCAGATACCAAATGCTTTCCCCACCTTGGTGACTGCCTCAGCAACAAAACACAAGAGCAAAGTCTCTCCTTACAAGCAGTACAGCTGCCCCCTTCAGCACTTGGACTTGGCAATTTACACTACCTGAGGACCTTGAGTTCCACAAAAATTAGTAATTGTTTCTTCATGCTAAATTTTCACAACTATCTGATGTAATAGATTAGAGTTTATCACATCAGAGCCTTGGCAGAGATTTTGTTACTGTATTTAGTATGAGACCATACCAAAAACCTTTTGCTATGACAAATTCAAACCAGAACATAATCTTTTTTGACACTCCTTAGCATACAAAACTTGGTATCGACCCCTATGGGAAGCAACTTTCTAAGAGAGTAAAAACTAAACTAAACTAAAGAGCAACTCAGAAGTTTCTCTTCTGAGGAAGTGATAGCCTGGTTCACATTTTAACATGAAAAATATTACTATGAACTCATAACATTTCCTGCAAGTTCACCTCCTTATTCCAGCAAAGGAGATCAGTGGATGAATGTGCTTTGTAGGCTGGTCCAGTCTATCAAAGGAGCTAGAAAACAGTTCTTTTGTCCAAGGAAAGGATTCTGGTCAGAGCTTCACATTTTCTTCAAGGAATTTGAGGTGCCGAGCCTTCGCACTGTAACTGACGTACTTGTCTCCCATGTGCTCCCGCAACTGCAGCTGTTAACACAGAAATAAACCCACATTTACTGGCACTGAAAAAAAGCAGATGCTACCTAAATATTAACAGAGAAATACCAAAGCAGTCAGCTCAAAGAAGCATGTGAAGCTTGGCAATGTGGATGAGAGAGAAGAAAAATGAACACTATTGCTGTCTAAAAGCAAGAGACTTTCAAATCCCACCCAAAAATTTAAAATGTAAGATCTTCACAGGTTACAAATCAAATACTGTCTAGGTAAGTGTAACCAAGTTTTGAATCAAAGGAGCTGAAGGTATTCCTTGTTCACCTCTATTTGGGATTGATGTTAAATTATTTCTTATTTTGGACATAAGGAGCATAAGGAAAGTAATGTGAAGGCAAACATTTGAGAGACAGAAGAAATTATTACTGGAGAAACAGCATAAAATTATTAACAGAATAAAATTATTTGCATGCCTCACACCTTCCCACAATTCTAAAGCTCTGATGGTTTCTGAGGAAGTTGGGAGTTGAATGTAGTCTACATCTAGAATCAAACTTAAGCATGAAAATTACAATATACTTAGGTCCTTGCCCACCCATGACTACATAAAGATCTTCTGGAATCAAGGTTTACCCTATCTCAATAGGATAAACAGCCTGCTCAATTATCTAGGTTTATAAAGAAATTAAACTATTTTATCATGGAAGACATTCACCTCTCTTTTCACTTCATCATCTTCTTCCATGATTCTGTACACTTTCTCAAGAAGTTTCACTCCCAATCCTTGCACCACATCAGATCTCAGGATTTCAACCATTCTCCTAATCTTGAAAGGGACCAATGACATATCTATTAAAAATAAAATACAATTTAAAAAAATCAGTGCAGTAGTAATTACTTTCAGTACAGACAATTTTCATATTCTGCAGAAGAATATGGGACAACTCTAAGTATTACCACAGAATCCCAGAGAAACAGACCTGAAGGAATCTCTTCCATTTTTAATTCCTCTGATTCATCAGGTGATTTTCCATGCAAAATCAAAGTATCTCGATACTTTCTATGAAGTTTAAACTCTGGGGCTGGGGTCGAGGTTACACTGCACTCAGAGTTCTCCTTGGAGTCCATTTTCAGTGTCCATGTCATCAGCTGCACCAAGTCATTCATTTCATTCATACTTTTCCTAGGAGAGAAGGAATAAATAATTCAGTCATCATCATAATGCAACTTCCACCCGCATTCCAGAGCTTTCAATGAGTATATTCAGGTCCTAATAAGTATTCCATGTTAAATTCCTAGTTGTGGTGCAGTTTTATCAATAGCAACATCTGTACTATTTCATTTAACAAAGGCTCAGAGCCCAGCAAAAACCCCACAATCCTACTGGCTACTGCTGACTCTGGTAATGCAGCAAATTGCATCCTTTGAAAGCTGCTTACACTGACAAAAATCAGAGATAAATTCAGCCTCGTTTACAATGGAAAGGATTCACATTGGCACCTTTTAACTTGTGCTTTTAATGCATCCTGACAGCAGATGCCCTTTGGTGCTGGAAGATTGTTTTCTGGGAAGCTGCAGTTCACAAAACCATCATACACAATCCCATGGCCCAGAAAGTTCAGCATGGGAAGTGTAGAGTTACAGAGAGACAATAATCAGTGTGGCTGTTTTCCTCTATGCATCACATACTTCTTCAATCACTCACTATGCACAGCTAAAGTGTGAAAGCCCTTTTATTTCCACTCCAAGTCAAAGTCCAGTACAGCAGTGAAAATTCTTGCACAGTATTAAACAGAATCCTTACTTCTCCTTGGAATCACCATCAGACTTGTCTGTAGAGCTTGTGGAAGAGCTTAGCTCATCATCAGACAGGCAATGGGCTTCTCTCTTTCTCTAAGGGAGGAGGGAATAAATAACAAGAATTCTAATAATTCTGAAAGTAATTCAGCAATATGGCATGTATTACTGTTCAAATACTTTTGACAAAGTTTACCTGAGAAATACTGGGATCTAAAGAGGACTGAGGAACTTTAACACAATTTTCCACATGTGACTTTGCTTCAACTGCTGCACCATTTGATGACTGTCTCACTGGAACCCCTGGATGGATGACATTTTGACAATATTTACAACTAAGCTGTGTGTATTCTGAATTAGTTTCATGCTCATGCAAGAAAAAAAATCTATCACCTAGCAGAAGGCAGGCAGAGAGGTAGGTATTTTGCTAATAGAAAACATTGAAACTTCTGTTTGAAAGTGAATATTCTACATTTTATGTACATTTCAAAGACAAATTGTCAACACAGAACACAACTGACATAACTAAAAAGCAAAAAAATACAGACATGTTAACAGAACTTTTTAATTAACACAGAACTAGCCCCTTAGTGCACTGTTCTGAAGATGGCAGTGAAGAACAGACAAGAAGTTATAATTTCTTCAGGAAAAAGTTATTTAAAATAACATAAACTGTTCACATATAAACATAAAAATTACCAGAGGGAAGCATCTCCCGAGACTGTTTCAGCCTCCTCCGTTCTCTTGCTGACAAGGGCCGCTCCTTCAAAGGAAGTTAATTTGATCTTAATTTGCAATCACCACCATGGCTTTTGTTTCCTAATCACCTATTAAGCAAAAAATCCTTTTCAAGGGTTCAGAGAGTGGGAGCTATTATTTAATGCTTAATTATTTATTACAGAATTGTCTTCAATGAGACCAATCTGAACTCTAGTAAAGGGGCTTCTGACCTCCTAGGCTCAGCAAGGCTCATCCCACACTGAGCAGGGCTTCCAAGAGGCAGGAACCTACCCAACATTTCTTTACTCACTGTGCACACACAGAGAACAAACTGCTCAGAAGGATTGAGACAAAAGCCAGACAGTTTTCATCACTAACCTTTGGAATGGCTGCTTGGCTGGGTTTGGCACTCTCTGCAGGCTCAGGGTGCTCTGCACCCCTCTGGGCTGTCTTTGGGGTCACATCAGAAGGAACAGGTAGAGGCCGAGGAGAAACTGCTCTGAACTTGACAGAAAAGTGAGCAAGAATTTTTTTTTTTATTGAAAGTTTAAGTACCCTGCAATCTAGAAGACATTCTTGCATGGTAAAGCTGGATGTCAGAATTTTGAATCCTATTGGCTTGATCCTTCCCTTTCCCCATCTCTGCTTGCATCTGTTTCCCTTCTTTCCATCCCTACATCTTATCCCCCTCCTCCCAGACTATTTTTCAGCCAATGCCTTTGCAACAACTGTCCCCACCCTCAAACAGCAAAACCCAAAGAGAAAACCAGGTTATCAATGACCAATCACCCTCTTCCATAGCCTTGTGCCTTTCCCCAAAGAAATCTCCCTGCTCAGGGTGGAGGAACTGACAGGAGCTCTATCCTGTCTGCAGGCCAAGATTTTCCTCCTACAGTTTGCACTCAGAAGCTCAGGGCAGCCATTACACATCTGTTCTAAAGCACTACTAAGCCACTACCCACCACAAGTAGCCTTATCCACAAAGGTACTGACTTGTAGTCAGAAGTCCTGATGGAATTTCCTAGGAAACATTGCAACCCAGTAAAGGCACAGCCCATCTGGCACACCCACCTCATCCCTGAAAGGTACTGGGGATTTTCAAAGATTTACTCAGGCTGCTTCTAACAGTCACCTTCAGTGATCTGAAGTCATACAGACACACATGAAACAAGAACAGCATTAAAACACCCACCCTTTTTTAGAAAATAGGTCCCACGTTTAAAGAGGAAAAACACAGGAGTCTTAAAGGAGAGAGGAGAAGTATTTTTCAAGTATCTGCACCTTCTCTGAGCAGCCTTCAGCAAGCTCTCTCTTCTGCTGCTGCTGCCATGGGAGAGAGGGTTCACTGACAGAGCTGTGAGGCTGCTTGTGCAAGGTCATTTTTCCCTGAGCATCTCCTGAAGCTCCATGACTGACATCATCCTAATAAGTAAAAGCATTTTTTAAAAAATGCAGACCTGTCACTTCCAGATTTACACATACACACTTAAAAAATAATCAAAACAGGCCCCTTTACTATTTGGATTGCAACCACCTTAACATAGCACAGGTACAAGCACAATAAATTCTTATTTGAGAGATAAAATACCTGCTGTACCAGCATCTTTAGCTACTAAACCTTCAAAGAAGGTCACTTACTTGAATTATAACAGGAACAAAGGGTGCCAGCAGCTTTTCAGTGGAATCCAAGCTCTACAACAAATGATTTCTCATTAAAAATCTCATGGTAGACCAAAATGCAATGAAAAGACAATCACCACCAATTAGCCCCCTGATCCAAATCAAAATTATTCAGGCCTATTTACAACATAGAACAAAAGTTACAAAACTATTCTTACTCTCTCTGTTCACAGCTGGGAATGCAAATTTTTTCCCTGTAAAAACAGAATTCCAATCATCTAGATAGATACAATCCCAAAACTACTTTACCATATTGCCTTTGCAAATCTGACCCCAAGGCTCCTAACAACTTAAGAATCTCAATAATTGCATCAGCAACATCCTACTTTGACAGAAAAACGTGCAGCAGCTCTCTAAATTGTAAGAGCTGGCCACTGGTTAAATCTACTTCAAATAAGCATAAATGCATTACCAGGTCAGTTTGCTTTTGGTCTTTTGATACAGGCTGCAGGAGTTTCAAAGTGTCATCCTCATCTTCTACAGAATCAACAGAAGATGGCTTTGATTCAACACTTTCAGCTTTAAAAGCCTGTCTTGCTCTTTGCTGCTGTCCATTTTCCTTAATTGGTGGGTTATTAGATGTTATCTTAGAATGGCCTGGACCATGTAAATGCTTTGCTTTATTATTCTCTGGAATACTCTCACTGCCACCCTTGTCACTGCCATGCTTCATCCTTTCAGACAGGGGGACATCAATGTTCACTCCACTGACTGTAGCTATGGAGTCTCTCAGGCTGGTCAGATCATTTTTGCTTGGTTTTCTTTCCAACTCAACAGCTGGTTTCTCTGAGGGATAAAATTTGCTGGCTTTACATTTGCTGATGCAATCTTCTTCATCCTAGGATTAGAAGAAAAACAGAAAAGTCATCTTTTGCATTTTACACACATATGAAAGAATTCTCTAAGCACTAAAGAAAATCAAGAACATACCAGGGCACATAAACTTAAAGGAAATTATGATCAATAACAAATTAGGAGCCTCAAAAAAGTCAAAATCTGCATTTTTAAAGAGATACAGATTTGCAAATGGCCAATTTCAGGTACTGGTTTATACACAGAGAATACACCTACTTTCCACCAGGACCATGAAAGCAAAGTTGTACTCACTTGGCTCTTCCCTAAGGGAGGAAAAAGCACCAAGAGTTTTTAGGATGTGCTCCACCACATATATTCAGGATTTCAACACTGAAAGCTCAAACCCAGAACAGAAGACTTTTTACAGAAAACAAAAAGCATGCACAAGATTAACCATTACAAAAGGTTTGTTGTAACCACTGGAAAGAATTTCAACAATAAAGAATTTTGGTTGTGACTATAAATAGTTTTTAAATATGTTTTTGACTGGAAAAAACTATTACCACTTGTCATGAGATATTGAAAAATTATTTGACCCCAAATACTTCCAAGAGTAATTCACATAAAACCAGGTGTTGTTTAGTTGACATCTTACAGGTCCTGCAATTAGCTTCACTGATCCACAGGTGTTTAATTACTTCCACTCTTATCTAAAAGCATTTCCTTCCCTAATATGAATTTTACACATTGCTGGGATTCAGATCTAATGTTCTCAGGGATGCTCAAGGCACTTGTTATAAAACTGAGGCTTTTATCTAGAAAAAGCAAGAAGGATTTGGGTTTTGTTGGCTTTTTTTAAGGTAAAAACCCCCCATATCTTACAACTTTGTATTTTCTGGCTTGCTCAGAGGAGTGGTTTTGGTGTGGAACATTCCTGCTGTGAGATTCATTCTTTGCTGAGATGACAGAACAAGGGTCTTTAGGTTTAGAATCCACTGTTTTCTTATGATTCCTAGCAGCTTTCCTGTGAAGAAAATGAAAGTTACTCATTCATTAACTATCAACAAGGTTTTAAAATATTTCTTTTGATTATACTAATTAAAAAAAAAAATCCACTCCACTAAAGAGTTTTCATACAAAGAGTATCAGATACTGGGATTTTTCAATAGACTGTGCACAACAATCTCATTTTCAATTCCAGAAAAGGATCATAAAAACCCAATTCAGATTCTGCCAGCAATATACACCTTTCTGCAGAGCACCAAGGTCAGTTCTATCTGGAAGCTGTAAAATAACTGACTAAACCTGACAAAGAAAAATAATTATATCAGTGTATATCAAAAGGAACTTGGTTTTTCAACACCCAGATGATAAATGGCCTCAAGAATCACATGGAAAGGTGTGTGCTTTCTACCAATTCTATATTTTTAAGCACTACAGAGTTTTATTCTGCATTTACAGAAAAAAATATTTTCCACTCTAATTCCCTCATATTTCTCAAAGAATTCAAAGAAACTGATGTTCATATGCTTTGTAGCTGCCCATAACAAAACTTACTTTATCCTCCTACAAAACCCAGGGAAAGCTGTAAAAAACAGACAACAGCAGCATGAATATTTTGCACAGAATCACTCATGTGAAAATGTCTTACGCCTTTGTGGCTTCCAAAAACAAAGCAATCTGCTGTTTGATGTATGGTTGTCTCAGGATGCTTTTCACACTTGGTCTCTCCTCAGGTTTTTTACTGAGCATAGTTTGTATTATTGCTACCAGCTGTGGGCTGTAATCCTTTGGCATGGGTGGCAGCTGTGAAAGGAAAGGGAAGCCTGATATTATTTAATATACTCATCAACAGGGGCTACTTCTAGAACATTTATGTGTGATCATTATGGTCAGATACATAAAAAAATATGTATAAAAAACAGACTTATTGTTCAAATGCTGCAAGTTACCCAATTGCCTAATGGTAAACAAAATATTGAAATTCCAAGTGTGTGGATAAGAACTGCTCCTAATTTTATTAATATGACCAGTAAAAGTTCTGTAAATAGGCTTAAAAATTTCTATAAAATAAATCCACATTCACTTCATTGTATGCCAAAGCAAGAGGACACTTAAATAAGCTAATCTTACATAACAGGAAAATGCCATCACACAGTAATTTAATTTTTATGGAATGTTTATGCAAAACCAGAAGCAAATTAATAAAGTAATCTCAGAACTTTGAAAATTACTCAGTATATTCATTAACTTAAGAGGTAACAAGAAACTTTAGCCATACCTACAAAGGAATAACTCCCTTGATCTGGTATCACATCATCCACCACCACAAAACAACAGTCTTACATATGATGGTGTACATTACATGCAAGTTTTTTTAACTCCATGCAATATTTCTGATTAGAAAAGATCATCTCAATTTCTAGATAGGAAACCCAAGCACCTATAAAATTTTAGGAGATTTTACCTTCCCTTCAATGATTCGATAAGCCAAGGAGTTCATGTCCTTGGCATTGAAGGCGTGTTTCAGTGTGGCCATCTCATAAACACAGCAGCCCAAGGCCCAGACATCAGACTGAAAAAAGGGGAAGAGAAAATGTTTGGGAACTTCTTAGTAATTGTACAAGTTTTATCTTTGGACCTAGTTACCTGCTTTCAAAGAGGCTTTTAGTGGCACTAAGTTAATTAAGCCCAAATTCCATTGCAAACTTCTGGCTTCAGTCTCACTCTTCTATTTTTAATGTTGATCAAGTCAACTATTTCCTTAAAAATATCCCCAATTTTTTCCAAAAGGAAGTGTAGAAATTAGCCATGGGAAATGTTGCTTGTTTCCTTTTTTAGTAAAATATCCATCCTAACTGTAAATGAAAAATCTTGGTTTTTCATTGGAAGAAGTTTCCCCTCAGTTCTTGCTCACTACAGACACTCATATTTATGGTGTGTTTACAGCAAGTGCTGAACTTGTTTGCTATGTTCTGTTGTATTTTAAATTCACAATAACACAGCTTATTCCTCTCATTAAAATTTCCTTTTTTTTTTTTTTAATGCTGCTGTTATTTCTAATAGAGCTTTTGAGTGTAAATCTTCCTGTCTGGTATATAATAAATTCAGAAAGTGCATCTCTAACACAGGCTGATATTTCTGTTCCCATTCTCTGTCTCTCCAGCTGTGAGAGGTACAGGCAGCCTGCTGAACACCTTGGTTGGGATAACTTAACATGTGCTCTGAATTCCTAAACACAGTTCAAGAACTAAACATTCCTACAAATCTCTCTCCCATTTTTTTGTTTGGTATTTGGGAAGATGAAAAAGACTTGGAAGCAATAAGAAACCAAAATACACAGGTAATGATTTCAGACAAACAAAGTAATGAGGCTCCTAAGAAAATAGAAATGACATTGTTATACTGTACCTTGTAGTTGTAGGGTTTGTTAGAGAAGAGTTCAGGGCTCATGTAGTACGGGGTGCCTATGAGAGTGCTGGCCATGTCATACTGGTTTTCCAACACCCTGGCTATTCCCAGGTCTCCCACTTTGATTATATTTGTTCGTGTCAGGAAAATATTCTGAGTTTTAAGATCTCTGTGCAGAATGTGCTTTTCATGTAAATACTATGAGGAAAAAAATCATATAAATAAGGTTAATCAACTTTTAACTGTAAAATCTCATTATACAAGTCAAAGGAAGAAAACACAAAAGCAGAAGAAACACAGGAATTCCTCTCAAGGTCAGGAGTGACCTGCTAAGACAATAGTGGTGAAGTAACATTAAAAGTGACTGATACAGGCAGGGGCCCAAAACTTGGCACTGCTTGAACCAAATCTCCCTGTGTGGCCTTTATAAATCAGCAGAAAAGGAAAAATAAAAATGTAAAGTTAAGACTGTAACTCACTTTCTGCTGTTTTCATTTCTTGACAATCTTAGTCCAAAAAATTTCAGGGGAAATTATGTGAGCTTTGTGTAAATAGGGAAGAAAATTAGTCATAATAAACAAAAAGCAGTACCCATAATTAGTCTATTTTTGATCATGACAGCAAACTTTAAGATAGAATTTTCTGTCCAATTTCTTATTCTTTAGTGTTAACATCTATATCTGGTCTTTATTGCTGTAACAATTGCCTTTAAAGTTTGCTAACCTCCAATTGCAAATTTAAAAGAGTAGCATAAGGCTTAATAGAAATGATGCATTGGTAGCTAAATTTACCACTAAAAACAGCAATAATAAGACTGAACACAAAATGCTTCTGAAAGAATATGGTTAGTTTTTTCCCCCAAAAACTCCATTTTGTAAATTTAATGTAAACTTTCAAACCAGAGAAGCATATCAGACAACAGTTGCAAACACCCCTGTCTATTGTGCTACATAAAATATGTCAGCAATTTCTTACTTAAAATAGTTGATTTGACTGCAATGATCCATTTTTAATGTACTAATAACCATTATAATTAGGTGCTAACCCAGCCAAACAGGAATCCAAAGGCAGCAGCTTAGCTGGAATTTTTAAATACAAAAAAAGTCAAATTAAGCTTCTATCTGGCAGTGACAAAATTCCACTTCATTGTACCTGCAGTGCCATGGCAATCTGCACAAACCACTCCACCACCCGATTCTCAGGCAGGAGTTTTCCCTTCTGCTCCTTGAGCTTGTGGTAGAGGTCTCCTCCCTCGCAGAAGCCCATGACAATGTAGAGGTGGCCATCGTCCCCCTGCCAGGACTCTCTGTAGGTGACAATGTTGGGGTGTCTCAGCTGGGACAGCAGCTGGGCCTCCTGCTCTGCTGCTCTCCTCTCGCGGCTGGAAGCACTTCTGAGGTTTAACTTTTTGATGACATACTGTAAAAGACAAGGCAAAGTGTATGGTAAGAGATGAAAGTGACTCTGCAGAAGCCCTGGGGAGCTCCCCAGACCTAAAGGAAATGCAGTATTTGAAATATCCACTGATTCATCTACATAGAGGCTGCAGTTTGGATGAAAGTTATCCAGAATTTCTTCTCTTCTACCTTTTCACCATAAAAATGGAACAGGTGTGTTCCATTCATCCACCTCAATACAACTCTGCTCAGGAATTTTGTGGTGTTTTGCTTTCTTCTAACTAATGTTCACATTTCTCTTTTTCTCCCCACTCTCACTTTAAATGTGTGTCTGTCACTCATCTTTTAAGCCTGAAGTACCTGTTTGTGCACCACAGTTACTCTCAAAAAGGCCACATCAATAGTAAACTTAAATATATATAAAGTATGCAGTCATGTGCAAACAAAAGATAAAAGTCATCTGAAACAGACAAAATGTCTTATGCTCATTCCTAAATTTCTTTTATTCTTCATTAAGATGGGTCAAGAATTTCTCAAAGCTACATACAAAAGTTGTCATCTACTTCCTTAATATGTGCTACATTTTATGTAATTCTGAGGAATTTCAGGTTTCAGCAAAAACATTAATGAAGTTGAAGATGAGACAATAAAATCCATAGAACACTTTCATCACCCACAACACCAATATTTAGGTCTGACCTGGCCCTAATCCTGATGAAAATTTTGTAGGACACCACTTCAGGGCATCAGCTTTCCACAGAACAATCATGTCATGGTTACACTTGAACCTGCTCTTATCAGAGAGATTGTAAATCAAAACTTTTAAATATTTTTACTTGCTGAATTTTAGCATCCTCAGAGATGCTTCAGTGTCTGCTCTCCAGGCTGCATCTATTAATTAGCCCAGCACATTTAATTAGTGCTGAGGAGATGGCCCTCTATACCAAGGGAACCAATTACCCAGGAAACCCACAGCACATCATGACTTTGTGTTTCAGATAGAACCTGTGATGCTGCAAAGCTTCCAGGAGTGTGTAATTGTGTACAGCATCACTTAACTTCAAAATAAAACAGAAATGCTGCAAATACTGTGGTCTGTGTGACAAGTCAACTACAACTTTGGGCATGGAAATCGTTTAAGCTTATATCAGCAGCTTTTAGAAAATATACACCAAAATGCAAAAGGAATATATATTAGCCTTACTTTAAACTTGGCATTGATTATATTTAGTTTAATGAGCATGTTTTCCCGGCAAGATTCTCTGCTGAAGTCTATTGCAATGCTCTTCCACCTTATTTGATACCAAATTGTGTATGAATTCCAATTAGGTTTGTTTTAAACACTTAAAGCTACTTGGCCTTCTCCACAAAAATCCAGCATTCAGTTAATAGCAAATATGGTTAAATAAGACACAATTTCTTTCACAGAAAATGTGGCACTGTGACAAAACTCCATCAAAAAATCCTGATCATCATTCTAGAGAAGAAAGTTTGTAAAAATTGGCAAAAGATAAAACACAGTAAAGCACTCCAAATATTTATCATGCAACTACAAACAGGAAGAAAGGCTAGTTTTAATGATCAGCAGCACCACAATGAAATCCAAGGACCTGTATCCGAGTGAAAGTGACCTCCATGCACTGTTTACTTTTGGGGTGAGGTGGGGTTAGGATCTCTTTGAGGACATTGGACTGTGCACGTGGTGATGGCCTGGAGGGAACAAGTCCTTTCCTCACTGCTACCCAAGGGTCACAGGGATTCACCTCGGGATTCCAGGCAGGGAACAAGTGCCCTTGTCCGGGAAGGACACACCTCTGCTCCCTGCTGGGCACAATCCTCCTCCAGCATCTCCAGTAAAAGCCCGGCCATAAACTCACACAGCAGTTCCTGTGGCACTGCTCTCTGAATGTTCTCCGTCCCCATTCCTCTGCCCTCTCGCATTCCCTATCGAACACCTCTGCTTTGGCCAGACTAGACAGATTATTCCAGTTCTCCAACAAAAATGCTTGTGCTTCTACTCTGACACAACCAAAACCTTCCCGGGAAGAGTCTTCTCCACAGCTTTAATAAAAGTTCTTTTAGACAAAGGAAGATAACAGAAACAGCAGCTCGGGTGGCTGCAGCCCTACCCCAACACCTGGTGATGGTCACAGCTCCACTCAGACACCAGATAATGGTCACAAAAACACCCTGACACCTGGTGATGGTCACAGCTCCACTCAGACACCAGATAATGGTCACAAAAAAACCCTGACACCTGGTGATTGTCACAGCCCCAGTCTGACACCAGCCCCACCTGCACCCCGACACGATGCCACGTCCCTGGTCGTACCCAGGGTGGGTCAGGACCAGCAGCCACAGCCGAGCCAGAGCTGGGCGCGGGTCACAGCCGAACCAGATGCTGCGGGACCCCCGCCCAGCCCAGCCCAGCCGCGCTCAGGCCGAGCCGTGCCCCTGTCCCGCGGCCCAGCCCCTCGCTACCTGCTTGCGGTCCTGGCGGTGCCGCGCCAGGCTCACCTCCCCGTAGCTGCCCTTGCCCACGGCCCGCAGGAAGCAGTAGGCAGCCAGGGGCATCCTCCCGCCGCCGGGCCCGGGCAGCGCCCGCTGCCATAGAGATGCCCGGGGCGGCCGCGGCCATGCAGCGCCCGGCGCGCAGCTGCCCGGCGCGGGCGCGGCGCCGCGGCGGCCATTTTGGAAGCGGGCGCGGCGGCCATGTTGAGAGCGGGCAGCGCGGCTGAGGCAGCGGGGCGGGCCTCGCCGCGGCCCCGGGACAGCGCTGTCCCCGCCCCGGCCCGTGTGAAGCGTGGGCTCGGTGTGCTGCTCCGGGACATCCCTGTGCCGAGCCCGGGCCAAGGACGGCCACAGTTGTGCTACAACACGCCACCTGTCATGAGCCGTGGCAGGGCGCAGCAGCTCCGCAGAGCTGTCCCGTCCCTTTGGATGGGGTGGAGAATTGGTTAAAAAATCCTCAGAGCTCCTCCTGGAGCTCTCCCGTGGCTGAGCGTGTGCAGTCGTAACACTGGCTGCAGGAAAACCAAAAAATAAAATGTTTTGCTATCACTGAGCATGTAACCCCCAGTCCTCGAAGTCTGTCTTTCATTAACGGGTGAAATGAACCAGCTAAAAAGTTTAAGAGAGAATTGATCATGGTCAAGGTAACAAACGCAGGAGATGCCCTGCAGCTGCACGGTCAGCATGCAAGATGCAAACTTGGGAGCTCAGACCTGGTTTCAGTCACTAAGATGAATAGGAACCCATGGAATGGGGAGTTTCTAGGTTAGACAGGATACATGTCAAATAACGGTACCTAAATCGGGGACCTGAGTGATACGGAGGATTACAGGGGCGCTTTTGAAATGGAGCTTAAATGGCTTTCACAGACTGCAAGCTCTGTTATGGCTGCAGTAAATTTGAGCCAGGGAAAGCCTTTAAGGAAGTATCAGAAAGATGACAGTTTTCATTTGGGAAAAAAGTGGGTCTGGGGTGGAGATTAATCTCAGTTGCCAGTACAGAAATGGCTGTGAATTTCTGTTTGGAGCTATTACATAGAAGAGACACTGCTTAAATATTCTGTAAATTCTTTAAGAGATTTTCTAACAGTATTCTGTAGATTATACTAATTCAAAATTCAGCGCCTGATTTTTCCCAAATGCCTAATGCTTAATCCCACTTCTGTCATTGGGTTATTTATTAACACTGGGTAAACAAAGCTTTATATATTTATGCATATCATTCCAATTGGAACCTCACTTTTTTTCCAAAATGGAAAAGAATCTATTGCTTTGTATTTTAGTATTGATTCCTACCTTTGCATCCTCAGACTTCTTGCTGACACATGTCAGAAACATCAAGGTAAGTAATCAACCACGTGTGGGTTGTGGGTCTCCCACTCCTCAGAGATTAACTTCTTGCAGTTTATCAGCATTTATCAGAGACTTCATACAATGCTGGCAGCAGGAGCTCTGTCTTCTCTGGTACCCCTGGACACAGGATAAAAGCTGGAACTCAGACTGGTTGATCTCTAATCAGCCTCAGTTTACAATCAGTTCTGAAGTGCCTCTCTCTTTCTTTTTAAAACATCCCTTTCCTCTGTTTTCCCTGTCATCACCACGTAATGGTGACATGTTTTAGTAAAATATTTAAATGTGTAAAGTAATCAGTGCTGCCAGAGAACCGACTTTGGCACCTGTTAAGGAATACCATGAAAAAGATGGCTCTAAGAAGCAGAAAACAGAGCTGTAACATGGCATAAAGATAAATGCCCACAGTCCAAATGACATGGTAGAGTTTTTCTCAAAAGATTTCCATGTTAGCACAACATGAGATACATCTCTCAAAGGAGCCATTCTGGTTTTGACTGGATCTCTGAGTAAGTGCTACCTGATGTTTTGCCTAATTTTCTTTGGTTTTCTTGCTGGCCACTAGCCCTCACTTCCATAAATTATTTCCCTCTCTGTCAGTGGCTGTGCACTCTGGAAAGTTACAGAGGGCAAATCTCTTTAGGGAGCATTCTGAGTTACTAGGTAGAACAGGACAAAACAATTTGTGGTTAATTGCTGTTGATGAGGTTATGATCTTTGCCAAGCCTTTTTCTTTGAAAATCAGGATAGTAACTTGCCTAACTTCTAAAAGTCAACATGAGATCTAATGCTGCAAATTGGAAATGCCATGGATTCCTATTATTTAACCATCATGTAGCCCAGATATAATGTAGCTTTTTCCTTCTGATTACTGTAGTGTCTGGAGTTCTCTATGTGTTTTACAATGTTAAAGCCTTTCTAAATGGAAGACTGCCAAAGCTCTGTGCAATGCTCCATCTATGCATGCAGAGCACTATGGAAAAGCCAGCTGATTCTCCCAGTTTTGTTCTGTACTTTATGCAAATGTGATTTGATTGAAATGGAAGAGATTGCTCTGTAGGGTGAAGGTCTCAGTGCCCATCTGTGTCTTGGCCCCTTTGAGCAAGCAGTATCCAATGCTGAAGCATGGCTGGAATTCTGGCTGTCTGGTGACTTTTAAGCTGTCAAAGCTGCTTTTAGAGCCCCAGCCAGGTAGACACAGTTGGCAGACCCAATTCTGCTGAAAATGGAACAAAAATCCTCATCAGTTCCCTGTTCCTATGAGCTGCATTATGGGCTCTTCTCTGTGGCACCCAATTGGCATCACTTGGGGTCATGGAATCTTCAGTGCTGCTGTAGATTCAGAGATAATTTTCATGCCTTGTTTTCCTATGTAGCATTTAGGGATATTTGCAAATACCTCGTTCTGCACTGTGGATTCCCAGAGGTCACTCCAAGATAACTGTACAGTCTTTGCTGAGTCTTTTAGTCCTGCTGTGGTTTAGTTTCCCAAGCTGTACAATCAGAGCTTCTTTCAGCAAGTACTGTAATCGAGTCCTGTTTTCCTTCTCTGTTTTCCTGGGAGTTCAAATTTCTTTTTTACTTTCCAATTTCCATAGATTCTTTGCACCTCTATTCTTTTCTGCTGCCACAGCAAAACAGTATTAAACAAGAAGTTTGTTGCTGTTGCACAACTGAAAAATATTAAAGTTCTAATAATTGGTGCACCTGGCAAATATGTGAAAATAATACAGAAATACTTTATCAAGTAACAATTACCCAGGGTAGAGGATGTTAATTCTCATTTTAGTCTAGAATTGCATCATCATTTTGATTGG
This sequence comes from Zonotrichia leucophrys gambelii, assembly GCF_028769735.1. Classification (NCBI taxonomy): domain Eukaryota; kingdom Metazoa; phylum Chordata; class Aves; order Passeriformes; family Passerellidae; genus Zonotrichia; species Zonotrichia leucophrys. Next base: position 15,016,882 of record NC_088182.1, read on the forward strand.
CTTTTTGCCTATATAGCTCAGAATGACCTTGATTTAGTGATGGCTCAAGGTACACTCAAGTGAATCATTAAAAATGAAAAAACTCAGAACAAAATCACAGATTTAGAGTCACGTAATCCCCTCCCCTGCACAAACAGGGTCAGCTAGAGCAGGTAGCTGGGTGATGTCCAGCTGGATTGATTATCTCCACTGGAGATCAGCCCAAGTGCAAAGTGAGTAATGCCTTTCACAGAGAGATTTTTCTGTAGTTTCAATGGAAATTGCAGAGCACCCCTCAAAATATTTACAGAATCAAAACAGAACTACTTCAAAACCACCACTGAAGCTGTGATTCTGATAAAGAATGTGCACAACAGCAATTCTGTAAAACTCAAATGCAGGTACAGTATCTTTCAGTTTGGAAGCAGTAGTCAGAATTGCAGAATTTGTAGCTACACATATTTTTATAGGTTTATATATATATTTTTTTTGTATTTTGTATAAACTGTGTGGTAATTCCACTGTAAGGAAAAGTTTGCACCAAACAAACTGACATTTCACAGAGTTCCAGCTTTTCATTTCCCAAGGTGCATACCTCAGTTTGGGTATTGTAAGGGGAAATGACAAGCTGTAATGACAGTATGGATACAGAAAAAATATTTCCAGTATTAGAAAGGTCAGATTTGAGTTGGTGCACACTCTATACAGGCATTAAAGGAATGCATACATGCTTGTGAAAAGGAGAGATGGACACACAGAAATCATCTGGATGGCAGTAACAGTTTGAAAGATGAACCTAAAGGAATGCACACTGACATTTTTTGCCAGACTCTTACAGCAGAAGAGAAGCTTCCTCCCTCAAACTTTGCATTACCACAGATTTAATATAGTGTTTTGAAAAAAATCCCAAAATAAAGAAAAAATAACCCTCTGTATTTCAGTTTCCAGCTGGGAAAGGTACTGAAAGCCTTAAGTGTACTTGAGATGTGTGTCTGATTTGTTGTGTCCTTACCCCTGCCTTTGATGGAGCAGGTGAACACAATTCCACAAAATGTGACCCCCAGGGCTCTTGGAGCCAGATGAGATAAGGTGTTTGCAGCTGAGCTGATGGGAATTGAGTTTCACAAGCTGTTATTTTAACAGCACTCAGGAAGTTTGTTCAGTGCCTGTCCTCTCTTTCAGAACAGAGTACGAGATACTGTTGTACAGCTTCTGATATTTGCACTACTCTGGGAGCAAATATTTGAAAAAAAACCCTCCACATTTTAACTGCTTGCTTTTTTCCCCTCCATGCAGCTTTTTGTAGTGACAGCCCCTCCTATCTAATCCTGCTGAATTACCTTCCTACCTGGTCATGTTAGGATGAGAGGCTGTTGGGCTGAAATGGGAAAATTTAGGAGCCTGAAAAAAGTGTAAGGCTGCATCTGTATGATAGTTTGGATTTGTGTGCCAGGAAAAAAACTGTGCACAGTGGGTTTTTATGATTTGGTACAATTCTTATTTTTCTTTCAAAGGAAAATAAGTTTGAAAAGAAAATATGTACTGCAGGACTCAGATTTAGGAATTCTCAAGAAAAAGATGTTACTATGAGGACAAGATATTTTGGTTTTACTTGAGGTCACCATACAGCCAACCCTTACCCAAGGAAGACCTATTAAACAGATTTTAGTGTGTTCTTTAGTCTCAATGACATTTAATTATAAATGGCCCTGAGCATTTGAGCCTCCTTTCCTCTCATTCTCCCTCATGTTTCAAAGGTCTATGCGTATTTTCAGCTGGAAGAAGACACTTTTTTGTGTCTCATGAGCAACATAAAGTCAGCAACATTCAAAGTTTAACTTGCCTTTCAAAAACACTGTATTTAGGGTACACAAACATCAAATGAAAACCAAAAGATTCACCAAAGCTGGGAATGCCATAAGCAAAATAACTCCGACCCGCCTCATATCCCTTGCTTGCTTTTCCCTCAAATTTACTTCAGTTTATTAATGAAGATCTTTCTCAAACCTGGACTTTTAATTTGTGACAACTACACAGATGCTAAGAGATTTATTTCTAAATGCAGCTTTCCTACCTAATCATGATTTTTTTCCTTTCTTTTCTCTTTACAGAAGCGAAATGCTGATAATGACTTGGTGAGTAAGGTTTGGTTTTGTCTGGGCTACCAAGATTTTATAGTGACAAGAATATTCTTACTGTGTTCACAAAATGTTTCTGTGAGTCCAGTCTGAGCAAATGGATATTTCTGAGTGTGTGACAAGGAAAACTGCCCAGAGCTGCCTGTTTGGGCAGTAGGACTAACTAGACAGTTGCTTTCCAAGCTCTGATGGAAGCTCCTGGACAAGGAAAGAGAATGAACAAATGATTTTTAATCTCATTGTATTTGAATAAATACCTAAGTTCTTTTGAAGTCACCTCCATATCTCTAACAGACTTTCATTCTATGTTGGTTTTGTTTTTACTTTTATGTTGCAGCTATTGCTAAGGAAGGCAAGAGACCTCATCTCTGGGGCTGATTCCACTTGGCACTTGGATTCCCCTTCAGCAATGCTTAAATGCTTTGATTGTTTGGGGACTTTCTCAATTAATCAGCAGAAATCAGACCCATCATAAAACCTCCAAAGTTCCTTCCAGTGCTGGTTTTGCTGCCAGAAGCAGACCTTGCTGTGGAGTTCCTAATGGGAACATCTGTTGTTCCTATGCTTTCACTTAGTGTCCAGAAACCTTATACCTGAACATTCAAAGAAAATAAATATTGCATTGCCCATTTCCTTGTTTAGAAAAGACTGAGCTCCAGCTGGGAGGAAGCTGAGAATAACATAAAACGGAATTTGGAGGCATTTGAGCTATTTTAAAAGAAGAGGATTACTTACATCCCTGCTCTAGGAGTCATCCACTCCTCTGATAACCACAGTCACTAATACAGTGAGGCAGCAGTAAAGAGCTGTGCTCTTTGAATAACCATAAAAAGTCACTTACTCAGTAGAGAAAAAACCTGTTCCTATAATGGCAGTATTTTTGGTGGTAGTATTTTGTTAAAGTCTATAGTTATGACTTGTGGAATAGCACCATCATGTCAGTGAAATAGATATCCACAGAAACACAGCTGTGCTCCAGTTCTTATATTAGGTCTTTCTTTCTTTTTGCTTCGCAGTGATCAATGTACTGCTGTGGTTTCCTTTTAAAAATATGATCACAACTGATTAATACACACATAAGTGTAACAGCTAGTGCTCTTTTTGTCTTTTTTCATTTCTCAATTTACAGGTTGTCAATGGGATGGAAATCTATAGCATGAAAATTGATAGTAAAGTGACTTCCCGCTTTGCACACAATGTCATCACCAGCCGAGCTGTCAATCGTGGAAATGTGTCCAAAGAAGTTTTCTTTGATGTTGATCTCCCTAAGACAGCCTTCATTACCAACTTCAGCATGTGTGTAATCTTTACAATATTGTTAAAGAAGACTAAAAATCTGTGCTAATTCAACTGGGAGAAATAGAACCCGAGTGTTCATTTTTACTTTGCCATTTGAATAGATTTCTAAATACCTCCTGGGTAATTTTCTGGTACTATTAACTTAACATGCAAGATATGTGGAGAAAGGCAAACATTGGTACATCTGTAGAAAAGATGACTAATTTTCAATTATTTCTATTCATCATTATGAATAGAAGGGAACCTTAGGGAATGTGGGACCTTTCCTGCAGATTCATCCACCTTTTCAGAAATGCCTCTTACTTACTGTGGTATTATCAAACCAGGAAAGTTCCATTACTTCATTTCCCTGATGGCATTATAGCTTAATTTATCTCTTCATTTAAAAATCATATTTGAATGAAAGGCAGAAAGTAGAATTATTCTTTTACATTTGTACCTTTAGTTGCAATCATGTGCAGTTCTCCACCATGATGAGGCTTGATTCAGTTAAGCACATCCATCTCTGCTGATCACACCGTGCCTGCTTTATCTCCAGTGAAGAGGAGCACTAGCTTTAGGACACAAACACTCATAATGCATCTTAGAACTTCTTTGGTAGAATGAGGTGATGAGAAATGGCTGCTTAGTCCTCTAAGGAGCTCAAGGATGAAATGCTCCTCTGTAGATGATGACATCTGGACAGGTGAGTCACATCCAGAGAGTTGGTTTGCCATGAGATGAGATGAGACGGTGAAGCTGCTGAAGTGCAGGAATATGGCAGGTGTAAGTTGTGTTGCTGCAGCCCAGTTTTGATCTAATTCAAAGTAAAAATTGGTTTAGATTCTTTTGTGACACTGAGCACAGAGCTCTTCATTCCAGCTGAATTCTCTCAGGAGCCTGGCTTCAGTGAAAGGGCCCAAATCTTGACAATAGCAGGTCTCTGAAAGGTTATTTGCAAACAAATCAATAAAGGGAGAATTCCTGTCACAATCTTCCACTGAACTAGGACTTCTTCATCTGCAGGACAATTGATGGTGTCACCTATCCTGGAACTATAAAGGAAAAAGAAGCTGCAAAAAAGCAATATGAGAAGGCTGTTTCGAGAGGACAGACTGCTGGTCTTGTCAAGTAAGGATCATGTCCTGTGGCTTCCACACCATCACTCCATAGCAGACTGTGAGATTGGAAATGCTGGGTTCTGGCACTTTGCTGACATTAAGGGACAAAAGAACAATCATTAAGTTATAGTTACAGTAGCACAAATTGTAGAAAGGAAATACAGCCTCTGACTGCACAAGCACTGTCTGCAACTATGGAAAGGCTGTTCCTGCAACTTTCACTGGCTTTGTGGGGCCAATTCCTGGGATTAAGCTCAGTGGGAAACTTGAATAAATTCTACAGGTTGAGTATAATTTTGAGTATTGATTGATGATTTTTAGCAGTATATAAAAAAATCCCATCTTTGTTTTACTTCTTTTTGAAAATCATATGCCACCAACAATAAATACCATGAAAGAGGATAAAGATCTTTTTCCTACCCACTTAAATACAGAGCTTCAGGAAGAAAAACAGAAAAATTCACTGTCTCAGTCAACATTAAAGCAGCCAGTAAAGTCACTTTTGAGCTCACATACGAGGAACTGCTGAAGCGACAGTTTGGAAAATATGAAATGTTCATCAAAGTGAAACCAAAGCAGCTTGTCAAAGATTTTGAGGTAAATGGCAAACTGATCAAATTTGACTTTAATTTAAGAATTGATGGAATTCTGCATATCTGTTAAAAGTGGAGTACCATGGTCATTCCCATTGGTTCACAGGTGAGCTAAAGGCCATGATAACATTTCTGATAACTCATTTCCATGAGTCCCATGGGGACCACTTTAATGCAGGCTTTTACTTGTAAACCTGACAAATTTGCTCATCTACTGGGCACTCCAAAAGAAATCCTGAATGAAAAACTGAAAAAGCTATTGCAAAGCCTTGGAGTAATTGTATATACCCTTACAGCATAAACTCCAGCTTTCTCACTCCACTGTGAAACAACATCATCTTTAAATTCTGGGATACTGCAGCTTTTTGTGTCCATCTGCCTTGATAGGATGCTACTATCTAGCTTTCCAACAAGTCATATTTCTATTAAAGTTTACTTATTTCTAGCTTTGTTTTTAACTTCTGTGTTTGAAAGGGTCTCTGGCTGAAGATGTGTCCACCACACAAGTGTAGATTTGGACTGCTATTATGTATTACAAAAGTAAATTTCTTTATCTTTATGAAAATCCCTCTTTCACATCTGTAGTTACTGATCCTCCTGTAAATGGTTGATGTATTGTGGTTTAATTAATGACAGTAAATTTTTAATTAATATTTCAGATTGAAGTAGATATCTTTGAGCCACAGGGTATCACTGAGCTGGAAGCAGAAGGAACATTCATCACCAATGAGCTACAAAATACCATTAAAAAATCTTTTTCAGGAAAAAAGGTAAATTGATTACTGCATTCCATGATTTACTTATTATGGTTATAATTCCGAAATAATAATTTCAATGCTAGCAATGGCAGCAAGAGGAAACCTGAATACCAGTAAGATTATCTCTTATAGAAAAACTGAATTACTAACAAGTAGTTTTCCCTTATATGGGGGTAGTAGAATTACTAAAACACGCAACAGCTTTATCAGAGGTGTTGGTCAGAGTGAAGAGCTGAGCCAAGGCAGGTGGGGAAGTAATCATATGGAGAAGCCCCTGGATAGCAGCCTTCATGTGTCAGTTACCACCAATAAATTTCTAAGTACATATGGATTTGTACCATCTAGTAGCTAACTCAATAAAACAGGTTATTCCTCTGTCTGTGAAAATAAATATACCAGATTTAAAAAAATGCAGATGTGTTCTGTAGGAGATTTTCAGCTATTAAGGGTCAGATCTAAGGAAGGCTTTTCTTTTCAGGGCCATATCTCTTTCAAGCCAACCCTCGACCAGCAGCGAAAGTGTCCAAGTTGCTCAGAGTCTGTCTTGGATGGGGATTTCACTGTAAGATATGATGTGAAGAGAACAACTCCAGATAATTTGCAGGTAAGTCTAACAACTTGAAATTCTGAACTGTTGAACAGTTGAACTTGCACAGTAAAGGTCAGGGAGCAGCAAGGGCCAGCTGTTTCCTAAGGCAGCTGAGTGGGAGCGCTCAGTGGGCTCTTCAGGGGGGATCCAAAACAGTGGAGCCCATGGATAGGAACAGATACAGGTGTGACACAGCTGGAGACAGGACACTGTAGCTGCTCTCACACTGTAGCTCAGTGTCTAAAGGCCCAGTCTTGCACCTAAATGACACCCCTGGGCCCATGGATAGAGGTGAGACTGATCAAGGCCATTAAAACTTTTTAGGCTGCTCAGAGGCTAGACATTAAATGAGAGTAATATCTCCTTTATCTGTTTTACCTTTATAATGTACCAAACTTTTTGCTGGTGGTGTTTTCTTTTTCAGATTGTCAATGGCTATTTTGTACACTTCTTTGCACCAACAAATCTTCCAAAGCTGTCCAAGAATATTATTTTTGTATTGGATACTAGTGGCTCAATGTCTGGAAGAGAAATAGAACAAGTGAGTTATTACATTACTATGGAGTTCCAGTGAAAGAGCTGGAACAAGGTGCTGGGAGGGAGATGGTGCTGGAAGGGACATGATGCCTTGGAGTGCACATGTGCTGCTCAAGCTGTTACAAAGTGGCTCCATGGTGTGACCTCTCTAATGCCCAGTGCCAGATGTACTGGTTGCAGTGTTGCTGTAGAACAAAAATCTATACATTAAGCCTTTATTTACTTATAAATGTCATTAGTTCAAAACTCTAAATATCAGCATTTCCAGAGAGTGCTGTCATGTGCTTGACAGTTCCAAAATAAGCTGTGCATACAGATTATGTGCATTTTCTCTGTTCACTCTGTATCTGGGAAGCAGTAGCTCTTTTCAGAGTTATGACTGAGCTAATGTTTGGAATTTTCAGGTTTTGGTGCTGCATCAAAATATCCAGGGATGCTTGTTTATGAGCTTCTCCATTAACCTAGCTACCCATTTGCCATGCCAGCTTATCTCAGTGTAATCAACCAACTATGACGGGAAAACGGATTTTCATCTCAGCTGCAAAGATTTACCAGATGTTATTGCTGCTGACTTCCCTAGAGTTACTCTGAAATTGACACAGGGACTGGCAAGAACAGAACAAGCTCAGAATTTCTGCAATATATACTGTGTAGGAGTAAAAAATAGCCCAATGCTGAGAGATTAATGATGTCAAACCTGTAAGCACATATCTCTTGAATTTTGAATCATGTATTTAAATCTCTTTGCCTTACAGACAAAAGAAGCACTGCTAAAAATCCTAGATGACATTAAAGAAGATGACTTCTTCAATATCATATTATTTGATAGTGAAATATCTACCTGGAAAGAAACATTAATCAAGGCCAGTCCTGAGAATTTGGATGAAGCGAGGAAGTTTGTTCGGCAAATTTCTGCTCAAGGCTGTAAGTATTTGACAGGCCTTGCCAGTAGGTCATTGTGTAAGTTAATTTATTGATTGATTCTGAACACAATGCTACAGTTTGTTGGTGTTTCAGATTGCTGATGAGGCACTCCTGAAGTTCAGTTTTACTCAGAAAATGACATCTATTTCTCTTTATGTTTCTGAAGTTCAGATACTTTTCTATCTAGACTTGCCCCTGCTTGTAAATCCAAATCTTTCATTTTCTGTAATGAAATGAAATCTCTTCAGACCCCAATGGAAAATGAACCTTTACTTTGACAGCCTTTGCTAAACCTGAATTTCTTTGTCTACCTCATAGTGACAAATTTACATGGTGGTTTGATGAGAGGAATTGATATTCTGAATGCTGCTCATGAAGAAAACCTTGTGCCCAAGAGAAGCGCTTCTATAATTATCATGTTAACAGATGGTCAGCCAAATGTAGGTAAGTTTGTGTTGGATGGAATAATAAAGATAGTTCATTAACTAACAAAAGATGCTAGTTAAAAATGACCTTCATCTTTGACTTCTGGGTATTTTCATGATTTGAACACTAACAGAATCATAGTACTAAATCAAGCTTTTGGTAATGTCTCCTAAGAAATCTGAACATGCCAAGTCACATTTGATTTTGTGATCATTTTATCTATTTTGAAAACAACTCAAACATGTCCTGGTTTGATGCAGGTGTATCCAATACTCAGGAGATTGAGAAATCAGTGAAGAAGGCCATTGATGGCAGATACACCTTATACAACCTTGGCTTTGGCAGTGGTGTTGACTATGGCTTCTTGGAGAGGATGGCACTGGAGAATAAAGGGTTGGCCCGTCGGATTTACCCTGACTCTGATGCAGCTTTGCAGCTTCAGGTGAAGTAATTACCATGTACATGAGTTCAGAGGTACATTAGGTCAGATAACTATTCATGTTCTTATTTTCAAATAATCAAAATCCCAGTGTGTAATCTGACACTGAGATGCTCCAGAGTCTGCTGTGATCAGAGTATTAAAATCATAGAATAGTTTGATGTGGAAGGGACCTTTAGCTGCATTTAATTTTCCCTTTCCCTTATATAAGCAGGAAGTGCAGGGACAGTAAAAGGGACATGCAGTGGGGTATGGCAGGGAGTTTCAAACTTGGCATAGGGTGACACAACTCACAGTTCTGAAGGACACTCTGGTGGAATTGCTGCAGTCATTGCATCTCCTGCACCTCACAGATCATGTGGGTAATGTCCTGTCAAGGGGCAAAAAGAGTAACAAACCATAAAGCTCTAGATATTCTTTCTTAAGAAACTCACTGCAAGCAGGTGTATCTTACTTCACTCCTGAGGCATTTTAGAGTTGTATAAGACATGAAAACTGGTATAGGCCATACAGGGTAGTCTTTTTTTACTTCTCACATTCCAGTAGCTGCCATTCAAAGAATTCATCAAAGAATTAGATATTAGATTTCATTGCAAGCTCTGATAAAATCAAATGCCCAATCTCCTTTGATTATGTTGCCATGTCAGTCTCTGCAGAGAAGAGGTGTAGAAAATTATCTCTATCAAATAACAGGAGGCTTGGTATCCCTCTTGATTTATATTGATGGAACTCATCATCCACAGCACATTGTTCTCAAATATTCTTCCTTTCTCTTAGCAAGACTGAAGAGTTTGTATGTCCTTTCTCTTTTCAATTTTTTGTAGATTTCTAGGCTTTACACTCTGAGATTTAACTAAATGTCTAAATATTTCTTATAAAAACCCTTTTAGTTTTCATTCCTGGAATAGCAGGACGTTTCTGGTTACAGATCTACCCATGAACTAAAGAAACAATGATAGTTAAATGTTTTCTTTTTTTCTTTCAATCCTACAGGGGTTTTATGATGAGGTGTCAAATCCCATGCTCATAGATGTGGAGTTAAACTACCCAGAAAATGAAATATCAGACCTAACTACTAACAGCTTCAAGCATTTCTATGATGGGTCTGAGATTGTGGTGGCTGGGCGCTTTGTAGACAGCAACCAAAACCATTTGTCTGTGGATGTAAGAGGTGAAGGTGTAAGTATGGATTTCTTTGATTTATGTAAGCTACACAAAATCTCTGAATGCTGCTTTTGCCTCCTTTTTGATGAACAAAAATGCCATGTGAATGTGGAATACTGGGTTGTGTTCTGTAGTGTACATCTCTAAAATTCCCAGAAACAATGGAACAAAATTCCTCATACAACACTGGCAATTTTCTGGTGTAGAACCAGACCGGTTTTCAATTTCATAAGATTTTCAGGTGTGAAGGTCTTAGTTTTTGGGAAGTCCTGTCAGTCCCTGGCTACTTGTGATGCAGAGAACATTCTTACTCCCCACAGGCTCAGGATGCCCTGTCGTACACTACACAGCAAGGAGCTGAGCAGACAGCTCAGGCTTTCCAAGAACAGCAATACATATTTGGAGAGTACATTGAAAGGCTCTGGGCTTATCTTACCATTGAACAACTCTTGGAAAAACGGTAATTATAGCTGGAATTATACCTTGGCTCTGAACCCCTCACAGCCTCTGAGTCCTGCAGTTTCTAGGATGTGAAGCTGACATTCACATCCCACTGAGCTGCCAATGGAAAATCGTGAAAATCAGTGAGGGAAATCCACCACGCTATTCTCCTCCCTAGCCTCAGAATTCATGTTTCAGGTTGCAAAGGAAACAATTTTAAATTATTGTAAGTATAAAGCACAGTTTTGCCTTTCTCTTGGACAGCCAGTAGAATCAGAAGTGCTCTTAAGCTGTAACAGTTATATCTTATTGATAAATTGCCTGCAGAGAAATTACTTTACTTTAAAATATGTAATCTGACATGTGGTGAGTGATTCAGTAATCACTGATGCTGGGAGTCTCTTTCTGTATTTCAGCATTACAGCCACAGGAGAAGAAAAGGAAAACCTTACAGCTCAAGCCCTGGCTCTCTCACTAATGTACAAGTTTGTAACACCACTGACATCCATGGTGGTAACAAAACCAGAAGAAGATGAAAATGAAGAGGGGATTGCTGATAAACCCACTGAAGGTATAGACATCTTCATAATTGTACTGTATTTGAGAAGCTAAGAGTTCCTTTGATGTTGCCCTAAAGAAAGGCTTTCATGTGGGCACAGTTTTAAATATGTATCTGCAAAATCTACTTTCCAAGCCAGGCATGTGTGTGATTTATGCAAAATTACTTCTCACTGTAAAGCTCATTTCCATCAAACTATCCTTCATTACTAAATCATATGGGCAAAGCACTATAAATTTAAAATAAATGTATTTTAAACTAAATAGAAAAACTATTACAGAAAAAGACCCTGAAAACAAGAAGCATTTCTAATCTAATAATCCAGCTATATTCAGATGACTTACCATCACTTTCTCCTTTATTTTTCTACATACTTCAGCCTAGGGATAGATGTAACCTCTTTCCACATGAAAAGGGAAAATTTGCATGAGCTCTTCCTCAGGCAGGATATATCAGGCTGTAAAAAGATTGAGATTACTTATGTAAAACACAATAGTCATATATATATTGCAGAAAGAGAAGGAATTATATTGAAAACACAATCTGTCTTCAACTCCTCTGATACTTTAGCTAATTATGAACTCCTTGCTCAGTGAAATATTCTTTTTTCCTATAGTTCAGCCTCTCTGTTTAACTCCTGTGTATCAAATACACTGTTCCTCCTTCTCTTTGGCCAAGGAAAGCAGTGCTCTGTGCTCAGTGTGCCTCCCAGCCATCCTAACCTCATCTCCTTGTGTTGTTTGAGCCACCCTCATACCACAGATCTGACAGAGGCTTTCCAGTATCTTCTATCAGAATCCTTTATTTTTTCTCCAATTTTTGTTTAGAGCCCCTGAAAGTTCCTTGGAAGCTCTGTGTGGGCTCTTTGCTGCCTTCTAGATGAAAAAATTTCTCATCTCCTGATTTTGGCATAGGAACTTAAGGCATTTTAGCATAACAGATACTGGAGATTGGTGAGGTTTTTTCTGCAGCAGTAAGTCCTGAAACCAGTGAATTGCTAAGTGCCCTTCAATTCTGAATCATTCTTCAGGCACTCTGCTGATGAATTTTTGCATTATTTTTCATGACTCCTATAATGGAATACTGACATAAAACCCCTTCATAATTAATTTAACATTCAAGTCACTACACAACATAATGACTTTAAAGTTTGCAGCTGGTCTCCATAACATGGAAACCCCCAAACATGTGACAGAAATGACATCCACTCAGTCATCCTAAGTTCTTTGCTTTCCCTTTCCAGGTATTTGTAGTATAAAAGCTCTTTTCTGAACCTCTTTCAAAGGAAATCCTCTCTGTATATAGATAGTGTAGAGCAGTAATAGGAGAAAATACTCAAAGTTCTGACCCTGTGTAAGGAAAAAACCCAATTTTACTCACCCTGAAGTCTCAATTCACAAATCAGTGTACTGAATCATCCAGTCAGTATTAACAGAATCATCCAAATGCCTGGAAAACCACAAAATAATAAAACCAGTAAGGAACATTTTGCAATATAGGTATGGCACAACAGTAAAACAGTTCCAAATAGAGCTCTTGTCCCATACATAATAAATTGCAGTTCTACTGCCCCGCATAAAAGCTTTTTACTTTCAGTACATTTCTGTTTGATCTACAAATACTGAGTTTTATCACTGGGAAAATGGCATTTAAAAATACTAAAGATAGCTGGTTGAGTTTTCAAACAGTTAATTTTTTTACAATGTTTTATTAGGGTCATAATCCTTCCTGTTTAATTGAATAACTGAAACTGTGAATTTCTCTTTTTCTTCCTTTTACATCTTACCTGCCCATGGTAACAGCTGAAGGTATGTGAATTTTTCTTAAATTTACTTAATGTTTTTAATAGAAATGAATTTTCTACATTACTTATTTGATCTAGGATGCAATATTTTCATAAAGTTCAGGAGGAATGAATCAAGATCATGTTATGAATAGATATACAAGTTTTCAGATGTAAGTAGTGGTTTCAGTTCAGTTCCTGTCTCTGGTGATTGCAGCATCCCATCACCCAGAATTCAGGCCCAGCTGCTCTCCAGGGCTGCCCCCAGGGCCTCCCAGGTACCTGTGTGTAGCAATCTCATACAAAGATACCTTCATCCATGCCATGATTGCCACTTCTAAAGCACAGAGACATCCTGACAGAATTTCAGATGTAAAAAGAGCAGAAGAATAGAAAAATGTGGAACCAGGCAGGCAATTCTTCCTTCCCCTAAGTGCAGTTTAGAAGGTGGCACAGAGGTGTCAGAGAACAGCAGGCTGTCCCAGTCCCAGAGAGAGCAAACCCCAGGCTCTTGGAGATGTTACATTTGTGCTGGGAAGCAGGGTGTGCTTTCAGCCCCTTCAACACTGTTGCTTTGTAGCACTGTTAAATAAATAATTTTTATTTTGTAATATTTAGAAATTTATACATAATTACAAGATTTTTGGGTTGGTTTTGGAAGGAGGAAGGAATGAAGTCGGTGAGATTGGGTTTTGTTCTTTGTAGCCTCTAAAATAACATTTTGTTTCATTCAAACAGGGATGTTCACAGGTCCTTTGACGGGTAAGTAATTTAATTTACTTTTCTGAATGGAGCAGGATCTGCCAACTGAAATTACCACAGGCAGAGATGCTTTTTCTGGCAGTTGAACTGGACTTTGACAAATACTACCAAATTCTGCTCACTACTGAAAAAACACTTAAAGATTGAACAATAGGAGGTGACAGAGCTTCAGCTAAATAGTTTATAGGGAGTAAATACCTGTTCATAAACCATCATTTTTTCCTGAAAGCTGTTTCCCAAGAACAGAGGATGGACTTCACTTTGCATTTCCTTTGGAATTATATAAATCCAGGGACTCTGATGTCAGCATCTCTGGCTAAATTAATGTGTTCAGTCATTTGTACAAAAAGCATCTGTTTTATTCAAGAGACAGCAACTGATCCACCAAATTGCTGGCTGGGCAATCCTGGAAATGGGAGAGTTAGAACTATGGTTTTACTATGGATATTAGTGCCAATCTCTCTCTAGTTTTTTCAAGTTTTCACTGAAAAGACTTAAATTCATTCTGGAAAAAAAATAAAACAAACAAACAAAACCAACTCAAATGTCAAAAAGTCAGAAGTTTTCAATGGATGATGTTGCATTTCCTTGCTGACAGTTTAATCCTCAAGTCTGAAATATTTGTATCCTACAGATAGATTGCTTGGGCTATATGGAAACCCTCAGAGCAATTCAGACTACAAGTGAAATCTGTGTCTATCCTGAAGGTTTTTTTGATTCAAAAGCAGAACACAAATTGTCATTCCATGGATTACATGCTTTAAGAACTAGGATACAATTACTGATTTACCTAGCATATTAACTCCCTGACATCTTCATAGGCCATGCAATTTTCCATTTTGGTGGGAGTTTTTCTCACAGCTTTCTTTCCTTCTGCAGCTTTACCAGTCCATCACACATATGCATCACCACCCACATGGTATACCAGCGGTGAGTAGTTGGGGTAGTGTCTGTCTAGGAGAACAGAAGAGGGTATTTAAGGCTAAATTACACAATTCTTATGAATATTTTCAATATTTCCCTTCCATAACAGCAGCCATTTTTTAAATTTTTAAGGGGCAAGTATTTTAATTTACTGTTTAAACATCTCTTAGTGTCTTCTAAAGATCAAGTAATTGAAATTATGTGTGGTCATTTTCTCAGTCCTCCTTCCCATCAGTAATTTTTGTGTTGATAACTGCCTGTTTACTGTTAAATAATTTATATTTAGTTATTAAATTTAAATATTAAGCAACATTAAAGGCTCATGTGCAACTTTGACTCTGTGTATCACTATACAGACACCTGTGATTTGCCTTTACAGTTGATGGAGATCCACACTTCATTATATCAGTGCCACAAAAAAAAGATGCCATTTGTTTCAATATCAATGAAAACCCTGGCATGATCTTAAATTTAATAAATGACCCAGTTACAGGTGAGTTTTTAACTTTTTTTTCTTTTAATACAGGATACTTCTAACAAAATGTGTTTAAAGGCTATTTCTCTCTCTATAATGCATAAGCTTTTTTTCCCAGCAAAGCTAGCAGGAGGTCCTGTAGCTATGATAGCTTACCATTACCATGACTGTTTTCACTTCTTGTAGCAAAATGAACTTTTAAACTCACTTTAAAAACCAGTGCAAGTGTTGAGAGTAGTAATTTGTCTCAGTGAGTTGCAGTAGAAGCAATAAAATAATCCTTAGGTCACCAGTTTGTGGAATACCTGGGAAAGAGAGACTGATGTCACTCAGACTCTGTACCCATCACAAACCCTCTGTGCTTAGGGGAAAATTGAACTTTTCTCAACAAAATGATTGTTGGCTTTGTGGAAATTCACAGAACAACCCACAGAACATTATTTTGCTTTGGTACAAATATTCACAAGTAATTCTGATCTATTTTTCAACTCGTATTTAATTTCTTAAGTTGATAAATTTTCAAGACACTCCTTGACAGCAGTTGATCAGGTCCTGTCTATAAAACAATATTTGTTTTATTTCTATATTAGGCATCACAGTCAATGGAGAACTTATTGGTGATAAGAGAGTAAATAGTAATGCAAAGATCCAAAACTCATATTTTGGAAAACTTGGTATTGCAAATAAGCACCTGGATGTAAAGCTGACAGTAACTCCTGAGAGGATCACAATTGAGAATGGTGATGAAAAAACAGGTTTCACCTGGCTGGACTCAGTCACCTTGCAACAAGCAGGGTAAGACTTAAAGAAAGGGTATCAGGCTCTTGTACTACTTTCTACTCTACTTGAAATATTTTTAGATGTTGATCAACAATAAACTTCCAAGATTTGTGCGGGAATCTACAAAAGCAATTGATTCAAGCCTTGCTGAATTCTGCTCTCTACTTTGTTGTGTAATTGCTGAATTATTCACAAATTTCTCTGCTTGAAATAAGTAAATGAAGACTTTTCCCTGATCTTCTATTGCTCTGACTAAGGTGAAACTAGATTTGGTATTGTGCTTTGTACAGCAGCATCTTGCAAATACTTAAAGAGTAATTTCAGACATAGTGTGTAATCTTTCAAAGGCATAATAGTGTTCCAAAAGCAAACCTCCATTTTAAAAATTGAACTTGTGGCAGTTACAGAATTGGTATATTTTTTCTTGTCAGCAGGTATATTTCTCGTGGGATCTATTACAGAATCATTTATACCTGTGCAAAAGGTTTATAGAAGGAACAGGCAACATTTTCTCTTCCTCCTCCTTTACATTTCACTATGTAGAATAAAATCCCTGCCTTCTCAAGGCCCAGCAGTGCAGCAGAAAGAGCAAGCTCTCATTCCTACACATGATTTTTTAATTGTGATAAACATATGGATGATATTACTGACACAATCAGAAGCAAATCTTCCCAGCACTAAAACAGGCAACTGGGAGTTGATTTCTCTGAAAGACTAAAGGAAAAAGTGTCATGTAGCATTCAGGCAAAGAACTGATGGTTTAATAATAGAATTTCTATCATTGAGCATCAGGTGCTGTATCTGCATATCACCAACCTATCTGTAACCAATTACACTGTTAAAGGACAGGTTTTGCTAAAAACATCTTACTGAAAAGTTAAAGGCCAGGTAGCCTTTTCCAGTGTCATTTAATATGATTCTGTGACTGTCTGTGAACACACAGAGAGAGACTGTGAACTAGGCAGCAAACCCTCTCTCTTAAAAAGCCCTGAGCAGTTTATAAAGCTACATTTATTTTTTTCTTCTCACATTTCTTTCTGTTGCTGTTAACTCTGGTAATGTTCTAAATCATGTTTTTCTTTTTTTCCTCAGTTTAACTTTGATAATTAACAGGAAAAAAAATCTGGTGCTCTCAATGGGCAGTGGTGTCTCATTTGTTGTTGTTTTGCACCAAGTGTGGAAGAAACATCCCCTCCACCAAGATTTCCTGGGACTGTATACATTGAAAAGTGATAAACTGTCTGAACAGACCCATGGATTATTAGGTATGACTTTGTTTAGTGTTTCCCTGCTGGTCTCTCCTTATGAGGCTACATCATTTATAGATAGAATATTGTACTTGTGCTGAGAATAACCACACTCAGAAAGTTAAGAAATCAACTCATGGATTATTTGATTATGTAAAAGCTGAAGACTTGGAAAATATGTAATAAATTCAACAGAATAGACAACACACCAGGTGATGATGTCTTGAAGGATATCTAGAAAAGACTGTAATTGTTCTATGCAATCAGAAACTGGAGCTGACATGCAGATGATGCTGATACAATTCTGTGTTATAAACAGGAAATAATACCAATAATACCTCAGGCATATGTTCAGCCTTACCTGAAACTTGGTGTTTGCTTATCCAATCCAATCTCTGAAGGGATATGAAGCCAGCACAGGAATGTAGAAATTCTGGGATTTCTGTTTGGTTTGCTTCTGTTTTAATGTCTGAAAGGGTAATTTTAGCTTCTCTTTTTAGGACAGTTTTTCCGGCCCGTTGACTTCACCATACTTGAAATTCATCCTGGCTCTGATCCCAAGAAACCAGATGCCACAATGATTGTTAAAAACAATGAACTGACAGTAACAAGGTACAAAATAATGAAATCCTTAGGTAAGATTTAGGCAAGATTGCTTGTCCAGGTGCAGTTCCTACCTCAGTACTCCATGGCTGTGTTTTCCCTTTCAGGGGCTGGCAGAAGGATTACAGAAGAGATCCTGTACACGGGGTTGATGTTCCCTGCTGGTTTGTCCATGACAATGGAGCTGGGCTGATAGATGGTGTTCACACAGATTATATTGTTTCCAGTCTCTTCTAAGCAACTTCCTCCAAATGCACAGGCAGACAATATTTGTCTGAAAGAACAGTATTTTCAATGTATAAGGTCGATTCAAAGCATATAAGCATACATGTTTAGCAAGGACAAGGTATGATGGATTTTCATAAAGAGTTTTAGTGTGCATTTGATCCAATCTGAAGGGCAAGATCCCTCATCCTCTGAAGTGAACTCTTTATTAGGTTTAAAATTCTGACTTAAAATGGTACTTTGTTACATAACAGAAACCCTCTACCCAATTTTTAATCAATATTTGAGTGTCAGGAGTGATTAAATAAAAGTATCAATACTCAGTGTCTGGCTCTGTTTTTCTGACAGCTCAATGTTCTCATGCCAGTTTCACAAAGCCCAGAGTGCCAGATGCATTTTGAAATTGAGTACAAGAGGACATCTGACAGCCCAGCCCAGATTTTGGGATAATCCCATGGTATTTGGAACCACCTGAGCTCTTGACTGTGCAGAGCTGAGGGCTGCTGCCAGCACAGGAACTGACTGTTGGCATCCAGGAATTCTGTATTTTAGCATTTTAATTTGAACCTCTCTTTGGAATGTCTGAATCTTTATAAATTAATGAAACACCAAGGTTGCAAGCAGCACTCACATTTGAATAATGATAGTTCTTTTGGTCTGTATCTTTCTTGAGGAAGACCCTTCTTTCTGTTCCCATAAAAGAATTAATGGACACATTCAGGGCAAGTGCCCCATTTATTTATATATTCATTTTTTACTGCAAGAAATTGCCAGCTCTTACTTCTAAAGCAAAACACCCACCCAACCAAAAACATGTACTATCCCTCCCATATTTCTTATTTACTTCAAGATTTATTTTAATCAAATCAAAATTTGATTAATTTTGATTAATCAAATCAAATTTTCTGCGGAAAAGCAGAACATTCCCCAACAGTAGTAGGACAAGGAAAGTCATTGTGTGGAAAACTAGAGTGCAGAACACAGAGAAAAGAGGAGTGTGGGGGGAGAAACAGGTGATAGAAGATATGGTAACAGCAAATGTAGCTAAAGGTAATGGAAGGCAGAGAGAAGCAGCAGACAGATGCTCACAGTTAGATAAAACATTTACTCCTCCTGCTGATGGCTGCTGGTTAAAAAGAGAACTGTGGGGCCATATCCTGTGAGATATGCATAGGTCTGTTACATATACACTGACACTATTTTGTATTGGAATTAGAAATTACAAAATGCCAAATATTCAGTACTGCATCTACCTTCAGCTTCTGAGCAAGGAAAGGGAATATAGGAAATCAGAAACCCACCAGAACTCACCTTGGGGCTTGGAAAGCACAGGAGGAGAGTGACTAAACAACATATTAAGACACAATTCAAGTGAAGAGTGGAATGGAAAGCACAGTGCAGAGAGCAAGCAGCACTACATGGATATGGCAGCTGCAGCAGCCAGGCACACCAGCAACTTTGGGCTGCTGCAGAAAGCACAGAAACCTCTGTCAGCACAACTTGTCTATTCAAAGTCAGATAAAATCTTGGAACAATGTGAGGAGTTTCTATTGTACCTTAATAAATTCCCTGGCCCAGAGCTTCTTTGCAGCAAGGAGAAGTGCATTAGCAGGGCAGCAGCTGCCTGTGACAGCTCAGCACTGCAGTGTGAGTGCAGCTCCCAAGCATGGCCTGGGCCTGACTGAGCCTCACACAAAGCAGAGGGTGCCAGGTGAGATCTGCCCCAGCCTTGAGCCCCTGCTGCCTGCTCAGGGCTGCTTGTACCCCTGCTGCTGGCACAGACACCCCACAACTGAAAGCAGGGAATATTTCTTTTACAGCAACTCTGCTGATATAACCCCGGACCAACAGCTTGTGATTCAAACCCCAAGTTCATCTATAATGGAATCAGATTGGGAAGCCTGCTTTTGATGCAGTGAAGTGAGCAATCTGGTACTTCCAGTTTCCAAATTCCACAGTTGGTCATGTAATTTGTGCAGCAAAATCAGCACCTTGAAAGTACAAGCAATTCACAGAAACATATCTTGGCATTGTGTCTGCACAGTTCTTTCAAAAAACAGGCTTCTAATTACACAGTTTGTTTTAGCTTATCGACTTTGGCAAGAAATAGTTTCTCTTTTAGTACATTGCTTTAAAATAAAAAGGTTTTTCCAGTAATCTATTATTGGCATGATAGGAAGAAACTTCTGTTAAACTGCCTATAATGCTGGCATGTTTACAAGTTCAAAGATACAAAGGAACTGAAATTCTAAAACAAAATAATTTTGGAATTAAAACTTACAAAAAGCAGAAGACTGAAACTACAACTTGGATATCATGGGCAGAGGCTTCTGTGTGTGTGTTTACTCTGCAGTGTTACCTCCATGCACAGCAGGTTGGGTTTGAGATGTTCATTATTTGTAAAACATCTTCCAATGTTTGCAAAATGTATGAAATGGAGCCAAAAAAAGCTGCTAACTTTTGGGGTTGAAATGCAATGTTTTGCAATCTGAGGTTTTGCAACCAGCCAATGGCTGTTCTGCAGATGTTTCCAAAAGGGAGCCTCAGAGACTTTGGCAACAATGAACCAGAGCACAGCTGGTGTGGGTTTGCATCACCCCATTCACTGCTGATTCCATGAGCTTTGAATGGTCTCACAGAGCAACCTCCAGGCAATAAAATAGAAAATGAGAGACATGGTAAACTAATACTGCCTCAATCTTCATGGTGTTCTCACAAAATGCATGGTTCAAGAACACCATCATCTATAACTGGATAAAGTCCTAGAGATCTATTACTGTTTGCATGACACGTTTGTTGGCTTGGATGATTCCACTACTGATTTTTCTTTGGAAACTTAAGTCCATGTGTCCATATCGAGCTGTGAGCTGATAATGTCAATTTTATTTAGTTCATTCACATAAATCTTCAACAACAAAACCACATTGCAATTAGAAACCATTTTCAAATAGCAAACACGCAAGGACCGTTATATCTTGAAAGTATAATTATTTCAAGATAAAACATCTGTGACACATATATAGAGCAACAGTAAAGCTTTAACTGTGTGGTTTTCTTGATGAAAGTACCAAAAATACTTGGAAGAGCTTCATTTCCATTATTTCCTTCAAAGATTTTTTTCCTAGGGAGTTAGCTCTATTGACCAGCAGGAAACAGGTTCACTGGCTGACTCAAGCCTGTAATCTTTCTTGTACAACCTGAAATGAAATCAAAACAAGAGAAAATGTGATAACACAATCGAGGGGCAGGGTCAGAATTGCCCTGATGTGCAGATGGTACCAGGAGTCAGAGGCCTGGGTGGGCAGAGCTGCACCTCAGCCCTCCCAGGACCTGCAAACTCACACTGTTTTTTCCCCATCACAGATATGTGCTAAAAGCAGTTGAAGGATAGAAAATTTTCCTCATGGTAAATCCAACTGAGGGAACACTCTCCAGGCTAACAATGCAAGCTGTACCCCCAGGGTGTAATTATTTCCCCCAATGAAATAGGAATCTTGAGCCCTGTAGCATCACTTAAACAACAAATGTAAGCTTTTGGGAAAAAATTAAAATGCAAGTTATTTACACCAAAGAGGTGTGTCCTTACAAACACTCCCTCAGTTTCATTTCTTTAGATCTCTGGTATTTGCTGATAAAATAAATCTTAAAGCACACCCCCTCCCCTCCTTCCATATCTGGTACCTGGAAACTTTGTGCTCAGATCCAGACACTCTCAGGAGTCTTTCCACAGCTCTCTGATCATTGTTGGAGTTACTCCCAAATTGTGCTTTTGAATAAAATTGACCTAAGCAACAGACATAGAAATAATTAAAAATTACAAACCGGCTGAGTGTTGCTGTTTGTTTAAGCCAAATGGCAGCTCTAACACCAGGAGAGCAGCTCTTCATCTCAGAAAACAAACCAAAGATCAAGTTTGGATACTCCATTAGCAAGATTAGAAAATTCCTCTGTTTCATCTGTGATCTGCTGTTATCCCTAACGCTCTCCATGGAAAGGTTCAGCCTTTCTCTGATGGTTTTTCACAATTATTTCTTCCTTGTAGTTTTTGGAATACAGAGCCTCCCTTTTTGCAAAGTTTCCAAAACAACTTCAACTTAGGTCCCACCAGGATTTTTGGAGCCAAGATGTTCAGGAGCAGCTGGCTTTCATTTCCTAACCATGATTGTTTACAATTTTATGTCCATTATTTATAGTCTGTTATTTGACATCAAATGGATTTTCTGCATCAGTCATGTCATTCCACAGCACTGTTGAGGTTAAGCCCAACTATTATTTCTGTCTTATTTTAACATCTTCTAAACCCACAATGGGCTACTTAAGGTGAGTGGAAAAGCATTATGTTATGTGTTATGTTTCTAGAGTGAGACCTCCCCTTTTTGGAATTGCTGGGCAGTAAAAGTTGAATGTCCAAGAGGAATAAATTAAACGCAAAGTTTCTCAAGAACTCCCTGACTGCAGTCTCATTTCAGGAGCATTCTTTGCTGCACACATCCATGCTGATACACACCCAGAACTCCAGTGACTTTGTCTGAAAAACGGTCGGTGTTCAAGAAATAAAGCCCCAGGAAATCTTCTGGAAACCTGACCAAGGAAATTTTTACTGTGACCGTATCAGGCAGCGATGCTGTAACACTCTTGTCCTTTTCAACGGACACTGTCAGCCTAGGAAGTAAATTACAAAGTTATTTCCAAGAAGAATGCGAAGAAAAAATATATATTTAACTAACTGATATTAATTAATCAAAATAATTTCACTTTTGCCTTTTATCTCTTTGCAATTGCATTTTCCCTGATCTGTTTGTAGTTATCTTTAAGCTAGAAAATATTGAGTAGAATATCTTTTCTCTCCGTGCTGCACAACGGGTCTTGCAAATATACTAGGGGACAATTTTTTGCTGATAAATACATCTTATTATCCATAATGACAAGAAATGCTTGGATGGGAAAAAAGCCTTCTCACTATTTTAATGAGAAAAAAGGTAGACTAATAAAATAATTCAATCTTTTTTTAATGAACAAGTCAAATTTTTTTTCTTGGGTATTTCACAAGTTTTTCAGATCTTGCCTTTCTTCTGACCCATTAATATTATTGTGATCCCAGGTGGCCTTGGAGAACACAAATGTCACTGTCATTTTGCTCCCTGCAGACAGGATTAACAAAGCCACCCCCAAAGTGCTGATGCAAGTGCTCGGGTGCTGGATTGAAGCAGGAGGATCATTCTGCTTGGCAAATTATTCTGGGACATAAATCCAGCCAGCTCTTGGCTGTGTTTGGAATGCAAGGATAATTGAAAGCAGTTGTTGTAGGAGTTGTTATTGTCTAGAACTGTGTGTGTGGGAGCAGCAATGCGTGTCCTGTCTGCCCCAGGCCAGCAGGGGATCCTTGTGGAGACTTGTTCCAGCAATATAAAAAGGGCTGGGGGAACCAGCTCCACTCAGCCCTTCCTTGGGGTACTGAAGGATCCTGCTCTAATTACTGCAACAAATGAAGTCTGCTTTTAAAGTATTCCTTCTCCTACAGTGGAGATAAGTTACAGACAGCTATTCCAATGCTTAATGCCTGCCCATAAAAAAATGTCAGCTTCCCAGATGGGAGTTATTGCTAAAACTGCAGAGAAAGAAAACCCCAGCCTGTGTGGAGCCAAGAGCTGTATAAAAGGGACAGTAAATGTCAAAGCCATCACTGGCAGTGCTCGCTCTGCCCTGGAGGAACACAAAGGGGCTGCTGGTGGCACCAGGCTGCTCTGCATGGCTCCTTTGCTTTGGAACATAAATACATGAACAGCAGGCTGATGGTGCAGTTGTTCTGGTTCTCTTTACACAGGCATGGAGAATTAAAATTAAACTTATTTTCGTCTCCAAATTTGAAATGGGGGATTATGAAGATACTCACCTGCTACTCACACTGATATACTTGCTGGAGAAGGACATTTGGAAGTGCTTACTTCAGGTAAATGGGAAAGGAGAGGCCTGAATGAACAAAGATCTGACACATTTTCAAGTTTAGGAAAAGACAGGGAGATGTTTCTTACCCCTGGATGGTGGAGGAGGTTGACGTTGTCCATGACAGCCAATTGTTGTTGTTATTGTGGCTTACAAGGATTGCATGAGTGTAGACATGGATTTGCACAGGGGGATTCACATAGTTGATATCAAACTGCACAAAGTGATTTATTCCATCTCCAAGTGTCCCCATCACAGTGAATCCTTTAATACAAATGTGTCAGGTGATTCCTCTCTTAAGGTACAAGTGATCTTAAAAAACCTGCTCCAGTTTTGTTACTGAAATGACTGCAGGGTCTCAAATCTACTTTTGTGGGGCACTTCTGGGTGTAGCTCCACATGCCCCAGGTCTGTGGTGGGGTCACTAGAGCTGGATAACCCCATGCTTCCACCTCCTGTACACAGTTGCCTGTGTTCCATAATCAGAGCAGGTGCCTGGTGCCTGGGCCATGGCTCCTCAAGGACAGGACCACAGAAAATCAGCTGTGCACCCAGAGCATGCACCTTTCTGTTGGCACACAGGGACCACAGGGTTTAAGGTCTCTGCACCCTCCAAAGCCCCAAGGGCTGGATAGGAGAACGCCCTAAGGACCAGGGAGGATGTGACACCAGCAGGAGAAGAGGATTCTCAGCCAGATCTGTGAGAAGTGCCCCCAGCTGTTACACTGTTAATATTGCCCAACAGAAAGGCAGAATTTACCACAGCCTCTCTGGTCAGTGCAAGGCAGCAGGTGTGAGATGGCTCTTCATGAGAGAGGCTTATTCCCAAAATCTCCAACTGCACTCACAGACCCAGTGACTCTCCTTACCTTGGTATTGGGGTAACATGGATCACTCACCTTGCTCTGGATCTGACAGCAGGGGGACAGAGGTTTGTGCTCTCTCATCAATATTTAAGCAGATTCTTTCATTTTGTCTGGGTAATTGCAAGAGAAGTTGTGGATGTTCACTGGCTGAAAAGAAAGAAGAAAAATATCAGCAACAAAAAAAAACCTAGCCTCTGTGCTGGATAGGTACAGCAGAAATAATTTATAGATTTATGCCTAAAACAGTAGTTATAGCTTTTAAATGACAGAATGATTAAAAATAAAGTAATATTGTTGAAAAGCATACCAGACACAGCACCTTGATATGAATGAAACCAACAGATTTTAAATATAGAGTTTACTAAGGACAAGAAGCACTTAAAAAGGATCAGGCTGAAGATGTGCTGTACTGCATTTCTTATATCCTTGAGCCAGGGAGGTCTTCTCATGGAGTACAGGAATACTTTCTGCTTAAATGGAAAGAACTAGCCAAGGTTAGCAAGAAGTGGTAAAAGGTTTTCACAGAGTTGATGCAGTCAGAAAAAGCATTGTTGCACGAAGAAGTGTACATTACAGTTACATTAGAAATTGAAATGGGTATAGGATGTGTGTCACTCACCAATAGGTTGTGCTATTTTGGCATGTCTGAACCTGGAAACTGAAACAGTCAAAATTATTAAGAAGAGTTTATTGAAACATTTTTCTGTAAGTCAGCTGATGAACCAGGACAAATGCTGTAAAGAAAGCCTTTTAAACAGAGCTCTTCACTGACAAGTGTGGAGAGCTTGGCCTAAGAGGAGCTGTCCCAATGGGGGAAAAGAGCACAAGGACGGGCCTGTGCTCAGCTGCAGCTGTAGGGGGGTTTAGAGCTGTTTTCAAGGGTCACTGGGCAGTGTTGAATGCAGCACACCCAGCCCAGCCCCTCTGACCCCACTGTGAGCAGCTACCTGTTGAAAACATCTTCCTGTTGCTGCCACTTTGGAGCTCAGAGCGCCATCGATCTGAAAGAAAAGGGTTTTCCCAATGTTTTGTTGCTTTGGGTTTATGCCTTGCACCTCCCTCCCCACACTTTCAAAGAGGGAATCTGTCCTGCTGTTGTCCACTGACTTTTCTGGATACCCTAGAACTGGTGAATTAATTTGTTCTTAGCTCCATTTCTTTCAGCTTACTAATACATGCTTTTCCATATCTTTCACATTTATTTTCATGAGATATATTTTTTTTTAATTCCTGAAAAGGGACTAATATTGTTTTCAAAAGTTTATAGTTCATTATAAAATATCTGAGGACTGAAATACATATAATAAAAACTGAATTGTATATCAAGTGGGCATCTCCAATCCAACTGCACTTATATACAATATGATTGGTATGACCCTACATATGAAATGAACTTTATAGAATTATTCTGAGGAGAAACAGAGGAGGAGTACTTACCAGCAGGTCGCCCACCCCTCAGTGCAAATGCAACTGGAGAGAAAAAAATAAAAGAGTATCTGTGTTTTACTCATGATTGCATGACATCCCTTAGAGGAGAGGTTCTGCTATTGAACTCCCCAGCAGCACTTTGAAAGAGGCAGCTTCTAGAAACAGGGCAGCATTGTGATGCTCTCGATACATTTCTGTGAAAGAACTAGAACAAACCCAAGGTTCTTCACCTATAAAATTATTATTCAAATAAATGCAATTTCCAGAGAGGAAAAACATACCTGAATCATCCTCCCCAGGCATTCTTGAGTGGAGTCTTTGGAGAGATGCTTCACACGTGGTAGGAAGAAACAGAAAGCATCATTAACAATATTGACTTGAAGAACTACTTTTCCTCAAGAGCATAGATAATTTTGACCTTTGAGACTTTCTGAATGGAAGATTTTCTCCCTTTGTCCCTGTTATCCACCTAAAACCTGCAAAGACTGTAGCAGGCATCGCTTATAATTTACTTCACACATTTTTTCCAATCTCAGATACTTCCCCCTACAGAACAACCACCATGAACTCTTCTGTTTGTTTTGGTTTTTGTTTGTTTGTGTTTTTGTTTTTGTTTGGTTTTTTTGTTTTTTTTAGAGACTATGAAAATATGCTGCTGGAAAAGAAGAAAACACTTACCACCTGCTGGAAGTTTCCTGGGCTTCTCATTATCTGTGAAGAGGAAGAGGGACAGATGAGTGTCACAGAGTCAGCACTGAATTACTTTACCCATGTGAACCAGCAAACTGGGACAAGGGCTTCAGGTGATGATGTTTTCTGGGCTGAAGGATGGGTATATATAGCACTTGCAGAACTCTGACTGAGGCCATATTTCCCCCCCCTGCATTCATAGTAACAGCTATTAGACTACCTTTAGTTAATATTTAAACAAACTATTTTCCATTTCCATTGAAGTGATTGTTTCATCACTTCACCTTTCAAAACAATCCTGCATGTTTTATTTTGTAAAGAAGCCAATCCCTGAACTCCTGCTGCTGATTTGCCTTGTTACATCACTATCAAATGAACCTAAGTGGAAGTCAACAACAGTGAATCAAGAAGAGCAGAGCATTTCAGGGGGCTGTTTTTACCAGCCTCAGTTGGTTTGTTTGCCAGCTCCTCCTGCTGCTGGGGTTTGGTGACCACCATGGAAGTGAGTGGTGTGACAAAGCTGTACCGCAGGGACAGATCCAAGGCTTGGGCCTCCAGGGCCTTCTGGTCCTCTTCTTGGGCTGAAATACTAAAGTCTGTGTTAATGATGGAGCAAAAATGTGTAGGGACTATGAACAAATCATCTTCAGATTCCTTCATGCATTAGCTGTGTCTCCTCAGATATTTATTATTGAAGGGTCAGTAGTTTTATGGGGATAACTCAGCTGTTCCTGTGCCTGAAATTATGGAAATGCTTCATTCTTTGCAACATGTATGGTTTAAATACATAAAAGTAATAGATACATGGTCTATGAAGTATCTTATGGACATCCATATTGTTCTATTCCCTAACTATTGCCATTTCCTTATCTACAGACAATATTTCTGGGTGTGCAAGAACAGCTCCACACAACCCATACAACTGAAATATATTTCATAGTAATTTCATGTAGAATGTGCTACATTATGTGTTCATATATATATGAAATTGAATGCTGTAGTGCTACCATAATCTGAAAGGCACTTCATGTTCATCATACAGTAAGGTAGTATTCTCCCAATATCTTATGTTTATGGTACCATCTGAAAAAATGTTCCTGTTTCTTTGTATTTCCTGTTCATATAATTTGTGAATAAGGAATTTGTGCTTTGAGAAGTTACAAGTTCGTTATGTGAGGCATTAAAATCTCTTACGCTTTTTCCAGAAGCTGCTGAATGGTCAAGTAAGCCCACAGTCTCTCTATGAAATTCCCAAAGATGTATCTTTGATTTTGGAACACTTGCTCCTTCTCTTTGACATTTGCTTCTTCCTTAAGAGTCAAGTTACTCGTGTGCTGAAGTGGGAGAAAACTGACCATCAAAAGAACAGCTCCATAAACTCATTCAGCTCTATAAACTTCATTTATGGTCACATTATGAGACTTAAAATCTTTCAGTACCAGCCGTCCTTCAATTTTGTTCTTTCCCATTGGAAAATGCATCCCCACAGTATCTAAAAAGCATGTATTTTAGATCTGTATTTCTGCACTTGACACAGTGATGATAAAAGGAGTTAAATTCTATTTCAGCATTTTTGAGAAGAATAATTGAGATTTCCTACTTCATTGTAACAATAGAATCCTAAAAGTGCTTATAAGGCTAAAATACTTGAATTTTGTTAAAGAATTAGCAAAACTGAATTAAAATTTCTGTTTACTTATTTGTGGATATTCTTCAAGGTTTTTCTTTTGTAGCAAATTCAAGAGAGAGTAATTTTAACAAATTACCTGAGAGATCAAACAATGAGAAAACAGCTGAGAGCCCAAATGTAACAAACATATACTAAACATAAAACACTTCTTGAAGCCTCCTATTGTGCCACAAAAGACAGAAGGGAGAGATGTGTTTCACAATTAGTAAACTAAACACTTACTGACTGAGCTTT
The DNA here is from genome assembly GCF_028769735.1 of Zonotrichia leucophrys gambelii. Classification (NCBI taxonomy): domain Eukaryota; kingdom Metazoa; phylum Chordata; class Aves; order Passeriformes; family Passerellidae; genus Zonotrichia; species Zonotrichia leucophrys. The sequence goes on from NC_088182.1 coordinate 15,045,478, forward strand.
AATTTCCACTGGCAAAAGATCCAGTTCATTGCTAATTTTTCCAGACACTATAATTTCAGATCCTTCAAAAAACAGCTTGAAATTGTTCTTGGTTAATCCTTCAATGGAATTTTCTGGATACTGCATTTCAATTTGCATTAATATTGGGGTAGCCACTTCTTGATAAAAGCCCTAAAGAAGAGCAGTAGGACAGAGAACACACACAAATGACAGCAAAATTGTGCAAAGCAATATGTTGAATGTCTAAAGCCCCCTTAAAAAGCTTTTTCTTTAGCAGTGCAAGACTACTGCAAACTCAGAAATTGTCCACTTCCCCTAGACAATTTCTCTTTTTGTAGTAGAGAAATGTGTGAGTTTCCCAGTTTGTCTGAATGTGGCTGATTTGAAAACTTTGAGTCATGGATAGCATGGAGAGTACAAACCCTCAGATACCCCAAAATTGCCTTCCCCCCTCAGCTGAAGTAACAGGTAAACTCAACCCCAATATTTAATCTCAGAAAATCTGTGATTTTGCTGCTAGAAGTAGATATAAGCTGAGGCTTTCCTGGCACATTCCTTACTCCTGACCTGGAGCTGCAGGGCTGCATCAGCATTTTCGTAGATACGCCGTGCTATTCCCCCATTGCTCAGGGCCATTTTCTCCAGGAATTTATAACTGACATCAAACCCAAAGCCAAGGCAGAAAAGAGCATAATTCCCATTGATTGCTTTCTGAACGTTTTCTTGAATTACTTCCACATTTCTCTCACCTGTAAATGAAACAAAAACACCATTGTGGGTTTGGGGCTTTTCAAGCGCAAAAAGACTGCAGCAGGTTAATGGAAAATACTGCCTGAAGTTTTTTAAAATAATTCAGAATAAAACACTAAAAAAATAGGGGATAGAATGATAGTAATGAAATTGGAACTGAAAGCACAACTCTGCATGTGGAATGCCAGAACGTGATTCTCCCCTCTTAATGACTTTTATTAGGTTTTTCTGATGTTGTCATGGCTAAGTGCAAAATATTTTATAGGATTACAGGGCCAGAGGAGGTTTTTAGTAGGGAAGGGACACACACTACAAGTTAACAACATGAGGGATGGATACACTTCATCAAGCATACAAAAGACAAGTACCATCCATAAAAATTATGTGTGTCAATTGAGAGAAGAATGGATTAGTTAATGGTGCAATTCCAACAAACTGCCAATGAACTCAGCCATGCTTCTCTCCCAGCCCCTTTGTGTGACAGAGGAAAAGATTTTCACACCATCACCTTACTCCATTTGAGGAGCTGCTGATGGCCATGTAGTCAGAGTTTTTCCATCAGCATTTCCAGGCTGAAGCTGTCACTGCCTGCAGCAATACCATGGGAGCAGCTCAGAGTTTTCTTTTTTAGCTGCTTTGTTAAGGAAGGCAGTGCAGGCAATAATGCCTGACACTCCACCCTGGCCTGATTTCTAGCTGCTGGATGTGGGCAGCACTGGAGACTCACTGTGGCTGTGCTGGGGAGGCAGCACTGTGAGCTGAATTTTATTAAAAAACCCAAACAAAATCAAGAAACCCCAAGGCAGAATGGCTCACACAATCTAAAAGGCAGAATGATCTTATTACAGACTTACAGATGAAGTACTATTGCTGACCTTGGAGTGATGCTGGTGCTACATTAAACTAAGACAAACTCCTATTCAAGACAAGGGAGTTTGTGCCATTGCTCTGGGAGTTGCTTATTTCACCTGATAGTTCAATCTCAATCCTTTGGTTTGTGCTGTCACAGCTGATCACTAATTAAGACATAGCAAAGAATACAGAACAAGAAGCACCTTGAAAATATCTTAAGTTTGGGGCACAGAGGGTGAAGAAGCACAAGCAATATCTCTCAAATAGGACTGTACACAATATCCGCAAAATGTCTGTATTTTGTCTCTAGGTATTTTACTTTTCTATTTCAGCTGTGTTTGGAATATCTCCAATTGCCTGTGTTTATAAACTGGGAAGGCAACAGTATGCAGCAAAACAATTTCCAGCTGAAGGATGTGCAGTCATGGGCAGGCAGGCTGTGCCATCACAGCCCTCAGCAGAGCCCTCTCATAACCCCCTCTCCAGATCCAGCAGTAGCTGGGACTGTGCATTCCAAAGCTCCTCTAAAACACAGGCTAGGTCTATCAATATTGGGATGCAAGTGTAACAGATAAAAATCCCCAGAAGAGGGAGGACCGTGCATGGCATTCACTCACCAGAAGTGGGCTGGCCGTCAGTCAGCAAGATAATCATGGAGACGCTGTGCTCCGGCAGCCCCTCGGCTTTGTCCAGCACGCCCACGGCAGCCAGCAGGGCACCATTGATGTCTGTGCCTGCAATGAGAGAGCAGGCATTGCTCACCTCAACAGCAGAATCTGCAGAGATTGCTGCCCTTCCTCTGCCCAGGCCCTGCAGACTTGTTTGAAGTTTTCTGCAGGAAGTAATCCTTCTGAGAGAGGAGGATTTAGGGACTTAGCCTACTGGACTTAATTACCGGGTGTTATATTGCTGCAGCAGTGCCCGAGTATTCTCTTGGGAGGATTTTCCACACATATGTCATGGGAAATACAAACATGTCTAGAGCCATTAAAAAATGCTTAAGTAAACATACTGTCATCTGTTAACCTATCTTTAAGAAAAGTTTCCCTGCCTTCTATAAGAAATCAGAGAAAAGAGCTGAGCATGGGTGGGTTTATTGGTGTTAGTGCCTAGGGTAAGGAAACTTCTGCTCATTCTGACAGTGTAACATTAAAGGGAGACAGAGCCCTTGAGCTGTGCTTAAAACTAAATAATAACACCAAGCACACTGATTGGTGCAGCAACTGAAATGCCATGTCTGTTTTGCCTGTTTTATTTTTGTGGCATGGCTTACCTTTGAGTATAACTTTGGATGTTTTTCTTTTTGGTGTTTTTTTTTGTTTTGTTTTTGGTTTTTTACAAGGAGACGCTTGATATAAATAGAAAAAAAAGTCAGCAAATTGCTATCAAATGTTGAGTGAATTGCCATTTTTCTGTAGAAAAAGTGTGCTACCGAGGAATCTTCTAATTGTCTCTGTGATAAAAATTGGAAACATTACTTTGTGGCTTTGGTTCATAGATGTGCTGCAAGCATCTCTTATATACCTATGACTATATCTATCTCATAATGTAGTCACCAGTCTGACCACTCACAGGCTTTCTTTCCCACTCATCACTTATAAGCCTTAAAAACTGACCTGCTTTATTAGCACTGCTGGTAGCTCTGGGGCACTATATAACTAATAAAAATCATTATTTTCTAAGCAATTAATTGCACTGGGTGCATATTTGTGGCTACGAGCACTGTACCTCCCCTGGCAGTGAGAGTCTGCACCAGTGCTGCAGCACTGGCCACGTTCTCCTCAGAGGCTGGCAGCAAAGAGCTCTTCCACTCCACCACTTTGTGGTTGAAGGTGATAAAGCTGAAATGATCTTCTTGGCGGAGGTCCTGCAAAATCTTCAACAGGGCATCCCTTGTCTGTTCCAAGGAGAAAACAATGAGTTTGATAATTTCCACTTCTTTGCCAGAACTGGGATTGAAATGACAGTGTAATAAGGGAGTTCTCTACAGCTCTGTTCCAGAGGCAGCCCTATGCCTTTATTAAACTCTAATGGTATGTTTTAGGTTGGGGCCATCAGAAATAGACAATTCACTTAACCTACAGACACAAAATCCAAGCTATGAGGGCTGTAGGGGGGCTTGTCTGCTCTTAAACAGAGCTACATACACAGTCATCAATAAACATAAAAAACAGATAAATTAACTCTCTAAGCTTCATTAAAGAAAAATACAAACACAAGAAGTTCTGCAAAAATACAGAAAGTTCTCTCTGCCTCAGTGTTTAATATCCATTAATATGGTTGCATCAGACAAGAGTTACTCCTTAATAACTTCAATCTATGCATATGTATTTTCAAGCACCTCTATACCTCTGAACCTTTTGCTCTGTACAAAACCAGTGTGCTTCCAATGAAAAGTTCCCAGTTGCTTCCTCAGAAGGCTGGGGGGTGTGTGCCTGCTGCTAACAGAGGTCATGCTTTGAGGGAAGTTACCTGTTCAATTTTTCTGCCTGTCATGGAGCCACTTCGGTCTATAACAAAGATGACATTTTTGGGAAACACTGGCATTTCTTGGGGTGCAAAGTAATGGACAAAATACCCATTGACAATCTGAAATACAGAATGTGAAATCACCCATAAAAGTACATCTGAATAAATAAAGAATAAATCTTAACATTCTGGCACAGCAAGAAGTGGGAAGCATGCTCAGCATTCTGCTCTCTCGATAAGCCCAAATAAAAGAACTTGAATTAAAGAAAGTAAAATGTATTTCCTAGCTGGAAGCAAGATTGTCTGTAGAGAGAAAATTACCAGAGAGCAGCATGCATACATACATATATATTAGACATCTCAGTGCCATAAGTATGATATATGCATATTATCACTGTGTATCACATTACCTCTTTATCATTACCTATGAGTACATCTCTGCTGTATGACTGTGGCTGCCACCTTTTAGCACACCCATGTATACTTCATTAGTGAAATGATATGGAAAATACTCTATTTTATTCCCTGGAGTAGGCATCTGTTCATAAATATTTGTGAAGTTCCTGCTGTATTTAGTTATTACCTCAGTTGCCACAAAAAACAGAGACCAAGCATCATTTGAAGTGATATAAATCACATTACTCTAAACTTCATTTACAGGAAGCCACAAATACACTTTTAGAGGAGACAAAATAATAATTAAAAAAGACTGTAAAAAACCATCTATGAAATACCAATCTAGACTGGGCATTTGAGTAAGATTTGAAATACTGATTTTTTTTTTCCTGAGTGATCCTTTTTTTCAATATACCTGGATGTCTCTGGGGATTACTGAGTATCACCCTCAGTTCTTGCTGGCCCTGGATTAATGGGAAGAGATTTTCCTGTCATTCTTGGTGTTTCAAAGCAAATGTTGCTGTTTTGCTGCTTTCACTTCACATCCATACTTATCTGTGATCTAAAAGCATTTTCATTTATATATTTTTTACCTGTATATCACCTGCAGTGGCTTCTCTCTTAACATCATAACGCACAACAAAATCACCATTGAGGAGCGTTTCATCAAGTTCAGAATTTTTCTTCTGTTGCTCTAGAGTTGGCTTAAATAAAATATGAGCCTGCAAAGCAATCAGAAAGAAACCTCTAAAGCAATATAACTTAGAGCAGCCCCTGGCAGTAACCTCTGGCAGCTGCTGCTTTACCTTGGTTTCATTCTGCTCTTTGGTGAGTGCCTCAGTTAACTCGTTTGTCATGAATGTGCTGTCTGTCTCCAAGAAGTGAATGCCCTGGGGCTCGAAGATGTGCACGTCAATCTGACAGCAGGGAAGTGAACATCAGCGTCTCAGAGGGAACATGGCTGTGCTAAAACCCACAGCACTGCTCCCTGCCCAGCCCTCCCCAGGACAGCTCACCTGGAAGTGCTTCACGAGCTGCTTGGGCCGGACCTTGATGAGCAGCTCGTACTTCCCCAGCTGCCGCTTCAGCAGCTCCTCGTAGGTCAGCTCAAAGGTGACTTTGCTGGCAGCCGCGATGCTGACAGACACGTGGAACTGCTCCAGCTTTCTGTCTGTAATTCTGGGGGGAAGAACAGTGATTTACCTCCTTGTGGTGGCTGCAGTTTGAAACAATTTGCACACTTTTGTTGTGGCCCCTCTAAGGGGCCACATGGGATAAATAAAAAAAAAAGAATAGCAGTAAATATTTTTCATCATAGAGAGGATTTTTTACATTGCAGGTGCTATTATGCACATCACATATTGAACATTACATCAACATGTCATAGGTGCAAGCTGAGAAATGGAGCAGAAACCCCTGCATACCTCAGAGTGAATACCTGTGGAGCACAGATTAAATATACCCTGAAACTGTGATATCTGTCCAAGTGCCGCGGTGCTCTGTGCTTGCAAGGAGCCAGACTCAGCACTGAGCATCATTCCAGCATGGCAAGGTGCTCTTGAATGACAGTGACCAAGGCTGGATGGAGCTCTGAGCAATCTGAAAGGTGTCCCTGCCCATGGCAGGGGGCTTGGAACTAGAGGATCTTTAAGGAGCTTTGACCCTGAGATTAGCTCAATTGGTCAGAGCATGGAGCCAGTAACACTGTGGCTGTCGGTTCCATCCCTCTGTGGGCCATTCACTTAAGAGTTGGACTTTGTGATCCTCATAGATCCCTTTCAAGAACATTCTGTGATCTGTGATTCAGTGATTCTATGACAGCAAGTCCCAAGGCACTGCTAAACAGGGATGCTTCAATGGAGCCCATTGCAGGACCACCTATACATCACATTTATGTGAATTTATATATGCTAAAAATACATATATATGTATATACACACACACAAAGATACACTGTCCCTCCCACCAAGAACCCAAGATTGATTTTCACTGATTTGACCCCACTAGGATGTGGCTATCTCCAGGATTTAATCTGCCCCCAGCCAAACAGGAAGCCAAGGAGGGGTGTTGGGGCTGCCTTTCTCAGAATAACAACATACTTGACAAGGCCAGCGCTCTGTCCTTGCGAGACTGCCGAGTCATACTCGTTTTGAGCAGCAGCTTTCTCCTTTATTATTCCTGGGTATACTTCACCATCAATGGACCTGTTTGGTTTCCATGAAAATTAATTCATATTAGAAGGAATGCACTGGGGAAAGAAACTCAACAGAAGTTTTTTGTGGCACTCTGGGCATGAGCAAGGGATGCTGGCTCCCTAATCCCTTCCCACCCAGAAGGATGCCAGGAGCCACCACCACAAAACAGTCCTTGTCCTTGCAGAGTCTTGAGGAGGCTGGAGCAGGAGAAACACTACCACTGAGCACATCCATCACCCACCCTATGCAGCAGGCAGCCTGGCCCTGGGCACCTCTTTTCTATTTGGCTGCTTACTACTTAGCCCCACAGAGCACTTTCACAAAGAACCCTCTTTGTGCTCCTTCTTTGAGCAGAAAATGAACCCCCCTCAGAGCTGCCTCCTTTACACTGCAGGTGAGAACTGTCCTACATGGAGAAGTTGGTGATGAAGGCTGTCTTGGGTAACTCCACTTCAAAGGTGGCTTCTCGGGACTCATTGGCTCGGTTGACAATTCTGCTGGTGATGACAGTGTGAGCAAATCGTGATGTGACCTTGCAGTCCACGTGGAGGCTGTATATTTCAACAGCAGGCTGGAAAAAAAAAATAAACAGACTGAGACAGAAACACACAGGTTTTTCTCCCAGACCATCCTTACCTGGATGATTCTGTTGGAAAAGTCTGATGAAGAAATGACCTGTTAGAAAGCCTGGCTGGAACTGGGGAGGGGATTGTTCTGAGCCAGTCTGCTTGTTCCCATCTTTGCAGCCACAGCCACTGTCCCATGCAAAGCCTGCAGCTACATCTGCACATCTGCATTTTGCTGTTCCACAGAAGATTCTGTTGAGCCTTTTTCTCTCCTTGGGGTACAGTGAAGCTGCTGCTGCATCATCCCATGCATTGCCCAAGATTTTCCTCAGGAAGATCAGAAACCCCTTTAAGCCTGACCCAGGGAAGGTCCCTGGTTTTTGTGCAACTGTTTATTTGCTCTCCCAGCTGTTGACTTTGCTTCCTGTTTTCCAGCTTGGTATCTTGTGTCCCACAGGATGTTTAGCAGGCTTGAAACCTCGCATGGCCCTCCCAACCCCTCACTGGTTACACAAGCTGAGATGCCCTTTGAGCACTCAGCTTTCTCCTGGTCTGGTTCTTCCCCTGATGGCCAAAGGAGGAGGGCACCATTCTAGAGCTGCCTGGAGCACCCCAGAGGGCGGCTGGACTGAGAACTGCCTGGAGCACCTGCCTACGTGGACACCTCCATTTGCATTTGGGATGTCTCTCTAAAGGCCCTACCCATGTTCCAGCAGTGGCACTAAGAGGGCTGATCTGGGCATCACCAGCCTCACAACAGTCCAATAACTGATTAAAATAAAAAAGCTCAACAACAAAGAATATCTTTGCACTTCTATTTTTACTTTTCCAGCCTCCAAGTCTTTTGAATGGCTAATTATCTTTAGCTATTTTGATAATTAATCTCCTGTACTTTGCTTGCCAATTAATGGCATCCAGTGGCTTCTTCTCCATTAGGACACTGGCTGAAATGCAAAACTTGGCTGCCCTGCCATACTCAAACCTGCCCATGGCACATTCAGAGTGAGGTTTTCCATAAGGAACACCAAGCCCCAAGCTGTGGTTTGTCCTGTGCAAAATTTACCCCGTGCAGAATCTGCTCTGCTGCCACGTGCCCAAGGGATGCTGCAGGGAGCAGGACCTGCATCTCCTGCACTTTAGGCTGTGGGCAGCACAGCCCAGGGGTCAGTGGGATGCAGCGTGGGGAGGAGCTTTGCTGTGCAGAGAGGGAAAGGAAGCAGAGAGGACCAGCCCCAGGCACGTACCCACAGGCAGAGGCACTGTGGGCCCCACACACCCCATCCACGGCTTCCTGCAGAGATCTCAGCTGCCCCTGAAGCAGCCACCAGGCCTGGCCCTGCCCCCCAACACCTGCATTTCAGTTCCACTTCACTATCTTCTAAATGGGCACAATGGACAGAGAAATCTTCTGACCTAAAGCTTCCTTTTCCTCTTCAATATTGATGTTTTTATAATGCCATCAGTCACCAGTGTGATAGTACAAAAGAGAGTTTGCTCCTCCAGCCAGTGCAAATAACTTTCCACTTCCCTCTTTTCCTTTCCACTTCCCTCTTTTCCATTCCATATTTTTTATTAAACACTTCTCAGAAACCTCCTGGCACTGCATAGTGCTTGTTAGGTCCTGTGTCAAGATCTAAACCTCATCCAGGAGCCAAAACAGAGTTACTGATCTCTCAAATTTGATATCTTACATTCTGAAGGAAGAGAATCATCAAACACATCTGCAAGCACCTCCTGCTACATTTGTACTACAACAACCCAAACAAACAATCAAAATGACCTTAAAAGGACCCAAAGCTCTAAAATCTCCACACAACCCACCCAAGTCTCCCTGGGAGGTGGTTACCAGAGGAGTTACCTGCACTGCCTGGCCAGTTACCACATCACGACCGCATCAGCAAATGAGCAAATGAGATATTGATAATAAAAATAGAGCAAATACCTTCTGATCATTAGTTTCTGCTAACACTATGAGTGAGGAAAAGACCGTCAATGCAAGCAATGTTCTCTGCTCCATTTTGGAAAAAACCTAAATTTCAAATGAAATCTCTATTTATCTTAATCAGTTAATGAGTAACACGTACTTGGGGATATCATGTAGGCTTTGAAGAGACACAGAAATGTAATATTTACCCATTAAACATAGGTAAAACTTGGACTTGGTTAATGCTTATTTTTCCAACAGATCTTTGCTCTTAAACATTAGAATTTTAATGTTTCCTAACACATACAATTAGGAAATTTCTATATTTTTTTAAAAAATTAGATTTCACTGTGTCACATGAAATCCCTTGGGCAGATGACTTGGTCTGTGCAAGAAGCTGCAGGAATCTCTACCATATTCCACAGTAATAATTGGAAAGAGCACATCCTTAACATTATCACAAGCACTTCAGAGATTTGGAGATTGCCAGGGCAGGCAGCATTCACATGAGATATTACAGCTGATGGCTTTCTCAACCTTTGTGCCTCCCTGCCCAACTGGCCATGATCCTTGGTAGGTAATCCCATTCATTGTCATAAATTAACACAAAGATCCTGTGGAAATACAAGCATCTGTGTTTTCTTCATGCCTGTTTTCCAAAGTTTCCATGTGGAGAGCAAGCTTCTAGTGGTCTCAGAGTTGCAAGGAAACACTAAAGCACAGCTCAATAATTTATTACTTACCAGACATCTACAAGTTCACTACAAAGAATGTGCTAAGCACAGTCTGGTCTTACAAGCTTTGTGCTTTAAGTAACTTTAAAAAAAAATAAACTTACTCCTTTCAGGCAGACTGCTTATACTACTTGCAAATACCACATCCTTTATGGCAGGACATGTAAATATATATCTTTTAAAGAACAAAAAATTAAACTGCAATACATTCTATTAACTTGTACAACTCATGTAATGCTTTAATCCCTTAAAATACACAGGATTAGACACTTAGTGGCCTAAGAGCTGCAAGAGCCAAAGCTTTAATTAAGTGGATCTGTCATCAGTTTTCGAATGCTCATGTGTAAGATCACACAGATGTTAAAGAGCTGCTTTTGCTGCACAGATTTAGGCTGCAGCATCGGCTCTGGCCCTCTCATTTTTTAGATGAGGTCCACATTAAAAGACAGGAAGACCAAAAACAATGTCCAGTCCTTATTGTCACACTTGGAAGCAGCACAAGTAAACGAACGTGACAACATCCTGGAAATAGAGCTGTTTACCAAATCCCCCTTCTCTGGCAGACACCTTAACTTGGCTTCCCTGTAGAATCCATGTGGGACACAGAGGTTTCTGTGCTTTATTAAATCAGCACCAACATATCCAAAGCAGGGTCTGAAACACAGCATCCCCCTGTCCTCCTACCCCACCTGCAAACCTGCAATAAGGAAAGTGACAACATTTTGCCCTACTTGTCCCTTGCCACCATTTCTATTACTATTGAACAATCTCCTTCCACCTTCTCAACACAGGCTAATTAAGCAAGGTTTGTTGAACTCAGTGCAAAGGCAGCTCCAGTATTATCAGGGCAGGAATTTTTTCCACTGTGACTTTTTTCATGCTCTAGAATGATCTTTCTTGGAAAAAGGCTCTGCCACAGGTACATACCTGTGAGGAGCCTGTGCTCCATGGAGAAATTGTGCCCATAAAGTGAGGAGGTGGGGCCTGGGCTGCTCTTTTAAAGTGAAAAAAACAGGGCAAGGCAATGCACCAGGAATATCATTAAAGAAACTTTCCCCTTAAAGCCAAAGGATTTGCTGCTGCCTTAAGTGAGCTCCTCTCCACAGCCTCTCTGGGATCTGTGTGGGCATTGTCAAATTTTATCTGTCAGGTGTTTAGGACACAAATGCCAAATATGATGCATTTCATGGTGCACAGAGAACTTTGGCATCACTTTTACTTCTTAATCATGTCTAGTCTGTGTAAAATAAAAGTAGTTTATTTTAACTAAGGTGGCATCTGACTTACCATCCCCCAGACTGCAGAGACCCAGGGTGTGTGGGAAGCATGGCAGGCACCCACAGAGGTTCCTCTGTGTTTTAGCACAGATATCCAGCTGAGAGGAAACACTCTGGGGTTTGGGAGAAAACAGGTCTGGTGTTTAATGCAGCAAATTAGGAAGCAAACAGCACTGGGAAAAAACAAGCTTCCCCTCAGAGTGTACTGGTGTTGTACAGAGACACTCATTGGGTACTCATGTCCATGGTAAGGCAGGACATGGCGGCTGGGTCTGGCACCCCACTTCTCCTGTGATCCAGTGGGACAGGAGGAAAAAGCCACTGGGGAGCGAGCTGAAATCCCTCCCTTGGTGCTGGGACACTCTGAGAGCCGGGCCTCTGTCCTCACAGCCGAGCTGCATAAAGGGAAATCATGGCATTGCTGCCCGGAAGGGTGTGAGGGGAGAGATATGGGGGAGAACTGCGAGGGGAGAGCTATGGGAGGGAACTGTGAGGGGAGAGCCATGAGGGGAGAGCCATGAGCGGGAGCTGTAGGGGGAGACCCGTGAGGTGGAAGCTGTGAATGGAGAGCCATGAGCGGGAACTGCGAGGGAAGCGCCGTGAGGGGAAGCCGTGAGGGGACAGCCACCACTCTGTGCCATGCAGCCACCCTGAGGGCCCTCGCCAAGGTGCTGCTGTAAGCAACACAGATCTGGGCGAAGTCTCCAGGTTTCTGTGCTGCCCCTTTGATCAGCTCCTCCACAGATCCCCTGGTGTGAAGAAATTACACTGATACTGTGTCATCAGGGTATTTTTTCCTTGCATTTGACAGACAAAACCATCACCTGTAGTGCTAAAGTGCCCACGGAATTAATCTGAGCCCCAAGTGAAGTAAGTCACCACAGTGTGCCAAGCTGAGTCCAACAACCTTTTTTATTAAACAATTATAGCAAACATTATCCAATATATAGAAAGAAAGCATGTAATAAAAATGAACATGGAAGTTTTACTCTTTGACATAAGTATATTCACTACTTAAGGACTTACAATAGAAATTAGCTACTTCAGTCTACAGTGACTTTAGTGCAAGGAACAGAAATTTTGAAAAATGTTACAACAATCATTTTGGTGAGTCATGTCCAGCTCCACCGTCAGCCAAAGACGCTCTTGGCTGGTTCGTCCTTCGGTTTCTCAAAGACTGTTTCACCCCCTGTCCGAGCCCCGCTGAATACGGAAGGTGCTGCGGAGCCCATTTGTTCTTAGAAAAGAAAACCAGGAGAGACAATCAGTGAAATACCACCCAAATTCAAGGGAGTCAAATTAGTGCTGCTGAAATACATATATATATTTGATAAATACTTCACTTGTCCACCAGATGAGGAGCCCTTTCACTTGAAAAGGGCAATTAAGTCAATGTTTTACTCTGCTTAATTGCTTCCAGTCGAGGAGACTTACCACACTGCCTCATCACTTGGTAGGTTTTAGATTTAATTTCCTGGTTTTTAGCAAGGTTTCCTCTGGCTCCTTTGAGGTCTTCTTCCTTCACTGGAGGACGCTTCTTTTTCACGGGGGCTGGCTAAGAAACAGACCCACACATCAATATTTTGTTTTCAAAGCACAGGGAACAAAGCTGCCTCCACCCAAAGGCTACAACATACAGAGTTGCTAACACAACACTTCACCTATTTCAGTTCTGAAATTACGTACTCAACTACTTCAGATCTTTCCATAATCACAATTTCACTACCCTTCCCAAAATCAGCTACCATTCTTACTGCTCTAAAATTGTCTTTTTTTTGTACAGCCTTTGAAAGAGCAATGAAAGAGCAACTTAATTTAAAAAAAAATCTTAGATTTTTCTCTGTCCACCTCTACCTGCTTATTCTGCAAGTACTGATTGGTAATTCAAGAACCTGTCCAATATTTGGAAAGGAAAAAATCACTTTATTACTAAATTGGGCTTGTGTCTACTTACTAATTCTTTGGATGGTCAGAGAGATTCCAAATTTGGACTTGGCTTAAGTTCAAATAAATACTTGACCCATGGTTGATAATCTTAAATTTAAGGAACAAAAGGATCTGAGCACTCAACAGGGCTCTCTACTGAACACATCTAAAGCCCTGGATTTGGAACCCAAAGAAGGAGAAGGAAACCTAATACAGAAACAGATGCATCATCAGGCGGTGCACTGCTAAAGCCAAGTACTAATCTGTTCACAGTTTATTTCACTACAAGGAAACAGGGATAACATTGCTTCATCAGCCTACCCCATCTCTAAATTAGGACTGCCCAGTCAGACACAGCCCCACTCTGCAGCAGCCAGCACCATAAGCATTCCTCCATCAGTTTATTATTTCATGGACGGATTTTCAATGTCCCACCAGGCAGCCCTCATGGCAAGATTCAGGGGCACAGAGATATGATCAAGAGGAACAGAAGACCCCCACACTCCAACTATAATAGATTTGCACACTGAAGGATCAACAAGAAACTTCTCTGACCATCAGTACATACACAGGGCTTCTGATATTTGGGTTCTGGCACTGGTGGAGCCACTCAGGCACTGCCTGTGAGGCTAAAAGCAGTTGTGGAGGGAAACAAATCCCTCGAGGCTGGAGCAGCGGGTCCCAGGGAGCCTGCAGAGACAGCGCCTGCATGGCTGGCTCCCGGACGGGTGGGCTGGCTCCTCTGGAGCCTTCAGCACGATTTCTGCCTGCTGCAAATTCCTGGGAATGCTCAGAATAGCTCACTGTCAATGCCACTCACATGTGTTGTGGGAAACAAAACATTTACGAGATCTCTGGGGAAAACACTCATGAGTAGCCAAAGCAAGCAAGGGGAAAGGGTGTCAGCAAACTCTTTAAAATTCACAACACCTAGTGCATGGTTGTTCAGCTGGTGAACCAAACATCCCCACAGCCAGGAGTCACCTGTCCTTCTGGAATGACAACTGGCACATGATGGGAACAGTCCCTCATGCCCATGGCACGCTCCACAGGCAGCCAACCCAGGAAGGGGAAAAGCCCCTTGCTTTAGGAGCAATGTGAAATCTGTGAGGATCCTTCACCCATTATTGGTAACAGACACTAACTGTGAGGCTTCTACCCACTGGGACAAGGGAATTCCTGGGGACAGGGGGAGGAAAGGTGGCTCTTGGCATGCACAAAGATACAGCAGGCTGAGCAGAGCTCTTGAATGTCACCCAGTTATTTTAAAATAAACCGTCTCATGCTTTGATCGCAGAGGATTTTCCAGCAGGACAGTTGCTGTGGATTAGTCGGCCTCAGCTGAAGAGCAAAGCTGGTGCACAGAGAGGTTACGGTGAGCCCTGGCCAGCAGCTGCCACTGTCACAGCCCCACCATTGCTAACTGCTGCCAGAATTTCCCAGCAGGGGTTGCCAGGAGCCATTCCTGGCACGGGAGTGCAGCCTCTGCTTTATCTCCTCCTGTCACAAGACAGAAAGTGCTACTTTACAAGACATACAACTGGGTTTTAAGTACTATTTTCTTTGGAGTAAAGAAAATCAGCTGAACTGAGTTACAGTCTATGGCTGAAGAACTGTGCTCTCCTACTTGCTCTGTGCTCCTACTCTCCATCACACTACTCCTGTAAAACTCATGCTGAGGAGAGCTCTGCCAGGCACACGCAGCTTGTGATGCAAATGTAACATTTACCTGAAAGCTCACCATTTCTGAGCTCGTTTCAAGAGCACTTTGAAACACTGATTATTGGGGCATGCATTAAAGACAAACCATTAGTTATAAAATCAATATAAAAGTGTTCATTTTATACAAAATTTCAATCTCAAATATCTTATCCTAACCCTTAGAATTTTCAGTCCCACTCTTTTCTCCTGCATGCACTAAGCTTTACACAGTGAGATTTCAGCACAGCCACCTCTTTGCAAAACAGAATTTCAGAATCACTGTCTGAGAAAGTGTGTTAGAAAGGCAGAGATTCCTCCATCTGTGAAACATCCCAACGCAGAGCAGGGGAAAGGATTTTTCCCTTTCTACACAAATAAAAATATTTAAGGTAAACCAGAACATTTTAAAGCTAAATTAATTAACCATGTAGAGAGCAGCTGCTTTCCTTCCTAAGTATGTACTTAAAATATTTTAATCACACAAGTCACAGAGCAGTAAAGCTGAATTCACTGGCTAATGGGAGGAACTCGCTAAAAGCTTTTCCAAGCACAGCATCCAAACCAGCAGCAGGTTTGCCAGGCGCCGCTCCGAGGGCTGGCAGCGCACAGATGTCCCCGTACCTGTGACATAACTGCGGCGCTCCCTCGCTGAAATCCCTCCCAGGTCCTTCCCGACTTTGTTTAAATCCAGCCCGTGAGCTCTGCGAGCGCCTGTTGTTTTCCTGGACTTATATAGAGCATCCGAGTGAAGTCAGGAGCTGGCTCATGTTCCCGCAGCAGCGCGGGATGACTCGGGCCGGGTCGGCTGCTGTTGTCCGAGGTTTATTCCTGGCGATGACTCGGGCGTGCAGCATTCACCGCGCCGGGCTGACGGGGGCAGCTGCGGCAGCGGGGAAGCCGGGGCCCTGCAAAAACCTTCCCGGGGAGTCCGCTGGGGATCTATTTATAGCTTTAAAAGGCAAAATGTTGTTTTGGACACAAAATTGACTCTGAACTGTCTTGGGGAAGGGAGGGGAAAAAAAGAGTGAGCATTGCTTTCCCAGCATAACAAAATATGTATTCTCTAAAGATGATACAAACCTGAAGTCCAAAGCATAACTGTGCCCTGAATCACTTGAGCTCAGGGATCTTTAACAGGAGAGTGTTTCATGTCTTTTGGAAAGCTAATAAAGTAGGTATGGTTTTACCCTTCCAGCTCTATCTCTGATCATGCTCCAGTGCTGGCTCTTACACAACTGAGAGAGTAAAATCACCTTCTACTTCCAGCATGACCAGCAAGTTTAACCATTTCACCCACATCTGTACAGGAACAGCTTACTCAGACACGGATAAACTCGGTGTTCCCCACTGTACTTGCTGACAGCAGGAAACCCTTTCTCAGAACTTTTAATATTTGTTCTCTACACAATTTTTTAATTAAGTAAAGCCCTGCCATCTCTGAGCATGAATTCTATTTTTCAATACTGGGAGAGGTTTGAGTAGGAGAATGCTTCCCTTTTGGTTTTTTATATGAAATCTTTACATAAATCAAAAAAAATCAGCTTCTGTGACTGCACTCAACACCTACAAAGAACCAAGACTCCAGCCAGGTGGGTTAATGTGAGAAGGGCAGGCATGGCAGACCTCCAAACACCTTCCACTAGAGAGATCAACTGCTGTAGTGGTAGAAATCTGCCCTAGCCTTTCCTCAGGCTCTGCCAGTGCTTTTAGGGTACAGAGAAGCACAAGAGTAACAAAAATTTGTTTTTTACTATGAAAATATGACATCAAACCACAGCTCCAGCGCTGTACGAGCAGGACTGTGGGATCTGTTGGCTATGAACTACTCCCCAGGCCTCCCAATGCCCAAACTGCCTTTAAGCTGAACTCTTTCCAGGTCTGAGATCTTCTCCTTTATTGGGGGAATTATTTGTAGGCTAAAACGCAGCTTGGATGTTACGCCCGTAGCTATTCCCTAGCTTGATTTTCTATTTTAAACCCATGTCTTAGTAATGCTTAGAAGAAGCATTTCTGCAGAGCAGCAGTGCCCTTAGTAGGCCAACAAAACAGAAGAATAAAACATTGACCTTAGAAAAAACAGATTTTTTTTCTATTGTACAAAGCAATAGTTCTCTACTAAGATGTTTCTCTACAGTCCCACAAGCGTCACTATTCTATTATGACAGCAAAATAACATTCTCCGTGTTTAAAGCAAATATTTAGAATTCAGGACACTGAACTATTATTTTCCCTTCAGCTTTCAAAATTGCTTCACTTAATTGGTACTGCATATTCCTCACTCAAAAGCAACAGAGTTGTGCTTTCATAGCAATTTAATCTATACAAACAAAATCAAACCACTCATACCTTGCTTGCCATTTGGGCAGGTGAATTGCTTAGAGAGGCAGGCAGCACATCCTGGGGTTTCTAGAACATCCCCAAAGCCTCGAGAGTTCTGTTCTCTTCAATTCCATTTTCTAAACCAGCACAATCATATTCTTGCATAGATTATGGGCTATTTTTCCTCACAAAGAACCCAGCCTAAATCAACAGTTACTTAATTTTTAGAGTAGAAATCCTGTTCACCTGGTTGAGGTCCTTGAGATCTGTTAAATGAGACATAAATGACAATGGAACACGACAGCTCATTTATCCAACAGTGGCTATTAAAAATACAAGTTGTAAACTTCCACTGTACTAGGAATTGTGGAAAACTCCTTTGCTGGAGGAATGGTTCCAACTGAAATATGGCAATGACCATAGAGAATTAAGTGAATGTACACATGGCTGCCACTGTGGTCTCCAAATCTCAGGGAAGATTTGAATTCTCCAGGAAAGTGCTAACAACCTCTCAGGGGGCTGACACTTTAGGCAGAGTGAAGATTATACTCTGAATTCCCTGAATGGGTGCAGTGGGTGTGGGGCTGCTTGGATGTGGCACGTGGAAAGTATGAAAATAACACGGAAATGTCACAGAGGAGTTACAGAGGCAGAGTTGGGTCCATCCTGTTCAGTTCCTAAAAAACACCTTCCTCAGGAAATGGATCTGAGAGGAGCCTGCAAGGATTCTTAAACTTGTAAACAAAATTTGCAACTTAAGAACAATGGCTCTTCCCAATCAAATGGGACTTGCCATTAAGGTAAATAAATATACTGAAATTAAAATCAACATAACAGGGTGCACAATTAGAGCTGAAGTTAAACTCAAGTAGCAGAATCTGCTTCCCAGGAGAGGATACCACAGACACTGAAACACAGGCACTTTGAAAGAGAACAAGTATAAAACAAGTGTACAAATCTGTAATAAGTCAGACTTTATTGTAAACCATTATAATGTAATTACATCAGATACCCTTAAAAGTTTAAGGTAACACCACTGATTAAACAATATGGTCCAAACAGAGGGCAGCAGAATACAGCTGTTGGTTTTGCTCACATTGGCTATACTCTGAATTTACTTACAAACAAACCCCACATTCAGTTTGAGACGGATACCCACACAAGACAAAAACACCTACAAAAGAGTCCCTTTTTTAAAGATACTGCAGTTTTACTTTGTAAAACCATAGTAGTCATTTTCAGTAATTGAACTGGAAACTTCACCTAAAAAAGTTTGCACGCCTATGCTGTAGATGTACTCTGACTTGGTGTGGCAGAATTGATTAGCTTTCACTACTGGTTTCTCCTGTAAAAAGCACAGCAAAGTTGCAAACACGGGTTAGTCAAGCACAGTGGCAGAGATTCCTTGTGATGCTCAGCTCTGAGCAGAGCGGGAGAGCCCAGGCCCCCCTCCCCAGGCCCGGCAGGGATCGGAGCAGACACCTGCCCGAGGGGATCACTTTGCATTGCTCTAATTTGCAACTCAGTTTCTGAGTTTTCCCTGAAGAAAAGCTATAGTACATTTTAGTTAGTAACATTAACAGACAGCATTCACCTACTTAAAGTAAGACAAGGGGACCTGAACATATTGAAGCCAGAACTTGGAAACCACATACTAGACAACACCAGTGTTTTAAGTTTATGCAGATGTGTCACAGGTCAGATACTAGGAACAGTTAATGTATTTAGGTTGACCACTCGTGGTAAATTCCATCTCCACCAATATTTGTGTCTCTTCTCTAAGTTATAATCCCTTCCTCTTACTTTGGCATTCACTACATAGCTTATTTTCATTAAACAGAATCCTATTTTCTAAGCACAGCCTGAATTAAACCTTTGCTATGAGTTGTCCTGAAGTACATTTGCCAGGCAGAAATCAGAGTGACAGCTGGAGGATAATGCAAACATGGTGTTGCAATCTCACACTGGATCAACTCTTTATGAAAAGTCCATTTCAGACTGTACTGCCACTACAGCTTAACAAGTGGTAAGACACAGTGAAGCACTAAGCACACACTCCCTGCTCACACATGCAAGCCTGTCAGACAAAAGGACTTGTCCTACTCATAATTACTGCACAAATTCCAATTTTTACCTTACAGAGAGGAAAATGGCTAGTTTTACATTTTCCATCTCTTTCACAATAGTAACAAAGAATGTGTAGAAGAAACAGCCAGATTTTGTTACTTACCTAAAATTCTGAATAGAATTATTATCTTAGTAGAGAATTTAATTTTTTTCCCTCTGAAGATTGCTCCTCCTGCTACTACTGTGGTATTTAAAATACTCCTGTGTCTTTGGATCATAGTGCTTTACTACATCATCTTGCTAGGCATATCTAGATCTCACAAGAAGAGACGTTTAAACACTTAAGACATGAGAAATTAGGCATTCAGAACCTTTTCTATAACCACCTTCAAGAAACTGCTCCATAGCGCTTCATACTGTTTTGTACTTGGTCAATAAGCTTGAGGTCTGCTCAAAAGAAATATTTTTACATGATTAAGGCCATAATTTTATACTGACACATCACAGACTAAACATGAGACTAGAATCATTTTGATAATTGAAGTAACTGGAGGAGGGAAAGGAAGATAAGATGCAAGCTGGCACAGTTAAATTTGTGTGCGCTGCTCAGTTATCTCAGCTGGCGAGGACAGCCATGCTCTGCACTGGGACGTAGCACATGGTCAATAGCTTTAGTTTACTACCTGAAACAGAACAAATCCTATGCTAAAAAAATAAATGCTGACAATTGTGACAAGAGCCAGTCCTAGCTCTTCAATCCCTTTGGAAAAGTGAGCTGTAGGAGACTACTGTGTTGATGAATTCCTTGAAGTACTGTGCTTTTGGAGATCTGCGCCCGCCCAGTGGTCAATAGTCAAGAGAAGATGGAGTGATACAATCAATAAAAAACCCCACACCCCCCAAGCCAGAGGCAACACTGATTAGGGACATTTCCCCATCCCCACCCCCCATGTCAAAAGAACTCGGGTAAGCTTCCACTGTCATTAGTCTCTAGATTTAGTCTAAAGGAAACACCAGTACTGTAACTTATTGCAGTTCTCATGTTTCAGTGCACAGTAACAAAGGTCAGTGGCTCAACTAAAACCTCGGGTCTGGTAAATGTCCCTTTGAGCTGGCTGGACACCCTGAGGTGTCAGAGCATCGTGTCCCCTCGGCAGCCACCAGGAAAAGGGATGCTGGAATAGTGAAAGTAAGCACGGGAGCGCACAGTTCAGTATTTACTAAGGCCCAGTTAAGTGGTCTGGATAATAAATCACATTAAGACCTAGTAAATCTATAAAAAAATGTAAAAAATCTTAAAAAGTTCTGAGCAGTTTTCCAATGAAACTGGTTTAAGGCTTGGAATTTTTCTGGTGTCCATATACTACAACAGATTTGCATTCAAGGTCTGTTGTCACCTCTTTGACACATCGCCTTGTCCTGCACAAGGTTTAGCTAAGCAAGGAAAGCTGTCAGAAACAATCATTTAGAAAATATGCAAAGCAAAAGGATATCACTGAAAACATGTCTGCTAGGTTTCAGATCACCACGTGCTCTCAATTATCAGAAGAGACACTGAAAATCCCAGAAATGCTGTGGTAACAACTGCACTCTACCCCTTGGGGTTGTTCTTTCACTATTGAAGGATAATGAGACTTTATGAAAAATAAATAGGAGAAATTTTGTTGTTGTTGCTGTTAAGCACATTAAGTAGAAGATTGCTTTTCCAACAAAAAACAAGGGACAGAATTGTATTTGCAATATTGTAGCACAACTGCTATAATCAGATCACAGTCCTGTACTGCAGGCCCTATAATAGGAAAAGTATCAGAAATGTTCCTTCTCTTTTGGGTCATTTGAGAGGTATGCACAAGAGACTTGCAGAAAAAGAAATAATTAGAGTACCCATAGATACTCATTTCACAAATCACTTATCACAATGGATTTTTGTTATACACTAAAGTGCACCTTTGTCAAATATGCAAACACCACCTCCTACTGAAAAAGGTATTTTCAAATTATGTGGTCAAGAGCACACATAGGACTGCATTTTTTAGTGATATTTGGTGACTTCAGCAGTGACAGAGAGCTTTTCCCTTTGCAATCCCTTTGTCTTAAATCAGGAGACAAGGATAAATAAGATTTTCACTACAAATCTTTTGACCTGTTCTGCACAAAAAAGGGAACGGTACCCATTTCTCTGATAAAGAGAATCTTTAAATACAACTGTATGAAAATATAACTTAAATATAAAATAGTCAGATAGATTTGAGAAGACTTGGAAAAAAATCTTTGTTCCACCTATTAGTTCCATAGGTACCTGGTAGCAAGTAAACATTTGTACTTAAAAAAATAATGTTAAGTTACAGCTTGTAACCATAAACTATTCTGCTCTAGGAATTATGCTGCAAAAGCCAGTTTTAGTAATAAAACACACTCCTTTAACTTAGTCAACTCTGATGCCTTTTTGAGAACTCCATACACTGTCCCATCAGTAACTGAAAGTGAAAGATTCTGTGTCTGTTCTCTCTGATCTTCTCTGACACCTCCCACACGAATCCTTAGTGACTCGTCCATTTCCCACACATGATGAGGAGACATTCTTGCATAACTGGTCAGTGTGTTTGTAGTGCAACTGAACTGGAAGTCTTCCAACTGCTTTGCCTTCTGTTGGTAGACCTTGCTTCTAAGTCAGTTTGTATGAAAAGGGAGATGCAATTGCAACATTAAACCCCACTGACAGAAGTTTTTGCCATGAAACCTGCGAGTCCACAGGCCAAGGAATGTGTCATACAGGCAGACCAAAGCGATGCTTCTTCTTCTTGATGGGCTTCAGGTTGGTCAGTCTGCGCAGGTCCTCCTCAGCATCCGACTCCTCCATCTCATCATCTGCTGAAATAAGGATCTACAAACAAATTACAGCTTCTGAGCACATGGAGCAGTCACATTCTTCTTTCTACTTTTAAATTTTACTTTTTTATGCCTGCAAAGCACCTTCTATTTGCTCAGGAAAGAGCTTAGAACACAATGAGGATTTACTGCCACATCACTGCAGATACTATCAGAAACCTCCAATAAGTTTTGCAGAAGGATGGAGGCATATTAATCTTACTACAGCCCACTGACTCTGAAACCAAAGAGTGATGCCAGAACAGTGGAGGCAGCCTGAGAGAATATTTAAGGTCTTGATCCACACTGATAACAAGGCAGTCACATTAACTGGCAAACCCCATACAAATAGCACTGCTTACCTCGCAGAAAAGTTACATTAACTTGCTAAAGCTAAACCAACTCACCTTCAAATAAACCACCCATCTTTAGCTGAACTAAAAACTGCTCACTAAATGTGATTTAGAATAACGTTATGCTAAGGCAGCTATGTAAATAATTCTCAAAAATCAGGTCAGTTACCTCTACCAGCTCCCTCTCACTTTAAGCTATTAACCTCTCTTTGTATTAGAGTTGTCTATTAGTTTTGTATTCCCTGTAAGGTTTTTTTTAGAAGCACCTGCAGCACAGCTCACCTGTGGTATTTACATATATTATTGTGTCTTCCTGCCCATCTGCAAGGAAATTACCTGCCAGAGTGGTACAACCATGACTTTTTCCTTAACTGGTTCTCAACTGCCAATGCCAGGAGCTACTGCTAGGGGTACACGCTCAGCAAATCAAACCTCATTGACAGTGCTACAATAAATCAGTATCAGGAGGGATGAACCAGATTGATATTGCATTAATTGCAATAATTAACTCCACATACTTCTGACTCTGACTCCTCATGCGATGCTGCTCTCCTGTATCGGACTTTACTTCCATTTCTTGAATCTTGTCCTGCTTCCTTTTCTTCAAGTTTAGCTTTTGTCTTGCCTTTCTTCATAAGGAAATTATCTACTACCCAGAACATTAACGCCTGTTAAAAGAAGGGGAAAGCAACAGTTCAGCTTTCTTCAGAGTAGAAGGAAGGTCCAAATACTGACCAGATGAACATGAAAATAAGTCTGAATTGGCCAAAAGCTAAATCTTGTGTAGGCACAGTGCCACATATCTTATTATACCTTTCAGGAATGCTCTAGAATCCAGCTACTTTATCCCTTTGTGGAAGAGAAGAAAATCAGAGAAGCGGTAACTACTCACAGTGATTGTACATTAACTCTTCATGTAGCAATGCTTTACCAGCAGTTATTACATGCAAGGACACCCTCTGTCTCTGGCTCTAATCCCTAAATCCCTGATTGCTGCAAGAGTGTACTTTGGGAAGGATGACTGCACACTTGCCCTTTTCCTCTGCTCCACCACAGCCAGCTGCTATTAGCTATGGTCAGACACAGGATACTTCACAGGATGTCTGTCCTTAGACCAACTGCTTCCTGAAGCAAATTTCACTGTAATTTTATAATCTCTGTGTCAGTCAATCTACTGAAGTCATCAGGTCAAAGGGGTCTATGAGGCATTTCTGCCCCTCTCCTGAACTTGGTTCTTTAGCTCCATATGGATTTCAGCTTTGTAAAATCTACATAACCAGACAATTTACCCATTCTTTAGCAGCCCTTAAATTAACTTAAGCACCAAGGTACAGAATGTTTTAAGGACTAATGTTAATTAATGAACACATGGCAGAAGGATATCCAAGTAAACATCTCAGAAGTGAGTGGTACTAACGTTAACAAAGAAGGGAACTATCAGCATGACGATTGCCAGCTCCAGCTGGGGATTCTCTATGGGGTTCAATAAAGCCACCTGTGGAAAGAAAAGGACTGAGTTCAGCTCACAGCACTATGTGCACACAACTGCCTTAGCCAGGGCAATGTTCATGTACAGGCTAATGTGACAGAAATAACGCAGGTGAACCAAAAAAGGGCAGCTTTGAGAAAAGCAAAATATTCAGGACAGCTCATAAATTACCACAGATAAGTAAGTGGGGCTGACAAGAAACTCATCTCTGTCATTTTTGTTTACAGAAGTCTGAGGAGCTGCCTTAGAATCATCTTGAACATTTTAGAGCCACTCCCAAGGAACGTGTAGAACCATCTTTAGGAAATTTAACCAGAGCAGAGTTTTACAAAATACACAGTAAGGAGAACAGAGTTCCTGAAGTAGTCAGGGCATACAATAGAGCTAACTGGTTTTAATGGGCAATATCAGCACCACTGAATATCTGGTTGCACAGAGCCCATCAAAATAAAGGTTAATCCAGTCAGCACCAGTGGATTCCACGGAACCACCACGAATTTCTAAAAGTCTACACTTAAAACCTATCAACAAGGTCAGGCAAAGAAGATTCTTCAAAATACTACAAGAATACAAAATAGCTGTAGGTAAGAATTAGAGTTAAGAAAAGAAAGAACCACTGAGTAGTTTCAAGGGTACTTTAGACATGGAGATAGAATTAAATTTTGGATATTTCAGTTTACAAAAAACCTTCCAAATACAATATGATATTCCTGGTAATGGATAAAGGTCTCATTAGCAGTATCCCAATTAAACTAAAGAACATAACACTACTACAGAGTTAATTGGCAATGAGTGTAGACAATCATGATGCTTGAGCCAAACCAATAAACACAGCTGGAAGTCTTTACAGCTTCCACCTGAAATTCACTTGTCTGTAAAATGCTGTAAAAACACCAACCTCTTTCCACTGAGGTATAAGCAGCACTATGATGATGATGGTTTTCTCAAATGTCATAATCATTATGTACAGAGCACACTGGCCCATCCAAGCACTGCACTGCAAGGGGTCACCTGCAAGAAATTAGAAAGGTTCAATGTATGCATAGGTTTGATTTACTTCATAGTAAACATCTTTAAAAAGCAGCATTGGGAGAGACAGCAGGGCAGCTAAATCCTCCAGAAGTGCCTTCTCCAATTCCTTCAGTGCTGCTCCCTCCCCTCCCTCTGCCTCACCCCAGCTTTCAAAAAGTACCAGAAACTGAATCTAACAGGACTTTGTCCCATCCAGCAGTACCTGTGATATGCTCATACTGTTTCATATAATCTGATGAAAGCAAGACAAATAAACTTTCATTGTGTTTCTCCTCATATTGTTAATTTTTGATTCTGAATCATGACATATTAAGTGTTTTAAAGGGGAAAATTTGAAGGAAACATGGCTGGGGAAAACACATTTCCCTTCAGTCTAAGTAGAACTTAGATTTCCACCACTGTCTCTAGGCTACCTTAAAGATATTTTTCATCCCTACAAAGTGAATTACCATAAGTAACCAACTGAAGGTGCAAGAGCTGCTATAAAAAATTAAGCTGAATAAAATATCAGGATCATAATTGTAGATCCAATGTGAAAGGGTGCAGCAGGTGCACTCAACAGAGTGAAAACCTGAGTGCATGAAGTTATCTGTCAGGACAGAAAAAAGACCACAAATATTTGAACAGGAAAACTTCAGCACACAATTAGACTCTTTGAAAGAAGGCAGAGAAAGAAAAAGAAGACAAAAAAGGGGAAAAAAGAGAATTGGTAAGCCTAATAAGCTTTGCAGGTGAGTTTGAAGCTGCACTTCACCAGAAAACAAAAGGAAGCTCTGGAGAGGGGTGACAGATTTTTAGTCTTTGCAGCAGCCTCTGCAATCTCATCAAAGGCAGCTCCAAACTCTCAGCCTGGGGATGAATAATGTGCAATGGAAAATCAGATGCCTTTATGTGTTTGTAATGCATAATGGACAGTTGCTGCTTCCTTTTCTGGAACACTCCTGAAAGGCTTTCAGTATTAATGCTTGGTAATACTCTGAGACTGAGGCTTTGCTGCTGAAATGCTACACAGAGAAACTGAAAATCACACTGGAGTCCAAAACAACAAATACTTCCTAAGCCAGTTTTACAGTCTGAGTTTCTGATCAACACTCAACAGTCTGAGAGGAAAGCAATTAAAATGCTCAAGTTTCACAATTAAATATTGCAGTTGCAGCTTCTCTTGTAAAAACCCAAAGAGTTAGAATTTTAAAGGGAAAACATCAGTAAGCCAAAGTCAAGCAACTGTGATTCTTCTGAAGATACAAGGCCTGAATTAGGTTTGAGAATTACATTTTAGCAATTAATTTCTATACTCCCCATTTTTATTAGCATTCTCTAGTTTTTCTCACTAATTAGCAAATATTAAAAAAATAATCTAGCTTTAGCTATAGCAGTACAATTGAAATGAACAGTTTATTCTAATCTTTTTTCCAATATTTATTTTATTCCTAAAAGCAAAGACAGTGAAAACAATTTTGCATCTTTTGCAACTCTCAGGAGATTTTGTACATGCAAAAACTGTGAAACTCCATATTAAAAGTGCTGTGTACTCTCACCAATGAATGTTTTGTTCCACAATATTTTTGTGGGGAGTGGTGCTGGTTTCTTTGGGGTTTTATTTTGGTACATGACTGAAATTAGAAGTTGTATATATTAAATTCTGCTTGAGGATTTTTGTGTGCACCTACAAAATTATCTCTCAGCTATAACTACAAGTGGGGACAACAGGGATGCTGCCTACTTTGAATTTAGCAAGTCTTTTGACAGTGTCCCAGCAGTGTGCTTGAAGAAAGGTGGGAAGATACAGACTGGGTGGGTGAAGATACAATTCTGATATGAGGGAAAAGAAGCTTTCACAGTGAGAGTGGTTAAATCCACTGGAGGAGGTTGTTTAGATAAAGAGGTTCTTAAATCCTAAACCATGGAGAAATTAAAAACTGACTGGACCATGCCCTGAACAACCCATTTCAGCTTTGAAGTTAATCCTGCTTTGAGCAAGAGGTTGGATTATATGAAGTTCCTTTCTAACCAATTTTTTTCTATGGTTTTATAAGCCATGAAATTCAAGTTAATAACATCACCACATCCAGAAGGTGCTCCAAAGAGCACCTTCAGACATTTGTCTGTACACAAACCCAAATTAGAACTTTAATGTTAATGTTGAAGCCATAAAGCTCTAATTTAATTTCTAAAGTCTCTTACAGTCATCTCTTGAATTCTGATTTTATACTTGTCATGTATAAAATAGTCCAGCAAATTACTGGAAATCTTGCTAGTGTAAGAAAAACAAATAAAGAATGAAACTGAAAAATTTTGAATTGTCTGCAGTGACAACTGTAGCAGCATTTTTGGAAAATGCTGGGCAATGCCAAATTAGCCTATACTGGTGTCTGCCACTGCCATCAGGTGCTTTGTAGAAGTATGTTTAGAAACAGTTCTATTGGGTTCTAACAGAACCCAATACCTGTTATTCCTCTATCCTGCAACTTCCTTCTGTTCTTCAGATCCTGACATTTTTTTCTTAAGAAAATGCCAACTCACAGCACTACTCCAAAATAAATTTTAAATAGTTTTGAAGGCAGTGCTAGCTACCCCACCTGGCTGTAAGTAAGTTGCTCTGCAAGGGGCAAATGAAGACCTGGAGGAAAAAGATGCATTAAATAAAATTTCTGAGCTCTGCCATGGAAAGACAAAGCCAAGGAAAGAGGCCACAGCACAATTCAGTTGCCAGTGGAGTTTATAATCACCAGGAGGGATTTATCCCCTGTCTCCTACTTGCAGCAGCTAAAGCAGCTCAAGACAAGAAGGGAAGGAGAATGCAGGGAACATTCTTTTCAGTACAGATCATGACTGCTTTTCTCCTCTTTACACACTCAAATATATTAACACATTCTGTACTTCTATTAAAATCCAACTGCTGAAGTAATGAATCTGAGAATATAAAGCCATAGATATGAAGAGAGATCCAATAAAATTAAAAATTCTGATGTAAAAAAGCCCTTGAGGGAGCGTCTTGGCCCTTTGTTCATAAATCAGACTGCAGTGCTGTTTTGCTGTACAAACAGCCACCATTTATAAATGCTGATATTTTGGTATCCATTCCTTCCTTGAGGCATTTATGCTTAAAAACTATCCTCCATATAAAGAAGAGGCTTTTAAAACCAGCAGGACACTGCTATTTTTGTGACAGCTTCAAGTAATGAATCACCAGGGATCAAGTAATAGAGCTAAGAAGGGAAATGAGCTCACAGTGAGAACTAACTTGAGACAAATGATTATTTAGGCTCTAGAAACACAAACATCACTCAGTCACAAGAAGAGACCTGCCTGGGGGTGGAAGGAGGGCTCCTGTTTGTTTTCCCACATTTACAAACAAACTGAAATCACACTGATCTCCCAAGCTGAGCACTGGACTCTCCTACTCCAGATAAAATGCTCCAAAATTCTGATACTCTTCAGTGACCCATGGGGTGGAGAAGAGAAGGCTCCAGGGTGACCTTATTGCAGCATTTCAGTGCCTGAGGGGGCTCCAGGAGAGCTGGAGAGGGACTGTGGAAAAGGCTGTGGAGCAAGAGGACAAGGGGGAGGGCTGCCCAATGCCAGAGGGCAGGAATGGATGGCATGTTGGGAATTAGGAATTGTTCCCTGGGAGGCACAGGTGCCCAGAGAAGCTGTGGCTGCTCCTGGATCCCTGGAATGCCCAAGGCCAGGCTGGATGGGGCTTGGAGCCACCTGGGATAGTGGAAGGTGCCCCTGTCCATGGCAGGGGGTAGAATAAAATGGGCTTTGAGTTCTCTTCCAAACCACACCACTCTGTGATTCTATGCTACAAATTCCATATTTAATTTCAAAATCCCAAGTTCTAAACACACTTGCAACCCCACAGATCTGCATTTTAGCCCCCTCTTTTACCCTACTTTATTTTAAAAATCTTACAAAAAATAACAGTGTTCTTTGGATCAAAGTGAAAAATGTTAAATAAACTGGTGATAGGAGGGTTTTCACTTCAGGAACACCAGGGAGACTTAAAACAAGATGACAGCAAATGATCCAATGCAACTTGTCCTTTTAGATGGGATTTCTTACAGAGGGCCTAACCTGACTGCACCTACTTAGTTTTAGCCAAAACTAATAACTTTGCATCTGTTCTCTAATTCTCTTTATACCAGAAGCCTCTCCCACATGATTAATGGAAATGCAGATTTGCAATATGCTTTAAAACAGTCCTGACAATGACTCCAGCTTGATTAAAAACCTAACACACTAAGGGCAGGACAGCACATTAATAAAGATGCAGAAAAGAAAGTTAGTGACTAATAAAATGATCTGATACTAGAGAGAACAACTAACAAAAGAAGGTTATGTAATTTCATAAATCACTTATACACACACAGAGGAGAATACTTATTAAACAGGGTGAGGTGTTTCAGATCTAATTCAAAGTGACAACACTGGAGCAGCCACAGACCATCTCCTAAGCACTACACAAGTTCATCTGTTGATTTTAAGACCTTAATTACTGCAGTAATTAGAAATGCCTCATAACTAAAATAGACCTGGCTTCATTTTGAAAGTCAGTAAGAAATAGAGAAATTTCAGGGGAGTGAATATACTCCCCACATCTCCCCACCCACAGACTGCTTACTGTTGAAAGCACATTAAAATGGGAAAGGACAACAGATTACACACAAAAAAATTCAAAATGTTATTAGGGAGAAATAAAATCTAATATCTGACATGATTACAAATACCTACCTATAACTATAATAGATACACTTTTTTTTTTCCCTCTAAGAGGAAACTGAAGTTTATACGGCCTGAAAGCTGCTCAAACATCTTCTAATGGCTTCAAGCCAAACCAACAATCAGAAAATGGGGCTCTGGGCAAGAGGTCTCACCTCTTTCTTTGCCCCTTTGCCTTCCCTGGGCATTGGTGCTTAGCTAATCCCTCAGAGACACAAGTCCGGGACTAATCTGGAGGAACTATTTACTTTTCTTACATCTAGTGAATTTTTGATGGTTTAGCTCTCAATTCCCTGAAGAGTCACATATGCACCAGTCCAAGGAAAAGAGTGGAAATACTGGACTGAGGCATGTGGGATAAAAGCAGACAAGCAGTTGTTGTGGCAGTGCTGATTTAAACAGTTTAAGTGGCCATAAACTGCACCCTAAAAGATACACATTAAATCTCCATAAATCTAACATGCCCTGATGGCATAGGCAGTTATTTCTAAGTTGCTTGTTATCATATCTAAACCTCTGGCATTAAAGCAAATAGCAATTAATGTTATTTGATTGCAAACTTCTCAAGCTTTTAAAGTGCTCCAGTTTCATAAGGCCTTTACTTATTCTTAGTTCTGTCAGCTGCTTAGGATCATTAAAACCAAAGAAATCTACAAAACCAAAATCCTACCAGTAATAATTATAAAACTGCTGTGAAAGCTCCTAATTTGTTAGGCAAACATTTTTAACTTTCTTCAACTTCTTCCCCCCCCAAACCACTGGGGTTGTTGTTTTTCTCTCTGATGAAGAGCCACAGCTCTCTTATAAGGCAACATCTCCTCCCACTCCTGTCTCAAGGAGCTGCAAATGTGATTTTTAGCATATACACAAAAATTTCATTTTCAGCAATCTGAGAATAACAGACTGAACAAAATTAAATGCTGATGTTAAGAATGTGTGAGACTCAACTGCAGCTGCAAATCCACAACTTCTGCACATCAGTGGACTTCTGAGTAACGGAAGATAAACTCTGCAGCTTCACCTGGAAGTGATTTCACAGTCTGTCCCTCACACATTTTTCACCAGAGACACAGGCTCCACATGCACAAGCTCCATGATCATTACTTGAGGAGCAGCAGAGATCATCTTGCCATTTCCTTCTCTGAAGGGATGTGGCTGCTCAAAGAGGGCTGGCAGAACTCTTGGTCTGTATCTTCAGACAGTGGCACGTGGTTCAGTGAAAGCTTTACTAGGAAATGACCTTCCAGAAATCATTTCTTTAGAAGTGTTTCAGAGTAAATTTATCATGCTGGTGTTTTTTCCGTGAGATTAGCCAATGTCATAATTTGTTGAATCACTCCTTAAAAAAGTAAAAATTCAAGCAGTCATTCCAAACTCAGGGAATGCTCAGAGACTTGCTGAGCTTTCTAAGACACAAGGTGAATACTGAGATTAAGAATTTAAGAGAACCCTCATGACAAGTGAAATACTGAAATGACTGTACAACAATTTGAGGATGAGTTAACCACCTGCTGAAATACTCTGGGATTTTACCCTGAGAATGACTTCAGTGCCAGAGCAGAACATTTACCATATTCCCCAAAGCGAAGGGACTCCCACTGCTGCCACTCCACGATGCTGCTGACAGCTCGGATCCCGATGTAGATCAGCAGCATCCCTAAGGTGGCATCCAGCAAGAAGTTGATAAGGTACCTGAAAAGAAAGACAACAACCCAAGGAGTCAGGGTCTATTTTCTACAGGTGTGGGGTATTTTAACACCATGATTGAGAAAAGATCTGTAAGTATGTTGAGAAGCCAGAGTACTGAGAACAATCATTTACCCACTGCTGTAATTACACTGAGTGCCTATATTTTAAATAGTTTTAGCAGTCTCAATATTTTTTTTCTGTCCTTAAAGATCCCCAAACTTTCTAAAAATAGTCATTTTCGAATAACTGTTCACCCAATCTGAGTTTTAATTAACGTTGCATTAGTCAAACATGAAAATCAAGGCTGAGTGATTGCAGAGACCATCGGCAATCCAATTCTGCACGAGTCCTGCTGAGGCCACAAGAGGCTGCTGTAAGCCCGCAGCAGGAAGGCAGCAGCAGCAGGAGCAGGGAAATCAGAAGTGCCAGCACCGACTCCACAGCCAGAGAGGGCTCCCGGCCCCAGGGATGCCCGGGATTCCCCACAACACCGAGATTTTCCAGCACACCGGGCTCACCCTGGGATGCATCCTTAAGCTGCCCACAGGACCTGCCAGGCAAGTCTGCACCCACCTTCAAACTTAGGGATATTTCTCCTAAGATAGATTTTGGTTAATGCTGTGTGGTATTTTTTCTGCTATCAAGAACCTGCACCCTTTGTCTGAGAAATTATCCAGCTCTACACTGTAATTTCAGTTATCCTGAGAACACTGAATAATCTCACTCTCTTACTTGTGTCATGTTACACTCAGATTAAAAGTAGGATTTGAAAATAAAAATATGTAAATGCAGGAGAGACTTGTCTTGCACATGTCTTTATTTTGCCTAACAAAGTGCTTTGCGTTATTTTTAATAAACAAAGTTATTTTTAATTTAAAATACTGTAATACACTATTGTGCCTTAGCTTTAAATACTGACAATTTCTGGCATGCTTTTGTTACCTCACTTGAATATATACTTTTGAGTTATAAAAACTGAATGAATGTAATTTGCATCTGCCAGTTTTTAAACCTTTCAGGAAATTCTTAAAGTTATAAGCAAGGAAAATCCTACAATGATGCCTGGTATTGTTGAAACTGTCATAACTCAAATTGTACAGTTCATGTGCTAAAATAGATGCATTTTGCCTAACAGAATGCTTTGTGGTGGGAAGAGAAAAGCAGTGTTCTTGCACATTTCTACCATGCAGGAGCACAGAAGGAACTCAGGAGGAATAAGGAATAAAAACTGGCTTGTGCAGCAACACAAGCATGTTCCTTGAGCTGTGTCTCTCCTTTGTTTACCCAAGAACAACAAGTGAGCAGATGCCATGGAAAGGAACTGGATTGGCTCTAAAAGGCAAATTACTGGGCTTTTAAAAGTAATTTCACAGCTTTCACTACCAGCAATGTGTAAGCTACTTTGAGCATGAGCCTTATCAAGAACAAACCCAAACAATTCCCATTTGCTTCAGGAGCTCCTGTAAAGAGCCTGTCGGGGTCTCAGTCATAAAATCTTCAGGTTTAATGCACTACAGAGAAATGCTTATCTGTTTAGTCACACTGCTCCAAGCGTGACATTGCAGAATTAATTTCTGTACTAACTGCCTGCCTACCAAGCAAGATTTCCCATTTTTAACAAAATGAAAATAATACTACAACATAGGTTTAAGAAGCAAATACAAACAGAAATGATTTTTGCTAAATAACCCTGAAAGCAACCTCACTTTGTATTACAGCCTTGCTTTACTACAGTGAACACAACTGGATATTCATTTTCTTTGGTCCCAGCACCTTCAGTAAACAAATGTGAACTGCAATGTGCATCCCAATTCTCCATTCATTCACTGGACAGGGACAAGTAGCAAAGCTTTGCCCTTTAGGTTTAAAATAGCTACACACAGCCCAGACTCCTGCCAGCCAGGAACTTAAAGAGAAGAATCCTGACCCTTGATTAACTAAATTTAAACCACAGGTTTTTAAAGTGACTGATTTTTACCATGAAAACTCTCTTCTCAGCTTTATCTTGCCTTACTAACCACATACACCAGCTCAGCCCCAGAACTTCCATAAAGGCCAGTTATTCCAAAATTAAACACTCACAGTGAACAGGGGTCTTCTTCTGTCAGGCCTGATAAATAGACATTTGCAAAGTGGATGAACAACATCCCTATGGCTTGCTTGGAAGTATCTAAAAACCTATGTAAAGTAAAAACAGTTTTTAAGACACACAAAACTGTTTACAACACAGTCAGACATTGAAAATTTATGTTCATTAAAACTTCATCTCCATTACTAATTTTTTTTTCTCCAAATGAGAACACCAGAATGACAAAAGTACCATAGTATTTAGTTCTTTTAAAACAATGTTTCATTTTAAATTTTGCCCCTGTTTTTTCCAACAATAACCCAAATCATATTAACTCGAAACCTACCACTGTAAACACAAAGTCTGTGGATATCCTCTTGGTATCATGTGCATGATCCAAGAGCTAATCCTGACTAACTCCAGCTAAGTCTTTAATAACCTCCTGGAAACAATGAGTATCCCAGCCCTGATAGGTATTTTGGACCTTTTATGTTTATGCATTTTTAGCAGGCTTCTGGCACAGACAAAAATAAAATCCTCATCATGTGCTTGTAGGCGAACAACTTCATAGTGACTAATGAGTCCTTTATCTCCAGTATTTCATTTAAAAGCCAGCATATTTTTCACCTGGAAGCATGAAGTGGTTTCACTGAATTTTATCTACAGTGCAGAGCTTAGAACATTCTGCAAAAGAATTCCAACCTTGACAATATTATCTCCAAAGCAGATGATAAAGTCAGAGAGAAAAGTGTTTGTTTCTCAAGGGGAAAATAAAACCCCCCACTTAGACAGTGATTCAGTAATGACTCCAGCCCTTAGCATTCTTTTTTCATCATCCTTTGCATAAAACCAAAACTTTCAGTGGATGTTTCATTAAATGTAAAACATAAGAATCATAATTAGCATTCTGCAGGCAAGAGTGTGTTTGTATTACTCAGAAAAACAACCATTTTGCCTGTTGTTTGTATGTCTAAAAAGATCTAAACACCCCAACAGATCCAAATGACATTTTATGCCTGAATTCATCTACCCTCCCTGATAACTGTCTTGAACTTCAATCTCTTCATTCACTGCATGACACAGAGAGCTGAGTGCTGGAGATGAGGCAGGAAGCCAGTGAGCTCCATATCTAATCAGTGCACTCTGCTATAAATAACAATACTTGAGTCCCAGAACAAGATCCTTTACTTAAAAATTAAGGGCTATCAGTGCACTTGTCAGAATTTCAGGATGAGGTAGACTGTAGTACACAAAGATTTTGTACTTCTTTTTTCAATAAAATAAAAGTCAGTGTTAGTTTTGAGAGGCAGTTTTCTATGAGTGGAATTTAAACCACTGAAGTCTCAAACAAGTGGAATGGCAGCCTAACACTTACACACCAGTCTCAAAATTGGTACAGATTATGTTGGCATTGCTTCAATCCAGGAACTTTTAAAGTGTAATAAACACAAACACACTTTTTATACCTAGCATTTTTTATAGTTGCTGTATTTTTTATCATGCTGTTCTCTATTTTATACATAGCAGGATACCAAGAAAACATGGAATTTTATTTGAGCCCAGCTGAGATCTCCCTCTAAGCTTATGCAAGTTTGTAGATGTTCACATGCATCTTAGGGCTACTCTAATTTTCTGTCTTTAGGAAGAAGCACAAATGAAGCTTTATGCCTAAGTGCACATCTCCACAGATTCCTGGAAGTGTTCAGTAAGAAATGACTACCCAGGAAACACAGGAGGTAGCCTGACTTGAGTATTTTGGTAACTTTTTTGGTTCCTCCCTGACAAGTATCAATATCTTGTCATTAATTTTCTTTATTTTAATCATCAGACACTAACATAATCCCTTCAATTTCTACAACATGCAAGAAGAAAAGAAGTTAAGAATAAAGCATGCAGAAACTTACCATATCCTCCAGGGACGTCTTTCATGCTTTGGTTCTCTGAAGCGTTTTACTAGGGAGAAAAAAATATAATTGAAGATAATCAGCAACTTCCAAAGAACAAAAATATAGAAAAGTGAAAGCAAATAGTCTTACAGAAATGTTAGAGCCTTCAATGAAATGCATCTTTCACTACTGCATTTCACCATATCAAACTCCAAGGATCCATTTTCAAAGAAACTGCCTTCTGCCACCTCTCAGTTCCTAGAGCTCCATTCTCTGACTGCCAACATCCCTCACATGAAACAATAATCCACATCTGACCACCACTCCATTGGCCTGAGCTTTTATGACTGCCCATCCAGAAAATTTAATTTCCAACAATAAAGCAGGTAGTAGAAAGAGCTGTTTCTTTTCCTCACTGGAGACCCAATCCCAAATTGGAAAGTACTCTCATAACTTGGGGCAGTCCATAATATCAGAATGAAATCAAGTGAATCAGCAGCAGGACAAATACATTCTCTGACAACGTGTCTCTATTTTGTTGGCAAACTGAATTACAGAAGGAAAGAAGGACAGATTTTTTTTTTTAGTCTGATATTCCCTTCACAGAAAAGCAGACAATTGTTAACATGCTGGAAACAAAAAAAAACAAACCAGTATTAAAATAATGACAGCTATACACAAAGGCAAGAGAGTGGGTAAGTTTGTCTGTTGCAGGTTCATTGCAGTTTATTACAGAAACTGCTTGGGCATCTGACAGAAAGCTCCTCTCTTACCCTGCCCAGTTATGTCCATGCACTTCCACCCCATCCCAGGTGCATCTGGAAGGACTCCTGAAGAACAAGTGTGCAAAACAGAGGAACAAGGGCACAAAAGCAGTTGCTGGTGTGCAAACAGTGGCTGGTCCATATATTTGCTCTGTCTGGTCTGAAGTTCGTTCCATCTTTTTAGGAAATTCCATTTCTAACTCCTTCTGGGCAAGAAAACCTTTTTCCTGCTGGGAACACACAGCCAAGGGTCAGAGCTGGGGCAGCCTCACCTCTGTCAGATCTGGCCTCATATCCTAACACAGATTTATTCTTTGTTACAGCTGCAAGATACTAAATTCTTACACATCCCAAAGAAGACAAACACAAGCTAATGCAAAACCCTTCCACTAAGAATGGGGTTTACATAACTGTTTTACTTCCATCTGCCCAAATTTCAGTACCATTCACCAGTTCCTTCAACATAAGTTCTTGAAAAACAATTACTTAGACTCTTACTTCAGAAATAATCTCTCAAAAAAATATCCTTGATTCTCCTCCACCCGTTCAAATTGCAGATATTCTGGTTCAAGAGGCACAAACCATTGCAGGGGTAGTCAGGCAAAATATCAACAGGTATTTAAACCTGTTTCTCCAGGTATTAGTGATGAGTTTCAGCTTAACAGAGGATGCTCTGTGTACATCATGCTTGCCCAGCTTACCCAGCCTTTAAACCACACTCTGGTTTCTGAACCAATCTTAACTTTTTCACAAGTAAGGTAATTTCCCCCAAAGTCAACTGTCCTCATAAAACAATTAAATAAATCACCTCCAAGGTGGAGGGGCAGCACTTTCAGGGAACACCAAGCTGCCAACCTGTCACCTCACTGTCACCGCTTCTGACAGCAGGGAGAGACTGTTCCACCCCCATGAGAAGCTAAAAAGTGACAAGACAAAAAGACTGTACATTTACACCAAAGATAAAGTTGTAATAGCAACATTTGCCAGCAGTTTTCCCTGTGAACAGCACGACATAAATACAAAACTTCTGTTGAAAATGAGCAACACTCAGCCAAGTTAACCAGTTTGTTATTTATGACAAGTCCTCCCCAGTCACACTATGGATTACTTTAATTAGTGGCACTTTTGTGTAACAACAGGAAGCCACAAAGCATCACAAAACAAATGTAAGAAACAGAAGTTTCAGCTTACTGTGGAGTTAGTGCAAGATGCTTTTCTGCAGACAAAATGGCAATAAACTGCTATGGTGTGCATGCTTTGGGCAGGGGTGAGTTCCACCCCTGAATTCTGTTATTGCTATGAAGTTGTACATTGCCACTGGATTCATTAATTTCTTTTAAAAATTCACAAAAATTCATTTTGGAAGAGGATATTCAAAAGCAATTCCATTAACAGCATTTCAAATTTTATCTGTACTGAGAAACAGCCTGGATAAGGTCTGTGTTTCACTGGCCAGTTCTAGAAACACAACATTTCATTTGAGTTCACATTAAACAGGAGAGCAAGCTTGGAAATCCTCTGCAGATGTCTTTTGGGAATGTACTGACTGGCTGATCATACCACAAAAATGTATGCCCTCAAATTAAATGAGTAAAAACCTTAAGGAGGTGCAACCTGAGGAATATGTACTTTGCACTTGAAATGAGCAAAATCTTGAGGAGGTGCAGCCTGATGAATATGTACCTTGAGTAAAATCTTGGGGAGGTGCAGCCTGATGAATATGTACCTGTGCACTTGAAATGAGCAAAATCTTGGGGAGGTGCAGCCTGATGAATATGTACCTGTGCACAGGAGGTTCTGTTCGCCCAGCCCAGCTCCTTGCAGCAGTGTCTGTGAGCATCAGGTGTTTCTGACAGATGCAGACATTGCCAGGTACTTCTCAGCATACCCCTGCTGCAGAAGTTGAGCCTTCCCAGTAACTAAACTGAGCAAAAATCCAGCAGGGTGCAGACAACCACACTGGGAAGCTCAGGGTCCTCAGCATGCTCGCTAGTATTACGTTAATTTTAGAACCAAAAGCCAGCACACGCTTCTTACCGAATCTTCACCGGCACTTTCAGCACCTATCAAACTGGGGAGGAAAAAGTAATTTCTCCCCTTGTGCTCCCCCAAAAGCAGCCAGGATTGCTGCTGCCAGCCTCTCGTGGCAGTCTGAGCACAGGCTGGGGCTGGCTGTGTGTGTCAGCTGACAGATGGATCTCAATCTGCCGGCCCTGCCTGCGAGGACGCGCCGCTGCTCCATCTGCTCTGAGCCGCGCTCGCACCCGCAGCCGTCCTCACAGCTCATATTAATTAACTAATAACGGGCACCAGCTCGTGCTGAATTATAAATGAAGAAAGAAGGACTGCTTGTTTACACATTCAATGCCAGAATTTTTCAGGAGAAGGAAATAAAAGCACTTCTGCCAACAAGCATGTGAGCTGCCAGATGGACAGATAATAGATAAGCATATAAGACAGTATTGCTAATGCAAAATTTCAGTTCATTGAATTGTCTCCCCACTTCATTGAAATTCTAGGAATAATTAATGCCAAAGTACTGTGGAAAGGTTTCTAACACTTACTTTAATGTGGGAGTTTGGCAATCAGAATTTCAGAAGACTCATAGGGAAAAATAATGGCCAGAACAGAGACAAGAAATGAAATAAAACCTCTCCAAGTTGTCAATACGCAAAGCAACACTTGAAACCCAGCCTTTCTCTCCTCAAGAAGTCCCACAGGAACTATTTTGCTGATGTGAAGTAACCTCAGCACAGATTCAAGAACTCTTAGTTTCTGGATGGTTGCTCTTGTAGCAGCACAAACCTGGCTCATCTCACACCTTTGAAATGTTTCTATGTATCATGCACTACTGCATGTCTTAGATGCAGGCTCTGGCAGTTCTCATTAAGAATCTTTATGACCCCAGTAAAGATCAAAGATTTCTCTAGCTCATTAATTTGAAGGAAAAAAAGAAAAAAGAATCAACATGTTCAATGCCCTCTGCAGCTGCACTATGACAACACTGCTCTTCTGAGGAGAGAGCTGGGAATTTCACCTGTGTTTCCAGCGCTTCTCAAAACTTTTTCAAAGATGGGTCAGAGACAAAGCATGTGACCGATTCATCTCATAAACCTCCTATACATTTCTGCCATCAGACCTCAGCAGAGCAACAGCTGAGCTGGCCAAAGAGAAAGGGAGGAAAGTTGGTGAGGATCACATTTGTACACATCCACATTTCCTCACGTGCATGGGCACTTTCAGCTGGGGCAGGACTGGACCCTTCTCACAAGTGCACAAGGAAACAGGCACAAGTTGGAGCCAGGGAAATCCCAGGGTGAAAGAAGTAAAAAATTTCCAGCGAGGGCAATTAAATTCTGCAAGTTGCCCAAAGAACATGCAGGAACTGCAGTCTGACAGAGCTTGAAAATTACCCTGGACAATGCTCCAAGCAAGGGAACATGGGCTGGCCCTGCTCTGAGCAGGAGCTGGGAGCAGGTGACATTTGGAGTCTCTTCCAAAACCAATTGGTATTTAAGTCTAGAACTCATTTTCCTGTGATGTGACACTTCAAAAGTTCCAAGATTTGAACCAATTATCAAAGGACTAAAGTATGGCTGACTGAAAATCACACACACACACACACATATGTGGAGGGACAGAATCTCACACTGAGAAATCTGCTGCAGTGTGAGCTTCCCAAATAACAGGTTTGCAACCAGACAGATCCTCCAAGACAGCCCTCACAGTGCAAGACTGCTGGGATCTGCAGGCTACTTTGGTATTG